>NW_027472586.1:16087398-16687398 GCF_030347505.1 Rhynchophorus ferrugineus | reverse complement strand
AAGTTGACTGGCAGCGGAGATTTATAAGTTGAAATTATTAAGAAATACATATTGTTCATTTGAAGATAGAAGGACCTTCAATAAAATTAATGTCATCAAAAGTATTTAGTAAGTTGCGAAACAACATATAAGAATAAGATAGTGAATCTTCGATCATAATTATTATATTTATGATTCTCATTTATTCTTGTTGTTAAATATATTAATGTTTTCAAGCAAATGTTTAATTTTCCTATCGATTTTTTCCAATATATCACTTGGGAATAAATATCAATATGTCAAGGATTTTAATTATTTGTTAATAATCAAGGAGTTGTTTGATCATGACAAGAATCGATCTCAATATATCTACCAAGAGTGCTGTAGCAAACCTTAATATTGCTGGATTTTTTCCACTAAATATCCTCGAAAAATCTACTTATGTCAAAAAGCAGAATAACTATCTCAATCAACATTATAAAGATAGCGCCAAGAAAGAAATGAATAACATATGAATAGAATAGACCTATCCAAGAAATGCATGTCAAAGTTTTAATCAAATATAAGTTGACTGGCAGCGGAGATTTGTAAGTTGAAATTATTACGAAATACATATTGTTCATTTGAAGATAAAAGGACCTTCAATAAAATTAATGTCATCAAAAGTATTTAATAATTTGGGCAAAAACAGATAAGAATAAATTAGTGAAGCTTCGATCATAATTATTATATTTATGATTCTCATTTATTCTTGTTGTTAAATATATTAATGTTTTCAAGCAAATGTTTAATATTCCTATCGATTTTTTCCAATATATCACTTGGGAATAAATATCAATATGTCAAGGATTTTAATTATTTGTTAATAATCAAGGAGTTGTTTGATCATGACAAGAATCGATCTCAATATATCTACCAAGAGTGCTGTAGCAAACCTTAATATTGCTGGATTTTTTCCACTAAATATCCTCGAAAAATCTACTTATGTCAAAAAGCAGAATAACTATCTCAATCAACATTATAAAGATAGCGCCAAGAAAGAAATGAATAACATATGAATAGAATAGACCTATCCAAGAAATGCATGTCAAAGTTTTAATCAAATATAAGTTGACTGGCAGCGGAGATTTGTAAGTTGAAATTATTACGAAATACATATTGTTCATTTGAAGATAAAAGGACCTTCAATAAAATTAATGTCATCAAAAGTATTTAATAATTTGGGCAAAAACAGATAAGAATAAATTAGTGAAGCTTCGATCATAATTATTATATTTATGATTCTCATTTATTCTTCTTGTTAGATGTACTAGTGTTTTCAAGCAAATGTTTAAATTTCTTATCGATTTTTTCCATCATATAACTTGGGAATAAGTTGTTTGATCATGACAAGAATCGATCTCAATATATCTACTAAGAGTGCTGTAGCAGACTTTAAGTTTCCTAATCGATTTTTTTCCACTAAATAACTTCCGAAAATCTGTTTGTGCCAAAAAGTAGAACAACTATTTCAATTATCGTTATAAAGATAGCGCCAAGAAAGAAGTGAGTGATACATGAATAAAATAGAACTATCCGAGAAATGCATGCCAACGTTTTAATCAAATATAAATTTTCTGGCAGCGGAAATTTATAAATTGAAATTATTACGAAATACATACTGTTCATTTGAAGATAGGAATACAACAGATACGACTACAGATAATAATAAGTTAGTGAAGGAGAATTAAATAAAAAACCGCTTCTGACTATTTTTCAAAGTTTCGATCATAATTATTCTATTTATGATTCTCATTTATTGTTGTTGTTAGACCTATTAGTATTTCCTAGAAAATGTTGAATTTTCTTATGGATTTTTTTCCACCACATAACTTGGGAATATTAATATCTAATATGTCAAGGTTTATAATTAAAGGTTAATAATCAAGAAATTGCTTGTACATGTGAAGAACAAATCTCAATATATTTACCAAGAGTGCTGCAGCAGACCTTAAAATTTCTAATCGGATTTTTGCATTAAATATCTTCGGAAAATATACTTATGTCAAAAAGTAGATTAACTATTTCAATCAATGTTAAAGAGGTAGCGCCAAGAAAGACATGAGTGAGAAATGAATAAAATAGAGCTATCCGAGAATTGCATGCTAACGTTTTAATCAAATATATATTGTCTGCTCGCGGACATTTACACATTGAAATTATTACGAAATACATATTGTTCATTTGAAGATAGCAAAACCTTAAATAAAATTAATATCACAAGAAGTATTTAAACAGTTGATTCACAACAGGAAAAGATAAGTTAGAAAAGGAGAATTAAATAAATAAATTGGTTATGATATTTTTCAGGTCGTTCATAATTAACATAGTTAGTATTTAAATTTATTCTTGTTATTAAAATCACTTGTTTTTGATGAAAGGAAAACAATATCTAAAACAACAAGCAAATATTGCCTCACTGTGTCAAGGTTTATAATTAACGATTAATAATCCAGGAGTTGCTTGTACATGAGAAGAAACAACAAGCTCTCATTACACCTAACAAGACTATTGTAGCAGATTTTAAATTTCCTAAATATCTCTAGAATTTCACTTTTAATTAACTTGCTAAAACGTAGAACAATAATTTCAGTTAACGTTACGACGACCCGATAACTTGCTCGGCGGCCAATTGCTTCAAAATAAGTCATAATATATAGGTGAATATCCGAATTTATTGCAATAACCATTTGTCGGAGAGTTTTCTAACGACAGTCTCTTTCATGTAGTTGAAGTGATGTGTAATGTTGCTATTTGAACAAATTTATTTAAGAATAAAGTAATCTTAAATACACACAAATCACTTTACTTGAATGCATCATCACGTCTTACCGAGGGATTTAATTTTGCCATCTCCCAGATGGCTAGTGAAAGCAAGGAATTTAGTGAAGAATTTTAATTAAAGAATTTAACCCTCATATAGTCTACATGGCTTGTATCATACAAAATTTGTCGAATCCACACAGATTCGATTAATTATTCTTCCTTTTTTAAACACTCATCGTAACTTTAGGCGAAAAGTGTGACAAGAACACTGAGTTCTGCACGATCAGGTTGATCTAGAATGAGTCATAGTGATTGGTTGAATATTCGAATGCAGTGTCTTCTTGTACGAAGCGTTCTTCTAGCGTCATATCGTGAACATAACGTGTTCGATTCAAACAGTTTTTACAGACTGTGTTCTTGTCGTTGATAAAATACGATATGAGGGATATTAACACTTCATTTTGACATATGAGTATAGCCAATATGTTGAATCATGTCAAATTTAAATTTAAGCTAATAAGCTAATAATAAGTACTATTTCCAGCGTCTTACAGATTTAGTTCTTTTACGACAATGTAGCTAGATATTTAATTTACCTTAGAGCAACATTTTTTTATTGTGCCCCTTTTGTCCCTTTTTGTTGTTAAAATTTTATTCTTTAACATTAAAATTATTTAATTAGTGGAAGGCCCACAGATATTTATATTAGATTAGTTAATGAGAACTAAACAAATAATCTGGTTATGACTTTTTTGTTAACGTCGTTCATAATTAGTCTAGATATGATTATCCTGTATTATCCGTATTAGAATTACTTGTCCTGAGTGAAAAGTAAACTATATCTAAAACAAAAAATAAAAATTGTATCACTGTGTCAAGGTTTTTAATTGGTGATTAATAATTATCAAGCTGCCTGTGCATGGAAACACAACAACCGGTCTCATTACACCTGCGGAACTGTTAAAGCGTTATTTCCTCAGAGGAGAAGGAAGTGAATTAAAAGCAGCAAAGTTAACGAGACCTCGGTGGAATCGGATCGGTGGCGCTTAAAAGCATGCAAAAACTTTCAGTTATTGTATAGCGACATTCTCGCACAAAAGAAAATAAAATTAAATTGGTCGTTGAGATATCGCCTGGTTCTTATCTCCTCGTCTCGCTCTCGCCCGTCGCTGTATCTCTCTCGAGCTAATCCCCAATTTCTCCGCTTCTGCTCTGTTTCAGCTTAGGTCACTCCATTGTGTACGTGTAGCATAGCGTGGTGCTGACGATAACGTTCGGAATCGTCGTCTTCCAAGGAGACATTAATGTAAATTGCAGCAGCACTTTTTTTACTTTTTGTTTCGTGGGGATAATGAAACAACGTTTTCCCGTCCATCTTCTTGCATTTCACTCGGAATTTTGTAAATTTCCTCGCTAGGAAATATACCTTGAAAGATGCCCGTTTTAATTTTCATTTTCTTACTCGTAATGGTTGAATACTATTTCGTCTTAATAAACGTGTTTCTTCTTAAAACTTAATATAACTTAATTTTCAACTTGCTCTACTTTGATAGAATTTATTAAGCTTATTTTATAATGTTTTTAAAGTCTTAAATTATATATTATTTTAATTTCATTTTGATGTTAAAATTGCGAAATATTAATTGGTATTATCAGCAGTAAGCATTAATGTACCTTTTATATCTGATAAAAGATATATAAATTAAATTAAGTTAAAGCTTAGCAATGCTTCCGGTAGCTAATGGTTATCTGTCCTCTAGGTCGATAACTTTTTGCCAATTTTCCGAAATAATCATAATTTCACCACTGCTTTTGGGACTTATGATTTATCGTTGTCGTGACATTAGGCTAATTTAGCGATATAGTTGTCATGAGCATGGCGCCTTTCCCCTATAAGAATTAAATAAATATACTATTTATGATTTATTTGCAAACCTTTATTAATGAATTTATGATCAATATATAAGGAACGAGTTGCTGTCGCTTTGGAAAAGACAACCGGTCCCATTGTACCTAATAATAGTGTTGTTAAACCAGACTTTAAATATGTTTAAATAGAATTATTTCAGTATCTTTTGAATTTTTAACAATTAGTTAACGAAATTTAGATTCAGCCTTAATGGGAAATTTAAATTTTTAAATCAAAATTTTCAGAACGAAAAAGGGCAAACTAACTTTGATACTGGCGTTCATTTATTCACATAACAAATTATAGGGAAAGCTGATTTCGAAAATCTAACTATCTTGTAAAAAAGAGGACAGATAATTTTTGTATTCTCGAATTTTGTTAATATACGTTAGGATGAAATTTTCACGTATGTCGGGTTGTTCTTTCGCAGCTGTATATACTTTCCGATAAAACTAAAACATTAATTCGTTCTTTCTACAAAAACATTTAAATATAATTTTATGTGATCATGCTACTCTTAAACGTCTTTTATAGAAACTTGTCATAACACTCTAGTAGTTTTAAATTCCAAGAATACGGGATTATACGAAAATAATAAAATATCTTAGTTTAAGAATGTTTTAATATACTCAATTTTTTGTTTTAATATCGTTTCAAACGTTAAATTTAAGGACTTGTCTTCCGATTCAAACTTTTCTGCCGATATTTTGCAGTATGATGATTTACGTTCAACAGAAACGATAAATAATCTACCGTATAAGAGTTGGAGCTGGCAGCTTTTTTATATATTTTGTGTCACCTATTTTACTGCTATTCCTGGTGGCTTGATTTGGGAGTATTTCGTTTTATTGGAATGTATTTATTTTCAGCGAACGTTACACATATTTACAACATTTAAGACCTAAAAATTATATTTTGATATAAGCTTTTAACGGACCGTGTTTCATGGCTCCATGTTCCCCCGTTTTCCTTAAAAAGGCAGGCAAATTTTTGACCAAGCCGATTAATATATAGAATATATAGAAAATAAAAGTGCGAGTTAATTATTCGACAGCTCTTCGTTCAATTCAATAATGCTTAATAGTTTTAGACAATACAAAATAGGGCGGGGCCATTAATATATCAAAATATTAAATATAAAGACACGTTAGTAGAATGTAAAATACCATTCGCGGGTAAAAAATACACACGCGTAAAAGTTGATGTGAAAATCAGAGAAGGAATGACGAAAAAAGCAAAATCTAAATAGATAAATCGCCGAGGGTTCGAGAAAAATTGCGGTTTTAAGTGCTGGCCGGAATTTATTTTCATTGCCGAAGATTTATACGTACTTTTGCTTATTTTTATGGGAAAATTTGTTTTCGCAAACTAAGCACTATAATTCCAGTTTTAACGTAGGGACGCTTAAATTATTAGGATGCAGAATTAAATGAAAATGATTTAAAATGCCCACGGTGGAGTGCCATAAATTCGACGCTGATTTTAATAACTCTCAACCTGAATAAAATCTTTTAATATCTTTATTTATGACGCTATTATTACACTTACATCGAGAACATTATTAATCTAAAAGAGGAAACGGAAATATTTGCATCGGATGGGACTGAAAAAGAAATAAATTTATATAAATGCAAAAAAGTTCAGAAACTGCTTGAGAACGGAACTACATTTTGATTTAATATTTCTTCATTTAAGATAAGTAATATTAAGGAGTTTTTAATTAGTAGTAACGTTGGGAACTATCGACTGAAAACAGTCGAAGCAGTCGATAGTAGTAAAACAGTCGAAACAGTCGATAGTATAGCGACTGAAAATAGTAATTACTATATTCAGTCAAGTGCACGGTTCTTATGTTCAATTGGTGATGTTAGACGGATATGTACGAATACTTTCCTGTATAAATTGTGAGAGAGGAAAGTTAATTTTATATGTGCTTATATTTTCCAACGGTAGTATAAGCGAGACGGGTATGTATATATTCCTTCACGTACTAATTTTGAAAAAGGAAAGAAAAAAAATTACTGAATACTATTGACATGCAATTAACAATTTAATTTTAAACGAAGTAGAATAACTTTTATATTTGAATGTTCTGTGGTTTTATAAAAAGGAATGGAATTTTGTTTTATTATAACAAAAATTGTTGGACAAATGTTTTATCGTATTTTAGTATGTTAATTACTATCTTCAAATAATATACAATAATAAATATAGATAATATAATAGAACTTAAAGACAACTTAAAGGCTATAGATGTAGAATAACCAAAAATACTATAATAAATAAAAATTAATCATATACCTAATCATAGAAGAAAACTAATTCATGATATATTTAAAAATGATCTCACAATAACTTCTAGACCTTTTCTAAATCAAGTAAGTGTTTTATTTATTATTGAACGAAAATATATTTTTTTTAAACTCCAGGGACTAACCGAAATATTATCTATTATTGCCATAAAAACAGAAAAAATAATTTTACTTTGTATCATTCTCAATTTTAAACTTTTTACCCTATTACATTAACAATTTTGAAATATATCGTTCCAAAATTCCGCTATGTTAATATACAATATATTGCTATTTACAAGCAAACTACCAAAAAGTCATAAAACTATATATATATATATATATATATATATATATATATATATATATATATATATATATATATATATATATATATATTACATATAAATCTATATAAGCCTAAGTTCGACATATTTTTGTCAAGGTCGCGGTTAGGCGACCGAGCCAGAATGTTAAAAATCAGACGAATGAAACTAGTAAAACCAAAAATAATAACTAAAAGCACATGACTGAAACAGCCGATAGTAAATAATAACAAAATCAGTCGGACCGAAAATAGTGACTGAAAACAGTCGATAGTAAAAAGTAGTTAATTACTAAACAGTCGACAGTCGATTTCAGTCGATAGTTCCCAACACTAGTTAGGAGATTACTATTAGTTCTTAATAGGAGAAGCTTGCATTAAAATGCACCATATTATTGCTGATTCAATGTTAATGAATCCACCAATCCAAATAATTGGAAGTTTAGGTTGGATTTTTTAGATTTACTTTGCATTTGCATTATTTTGAAGGAAACTAGCAGAAAAATGCCTTTATAAATATAAAACAAACAATGAAGGAAATATATTATCAGTAAAAAGTTAAAATTTTAATAATAATAGAACTAAATAGTAAACAGAAAGACAATAAGATTATTAAGTTGAATATGCAGAATGAAAAAAGAAAGAAAAGGCTAATTGATTCTAGCGCAACAAACTATTTAATAGTATATTATCTATTCATGATAATGTAATGTTCAAGATTTTTAATCCAATATAATAGAAGAAGGGCAACTAGTTATCAAAAAGCTTCAAATGGTATTATTATACAAGCATTTTAAATAAAGATACAGGATATACAGATTTCTTCATAAAGAAATATATTTTATTTTAAGTTATGGGTATATAAACAATAAATTAATAGTATTTGAATAAACTTCGTATAAACTTAAAATGATAAAATTCTTATGCCCTTTAATGTTCTAGAGCAACTATTCTACAAGTCGTCTTCTAAAGCACATTTCTAAGCCAATTCAATGAAACTCTCAATATACTCAGCTGTTTCTAACAGCATAACCAAATCGTCAAAAACAACACGCTTAAAATATAAAGGAACAAGGCAACTTTCGCTTAAGCTCAAATTCAGGCCCACAATTTTGAAGACAGCAAACCCTTCGTCATCATTATTGTCCGAGCATAAGAAAACTATGATGCAGATACTATGATTGTTATACCTTCGAGTTTGGCAAGCTCTAGTTTAGTTTCAAGCTCAAACCGAATCCACAATACTCACAAAAGAGAATCCAACAAAATTCTGTATTTGTTATTACATTTTTTCCATTGTTATATGTTTATCTGTTGTAAATCTTACTATACCCATTACCAGCAGATATTTGATAGTACATCACATCAATCAGAGTTCCTTTTCTGTGTGCAGTTTGATTACAAAATAAAAAAATTCCTGCTGCTCTCGATATCAGATTGTTGCTACTTTGAAATAACGTATTTTGCTGGGTATGGTGCTAGATTTAGTAATGCCTCATTGACCTGTTGGACAAAATGTATGTTTAAGTTAAGTTATTACTTGAAATGTTATCACAAATCGTAACAATCATAAAAATAACACTAAAGCCTAATCCTGTTAATAAATTTATTAACTGGGATAAATTTAGACTTATAATGCAGGAACAAATCAGTTCCAACGTAAGTAAAATTATAAACGATCTTGAGCAGCAAACCCGAAATTTAACTGAACAAATTCGGTCAGCTACAGAAGAAGCTACCTCAACATCAAGAGATAAATCAGGATTTGTGTTAAATTGTACCCTTGAAATTAGCGAATTAATGAACGAAAAACGAAAAGTTAGAAGAATATGGCATAAAACCAAAAATGCTGTATGCAAAAAAATATTTAAGAGAATTAGTAATCAGATAAATCAGAGGATTGAAGAATATAAATAGAGTTAGTTCAAAAAATATGTAAGTGAATTAAGTCAAGAAACAGTAAATTTGTAGTAAAGCTGTACGCAGTAGTAAGCTAGGTACAATGGCAATTGATACTGCACTAATAACGACTACACTGGGATTTTGTTCTGAATGTCATTCGGAAGACAAATTCGAATCTGAATGGTAACGCTTATCTCCCAGATGGCTAGTGAAAACAAGGAATTTAGTGAAGAATTTTAATTAAAGAATTTAATCTTCATGTAGTCTACATGACTTGTATCATACAAAATTTGTCGAATCCACACAGATTCGATTAATTCTTCTTCCTTTTTTAAACAAACTCATCGTAACTTTAGGCGAAAAAGTGTGACAAGAACACTGCGTTCTGCATGATCAGGTTGGCCAAAACTGCGCCACGACACGATGCGAAGTAATATCGTACGATAGCTATCGTTCTTTTTAGGTAGTACGGTAGCGCCAAGCCGCGTTCCATTTTGTGACTGGTCTTGTATCTAAAACCAAGCACTTGTACTAGGGTATATATATATATATATATATATATATATATATATATATATATATATATATATATATATAATTATATATATATACGTGTATGTATGTATATATAGGTATGTATATTTAAAAATATCAAGTGGCAAAAACTTAATTTTAAAGGTTTATTCTATGTTATGTCTTTAAATATTTTATTATTTATATTATGTTTTTGAAAAAATATCGGCCAAAAATATCGTAGTACGGCTGGAGTGCGATTTCATTGAAAGGGTATTACTAGAGATCTGCGACTCCAAAACCACCTATTCTAAAAAACGAAAAATTGTTTTTCATTGCAAATATAATAGTTATTCTATAACCGGTCAATGACCGGGAACCTGGGTATCCATTTCAATCCGTAGGTAAAATATATTAACTTCTCCTTAAATTTTTATGGCCGCCTGGATCCCCAAAATTGAAGTAATTTGACACCCATTTTTCGTCAAATTTTTTAACAATCAATTAATTAATAAAAGTTATTAACTATTAAACTTGATACCCCGCCCGTTCAATATCCGGGTGTATATGAACGAGGGGTTTATACACACTTAAGAGACTGCTTATTAAAGTATTTAGTTAATTTGACTTTTAAATTAATAATAGACAAAATATTTTGTAATTTTTTAATTTAAACAATAATTAAACAATAATTATTATTATAAATAATAACAAAAATAGTAAGTAAGAAATACATAACTCCGTTTTATATTATTTTATTAATATAGTTTTCTATTCTTTTACTGTTTATTTATTTACATTATGTTATTTATTATGATACAGTGCCATATAAGAATTGAAGTACATTAAATTATTTCATACATCATTCACATGTCGTGGTTGTAATACAGTGTTCGTCACAAATGGGGTTCTCACATACCGAACATACTTTTCTAGTTTTGCGACGTTTTCTAAATTCACTTTGGGGACATTCATAGCATACACCAGTAATCTTTTTCCTCCCAGTTGAATTGAGCTGCGTCTGAGGTGTCAATGATACAGATGATGTTCGCTGATGCGCATTCGGATTGATAACTCGACCAAGAAGAGATTCAATCGCCACTTTCAGTGAGAAATGCCTCATAATTTGTGCATTATTCGAACGACTTTCAACGAATGGAGTACATTGCCGATAAAATAATCGTCGTTCATACGATTTTTTAACATATCATTTTATTATTCTCATAATACAGAATATATGATGCAAGGCAGGAAATATCGAGAACATTGTAAGAAGTGCTAGAGGCCACCTATGAGTTGATCTTTTTGTAGTTTATCTACCAAGCATTTTATCCATCGCGTCCACTCCAGCTTTAGACCAGTTATAAAACTCAATAAGGTTTTTTTCCCTGCACTATTACTATTTTTGCTTCATGATGCATTGATGATAACATAATTACTACCTTGTTTTTTTTTGGCACATAACTACATAGGGAACTTTCTCATGAAAGTCAAATACAGTGGATAATTCTTCTCGCGTTTTGATACAGCCATATATGGTGGAATGTATGCTTTATTTTTCTTCAAGGTGCCAACAGCTGTTAAGTTCCAAGATAGTAAAAATGTTGCTAGTGGAAGAGTAGTAAGAAATTATCCATTGTAATGTTTCTACCGGATCCTCTATACGGTTCCACCAAGTCTTTGACGACTCTTGCACCAACGTTTTTCTCACGACCATCTTTCGATTTTCCAGTGTAAAGCTGTCCAGTAAGTGGATACGAATTTTCAGCACCACATATCCACCATACTTTAATTTCATATTTAGCTGGCTTTGATGGAATATACTAAGTGAATCTAGTTCGACCTCGGTATGGATAAAGTTCCTCGTCAATTGTCAGGTATTCCGTTGGTTTATAATGTTTTGCTAAATTACTACTCAACATTGTCCAAATGTCTCGTATTGGAATAGCTCTATCATTCTCCAAGCGCTGAGCTCGAGTATTGGCATCATCAAATCGAATGAAACGAATAATATTCCAGAAGGAATTGATACTCATTGCTGCATGATACAGTGGATATGAATACGGCTGTCACATTTCCCTTGCAATGTCAGTATTGGAGTTATTAGCGCCATTATCAAAATAGCCAAGAATGCCTGCACTTTCTTGCTATTTGAGATTTATATCCACTCAAAATTAAATCACTTTGGTCCTCGAGAGACGAATATTGTCAAAAAGTCCTCCAAAATTAATATGGAGAAAAATTATTTTCACCGGAAGTGGACCGTACAACAAAAATTAAATCGATAAAAACGTAATTATGTTTTTTTTGGGGGGGAATAAAGGAAGAGCGCGAGGGTTTTCCGCCCAAATCAAATATCGTTTATTTTGTTACGGGATTAACGACAGGACAGCAATTAATTAGAATTTGAGGCGGTCATTTCGTCGTTGTTTACGTTTGGAATTAATTGATGTCGAAAATGTCCCGTGTTCTTTATTTTCCCTGCAGTATTGGAGAACAAAAATTATAAAAACAACCAGCTTTTTATTAAAGAGGCACTTTTACGCTGTGTCCATATCCCCAATCCGCAAATATACTACCGCTGGTTTATTAAAATTATTGATTAAGCAGACACAAGTACATTTGTGTTTCAGAGTTAATAAAAAAATATTCTTAACAAAAATACTGAACCGACTTCAAAAAATAAATAAGGACCTCATTAAAAATTAAAATATAATCAAACTTAGATTTTTAACACAAGTAAAACATTTTAAAATAAAATATGTACATAAAAACCGTAATAATAATTAAATAAAATATCTACTACACGTATTTTATATTCTACTATATACACAAAATTCTACTTTATACCTACCTAAACACATTTATCTATTTACAATATTATTTTAAATCTCTAAATAAAAACAAAAATGTATCGTACCCGCCGGAAATCGGACCCGCGACTTTTGTTTGTGAGCTAAACGCTTTAACCATTACACCAGAAGCAGTTGTCTAGGATTTTTTTCAAGGTCTTATATACTAGAGAAATAAACTGAATGGCTTTTGCACTAAACGACTTCCGATTTTCTGTCACATCCATCCGTCATTTCATCACTAAATATCTAATTATTTTAGATGTCTTTGAAATTTTTTCGTTTCCCTCGATTTCCCCTCTTCCCTCAACAGATTCTGATTTGCTTCCAATGGAACCACCTCGGAAGTGGACTCTCTCGAATAAAAATAATTTTGAAAATCGGCCCACAATCGACGGACAAATCGGCGAGCATACGTAAAAAAATATACAGCCGAACATAGAACCTGCTCCTTTTTCTAACTCGATTAATAAAAATAAAAGTCAAATAACGTCAGCACTGAAGCTAATGATTTTTCTTCTTTTCTATATATTATCTTGCTATGTTATTTCTTCATCCAGTATATACTCGCATACCGTAGGTTTACTATGTCAAGATCGCCGACTGTTGCCAAATTTTGTTTTAAATTCAGTATATTACAGCTAAGCTTATACACTTACTGTATCTCATTAAAATACTTAAGTCAGTAAATATGCGAAAGAAACGAGTAGAGAATAAGAACATACGGTAGAGTTATGGGATCTAGTATAGTTTAGCTTGATCTAGCGAAAACAGAGCATTATAATTATTTAATATTAGAAATAATATATCAATATTTTATAATAATCTACATTTGATTGCTAACAAATATTTGCGCTATTAGTATACCATTAAAAGCAACATCCCAGATAAACTGTTTATTATAAATTTCTTCAGCAAATAATGTTAAATATCTGGGACCGCATTTGTAACGACGTTTAACTTCAAAGAAAACACATATTAGTAAAGCGTAAACAACTACTTGGAGCTTAAACTGAACTTTTTGTATTAACATCTTTAAATAATAAAGTGCAATTGCTGTATAAGTCAAATAATGAGCCTATTAGGACGTATGGTGTCAAATTACGGTGTGTTACTAGCAAATTAAATCCAGTCATCATTCAGGGGTTCCACAATAAAAGGCTGCGTGTCATCGTCCAGACCCTATATTACATATCTAACCTTTCCTACATATTATGTTGCTATGTTATTTCTCTACCCAGTATATAATCGCCACATACGAGTGCGATTCAAAGTGGCAGACCAAAAGATTCTGAATGAAGTGAATCCCGTATATCCTAATACCCTAGTTAAATAGAGTAATTAAACACACTATAGCTTTTAGCAATAAAATAGAATATATAGTTATAATTACAAGAAATACATATTACTCTCTGGGCTTATTGTTGAAAAAATATGGGAATACAAAAACGTATTTGGCAAAAAAAGGGATAATACTTTGTGAAATAACTCCAAAAAAAAAAATAAATTACTTGTCCCAACGTATATTCCTCATACCTATCCCCTATCCACTCTGTACCAATATTATATCTAAGATGGAAGGAATTGAGGCAGCCAGATGTTCAGATGGTACAAAAGTGGCAGTGGATCAAAACTAAGGGACTTCAATAAATAAGTTTAAGGCATTTATAATAGATTAATAGACTAGACTAAACAATGGTGAATAAAATTAAATAAGCTCAAATGCATTCCTATCAACTTTACCAACAAAGATTAACAAACCAACAGCAACTTAAATGGCATTACTGTCCTATATAAGAACAATGATAAATATTTATTGAATGCTATGTGAACTGGACGGATGAATTAGCCGAGTTAAAAATAAAATAAATGAAATGATACTAAGATAGAGGTTGAGATTTCATTTACCAAGTTAATATATTGGAATTGCAATTTCTTAGTTTTTGACAGATCTGATGGTGTTGCCACTCCCATAAATAATTTTGGGATTGTTTCTTTTTACTGGTAAAATGTTCATATTTCAAGAAGCCTGAAATACTAGAATAGGCTTAATGAATCATGAAACGATGGTTATCAGAAAGTGCAATATCTGGTGGACATGGGTTAGACCTTTCATTTAAGCATTTGCATGTAAATTGTCATAGAATCTGCAGAATGGGATTAAAAATATATATACGAAGTCACCAACGAATGAAGACCACCATTATATATTATATATATTTGATAATAAAAAGAGTGCAAAAAGAGTTACACATATACAGATACACAGTGTATCAGATGACTGAAGTATGAATGTCAAAATCAGAAAATCCGAATGTCTTCCTCCTTACCACTGCACATACAATCCAGTCAAATTGATATGGGGTGTGGCAAAATGTATATTGAACATTCAGGTAAAATGTGATTCAGAAAGTGATAGTGACTCAATGAAACTTTTGGCATACGTGAATATGATTCAATGATTCAATTCAATTCATTACTATTACCAAGAAAAGGTGATGAGAATCGAAAAAACCAAAAATGATTATAGAATAAGCAGATGATGACTATAAAAAATAGTATTGTAAAGTGTGACAGATTTGTTTCAGAATCTGAAGTATACATGAGCATTGGTATATCTGCATTACTGTTTTACAGATATGGAAATTCAGTAGGGAGAATGTGATACTTTTGGGATACGTAATCATGATTTAATTCTGACTATTAACAAGAAAAGGTGAGGAGAGTCGAAGCAACCAAAGATGTATATAATTAGTAGATGATGATTATAGAAAATAGCATTGTAACGTGTGAAAGATTTGTTTCAGAATCAGAATTTTACATTTGCATTGGCATATCTGCATTACTGTTTACTGCGATGAGTGTAAAATAATAAAATGATATTAAAATACATTAGTGAAAGTAAAATATATTTCTTAGCTAAAAAATTGTTAATTAGGGTTTTTAGGTCTCCAGGCAATACCATTGTTTCATAAGAATGAACAAACTTACAAACTACTGTGGATCTACTATTAACTAATGTAGTTTAAATAGTTTAAATCCCTAATATAAGGATTAGATTTGTGAAAAAGTTAAAAATTAATTAAATTAAATTAAAATATTTATTACAGTTAGTTAAGTGTTTGAACATAAAAAACTGAAAAGTCTGAAACAATCATTATACAAAAGGCATATTAAAATTAAAATATAAAGGAAATATTAAAAAGGCATTTTATAAAGAGAAAATATTTTATTAAGAATGCTTATTAAACAAAAATGCATTTAATATGTATTAAAAAAAATAAGAATGTTAAGCAATGAAGTTTAGGTATCGAGGTAAATTTTGTTATTAGCATATTTTATCATATGTTATTCAGATTTTACGAAATCTGGATATAGCGTATGTATATAAAGCCTGTTAAAAATATGCAAACGTATTTATTTTACAACCTATACATTTCATTAATTTTTGCATACGCTGTAGGATGTATAATTCACATCAGACCGATACCACACAGACCCTGCATCCCACATATAGGACAAGCTATTTAATAACTATAAATATTTAACAGTTGCTGATAGGCCGATTATGAATAATATCTTGAAAACAAAGTGAGCGAGAACCGACAAGTTTGTTAATTTTCTATGACTATTAACAACCTGCCTCAAAAATTGAGCAAACAACAACTTTATTATGCATTGTTTTATATAGAACTGATATTTTGTTAGCGGAGGTAAAGTTTTTTGAGTTAAAAAATTATCATAACTCTGGAAAGAGTCATATGTCTGTTTTCTCTGAAAAGTTCATACTGAAACTGATTTTAAGTAGAACGTAGGTAATTTATTAATTTATATTTGAAATGCCTGTCTTTTTTTTAATGGGTAAAAGCATTTTACTTGGTATATAAGTACCATACTTATACTGCAGTTAATGAAAATGAGTGCTGTAAGCATGCTAAGATATCTCTTTAGTCCGAACGAGATACTATACATACCCCACTACCATCTGGTGTATCCCTGAACGGAGGTTGTTATTAGTCTTGGGAACTATCGACTGAAATCGACTAGTAATTGACTACTCCTTTTTACTATCGACTGTTTCAGTTGCTATTTTTGGTTCGACGGATTTGAATACTTTTTACTTTCGACTGTTTTCAGTCGCTATTTTCGGTCCGACTAATTTGAATACTTTTTACTTTCGACTGTTTTCAGTCCCTATTTTCGGTCCCACTGATATCAATACATTTTACTTTAGACTGTTTTCAGTCGCTATTTTTGGTTCGATTGATTAGGTTACTATTTACTATAGACTGTTTCAGTCGTGTATTTTGGTTACTGTTTTCGGTTCTACTAGTTTCATTCGACTGATTTTTAACATTATGGCCCTGTCGTCCTAGCCGCGACCTTGACAAAAATGTACCCAATTTATGCTTACATATATTTATATGTAATATATATAGTTTTATGATTTTTTGATAGTTTGCTCGTAAATAAAGATATATTGTATATTAATATAGCAACATTTTGGAACGATATTTTTCAAGATTTTTAATGTAATAGGGTAAAAAGATTAAAATTGTGAATGATAAATAATAAAATAATTTTGACGTTTTTATGGCAATAATTAGTAATATTTCGATAATTCTCTCGATTTTTGTTAAAATATATTTCCGTTCAATAATAAAAAAATCATTTATTTTATTTAAAAAAACTCTAGCAGTTATTGTGCGATCACTTTTAATTATGTCATGCATTAGTTTTCTTTTCTATGGTGAGATATATCCTTAATTATTATTTAGTAATTATGGTTATTGACAATACTAAAGTTACCCTATTTCAGACATAAGCATATAGTATACCCCTATATATGAGTAAATTGGATTAAAGCATAATTTTACGTACGAAACTAGATATATAAGTACGCTGTTTCGAACTGGAACAAACACAAAACCATACTGATGATATAACAGATAGAAATGCTTGAAAGTTCCTGTTTGTTTAGACGAAATATTTTTCATTAAAACACAAGATGTCAACTACATAGGGTGTATAAGTAAGATTTCTGGTTTCTTCTATAATTTTGAAGCATTATTCAGAGAAAATGGTACAGTGTTTTTACTTTGAAATCATTATATCCAAGAATCAACCCATTTTATCGTTTCTTCTTATAAAAAAGTGACTTATTCAACTGAAACTTATGATTTCCAATCAACAATCCATTAAGCCGTGTTGGTATGTATGTGTTATCATAGTGGGGTGTTTGAAGAAAAGAAGTATTTCTTGGTGTAACAATGCGCCAACCTCCTCCAGTAGGTGCCATTCAAGCTGGACCAGATTGTCTTCTTATATTAAAATCGATAAATGGACAAATGCTTTTGTAATATTATTATTGCAATACAAATTATTTCCCGGTATGCCATTGTAGCAGGGGTTTTAAAGAAATATTCTTTCTGGAGATACCCAGTCTACACAGAAGAAGTTGAACCAATAGAGGATATGAGAAAGAGGTATTACCAATGGTCTGCAAACGGTTGCAAGGCTTGGAGCATATATGTTAGATCAAGCTTTAGAATGACTGATGAGAAATACTATAATATTTAAGGACGCCTTTATTGCGAGCATACGAATATTAGCATATAATAAACCAACAGCAGATTCAATTCTCTTTGTGCAGGAGCCATGCTCGATATCGTTCCGGTTTTAGTATATATCGCTGAAGTGGCTATTTGCCGTAATACTTGTCCAATAATAACAATTTTTGTGCATTGCTTGTATTTACAATGTCACTTTATAGGTCCCATCCTAATTGGATTCGATCTCACGCCTTACACTGCATTTTTGTTTGGATGTCATACTTATCATCTTCAAGCTTTTGAAACCACTTGCTTCAATGAAATCAGCATTAAAATAAATACATTTTAACAATCTAACATTGCTAGACGAAGTACGAAAAAAAGAATAACGAATTGCTAATACTATACTAATCTTCTATCTATTAATCGGCTTAGCGAAAATTTTGCTTTACTTTTGAGAAAACCTATGAAAAATACCGACACACCAATTTTAAATCAGAAAACAACTCACTACGTTCTGTACTTAAAATGAAAAATTGGTGAGATCAAACATTATTAAAGGATGTTAATTAACTTTAAGCCACATTGTTTAAGAGTTAGTGTTAGATTTGCTTATTCCAGTTTTGTTGTAATTATTAAAATGTAATGGCGCAGTGGAAAAGGCGACAGGACGGTCCTTTTATTGTTGCGATAGTCGAGTTTCGAATTCTGCTGGGGGCATTATCGTTAATGTAAGTTTGTGATTGTCCTTAGACAAGACTGCAAATTGCAAAGCGACAATGAAAATGATCCCAGTCATTCCAGTAACCAGGCTGGGTAAGACTTGATTTCGAAGACCGTGGTTCGGAGCCCACATTAAACTGTAGTGCCAGTCCAGATAAACACTCGTTGGTAAAAGGAGATTATAAAATATAAAAAAAATCTATTAAGAATAATGTGATGACTTAAAGTTATATATGCTATATATACAACATTTCATCCTAATATATACCAACAAAATTCGGGAATAACTAGAATAGTTTGGCCTGCATTTAAAAAGTGTTTAAATGTTCGGATTACAAGCAGATTTTTGAAATTTATAATATAAACAATCAACTCATTTTAAATTTTAAGAATGTGTATGGCAGAACAGCGGAAATAATTTATATTCACTTAAGAAGTGATAGTAATCGATATGGTTCTAGAACTAGAGGTATTTGTAAAGGATATTAAGATTTTCCTGTAATTTTATTGCTAATAATACCTTAATAATTTCAGATTCCGTTAATAAATGCATTCACTGAGAGTCGCAAAGAATATTAACAATTAGATAAATATTTTACAGTCTTTTAATCGCCCTTTCGTAGGTGAGTTTGTTGGCTTGAAGGAGGCAAAGTAATAACGAAAACTAAAAATAAACTTGTCATTAGCTCCCTGCAATTGCCTGAAATAGATAAATTTGCTTATATGAGAAGAGATTTGAAAAACTAGTGAAAAATAAAATATAAACAATGAGTGAATATGACACTTATTGTCTTGAAAGTGAAAGACTGTAGTTTTATTTGATGATAGCTAAGTTGGTCTTTTATCTTAAAAGGCATTATATGATTGTTATCTATGTAACTCTTAGTTCAAAAATATGTTATGTTAATAGATCTCTAGTCTTACAATAACACATTTTTAATAAGAAAATTTTGCATTATTTAAAATAGGTTGTCTTTTTTTTCAAGCTTCTTAAATGTAAACAATTTTCATATAAAATTTAAAATGTTGCAAAAATCAGAAATAATCTGGTCTCCCTTTCGAATAGAGTATTCAAAAAATACGATCGAAATAATAAATGCAAATATCTATAGGGCGACCGAAACCAGTCTTATGTAGATTTCTCAGGAAATATATTTGAGCTTGAGATTTATTTTAAAAAGTTTCATACATTATAAATCATAGTTCCAGAAAATGTAGGTACTTGAATGGCGCCGCACAATTTAACGAATCTCGCGAGCTCAGAAAGTATCAAACATATAGCCCGTCTTTAGTTCGGCGTATAAGCGCGAATAAATTTTCAACATCTAAATGGAAGAGTAAAGCATGATTTTTATATTTGCAGTCATTCGTCTCGCTCGGAAATAGAGGGGATATCAGAGCCATAAGCAAATATGCGCACATATTCGTATGAAAGCATGATTTACGCCGAAACATCTAACGTACATTCGCAAAACAGAAACACGGCACACGCGAATATCTTATTTTTATTTTAAAAAGTATATTTTATACACAACCAACTCTATAAATTTTTTGTTTTGTTTAAATATATGATTTTTAAGACTGTTTTAGTGTTCTAGTTTATTACCTTTTTCGATAATATTTCAAACGACTTATTGCCAGTTATGAATATTATGTGCTAAACGAAAATTTATCTGTGATAAGCCACAAGAGTCTACTCATAGGGACGCCTGGCCTTCAGACTACAATTTGATTTATGCACGTTGCCAGTTCTAATAAATTATATGAATTTTTCAAGAATATAATGTATATAGAAAAAATTTTATTTTTAATTAACCTAAAATATTTCTTTAACTTCCAGTTAATATTTTGATAAGTTTATTATAATCCAATTTAATATAATTATCCAATAAAACAATACAATTTTCTACGAAATACTAAGTGTAAGAGGCCAATTAACAATTTCCCGGCTTACCATAGTAAAACAGTTTCTTGGCAAAAATTAATTTTTTTATTCAACGTAATTCCCTTCAAGGGTGATACACTGATTCTAGCGGGCCTCCAACATTTCGATACCATATTTGTAGTACGATTTGTCCATTGCCTCAAAATAGGCCTCAGTTTCGGCGATCACCTCCTCATTCGACGAAAATTTCTTCCTAGCGAGCCTCCTTTTGAGATCTGCGAATTCTAAATAGTCGTTAGGAGCCAGATCTGAAAAATAAGGTAGATGACTGATTGATTCACTGACTTGTGACACGGTGCATTGTCTTGGTGAAGCAGCACTTTCTTTTTCGGCGTCGATGCTGATGGTTCTTCCTTTTTCAAGGTAGTCAATAAAAATTATTCCATGCGCATTCCAAAATACAGAAGCTATAATCTTACCAGCCGACTGTTGCGTTTTCCCACACTTTGGAACGGATTCGTCGTGTGCAGTCCACTCGGATGACTGTCGATTGGACTTCGGACTGAAATTACGGATACATCAACTCGTCGTTGTTTTTGGTCAAAAGTGAGCTCGCGCGGCACCCACTTTGCACAGAGTTTTCTCATACCCAAATATTCGTGAATGATATGATGTACACGCTCAGTTGATATCTTTAGAGTGTCTAATATTTAACTCAATTTCAATCTACGGTCATTCAAAATCATTTTGTGGATTTTTTTAATGTTTTCTTCGGTAACAACCTATTTTGGGCGTCCACTGCGTTCACCGCCTTCGGTACTCATTTCACCACGTCTAAACTTAGCCTACCAATCCTTGATGGTTGATTTTCCTGGGGCAGTGTCCGGAGACACGGCATCAAGCCAAGTTTTTTCTTCAAATGTATTTTTCCCTTCAAAAAGCAATTTTTTATCAACACGGGAAAAGTTGCTTCACTCAAAATGCTATAATTCACAAACTAGTAATCCGACAGCTGTCAAATCTAAACACGAATCTATTGAGGGTTAGGGATAACCAAAATATACATGTATTTAATTCTATTAGCGTTATCTATGTGTCAGGCCGGGGACCTTTCAAGTGACCTGTTAATATCACATAGTTTATAATGGCTATTCCATTATATATTTTTTTGTATAAAAAGAACAAAATAAAACAATATGTACCATAAAAAAATGTATTTATCAATTTTCAAATATTACGCTATATAGTAATACCAAGAAATGTATATAAAAATGCAATAAAAATATATATTTTTAAAACAATTTTTATTGCAAGAAAAAAGGAGAAAAATCAATATGTATGATATAAAATATAATTTATTTATCTATACAAAATATGTGTGTATATATATGGGAGATATTAATAAATTGTCAGATAATCCTCTTACCTTTTCATATAATTCTATGAAAATATAATTAATAACTGAAGTGAACAAGCAAATTTAGTTGTGCTAAAAGTTCTACCAACTAAGTACGTGTACCCATGTTATTGTTTCAATATTATCTTTCCATATTACACATTTTCTCATGATGAGCTTTATAGGTGCATTCTAAGTTAAATATTCCTGTTATTAAAAATAGATCCTGTCTGTGGGCTAACTTCCGAACATTTCAAATTAGAATCCTTGCAAAATTCACTTGGAGTCAGAGATTATCAGTCAAAAAGTTTACTTCCTATATCAGGCAAGTGAGGGCATTTCAAAGTTTACTAGCGGTTCGTTATCAGATCAAGCACATTTTAATCTTAATGCATACATAAATAAACAGGCTGCTGCTGCGACCTGGGTTGGGCAGTATATGATTTACTTATAATTAAAAAATCTAATTAACGAATACATATTTTGTATTTGTATCTCAACTATTTCTTTAAAATGTCTTTACCTGATAATGATTTATTTCGTAGTTAGTGTTTCGAATACTTATGGCTTCAAAATTCATTTGAACATAATTACATTTAGATCTTATTAAAAGGTGCGATCTGTAAGAAATAAAGCTTGATAGCTTTCGTAAGGAAAATAGCGACTGCTAAATATGTCAAACTTTGTTGCGATGCAACAAAGTATATTTATTGTTTGTTAAACATCAATGCTTTATTGTTTATTTATTTATATATCTGAATATATAGTCTTATATTAGTCTAAGGTAGTTTAAGGGAATATGGCTATGAACTAAATGATCATATGCTACAAAACCGTCAATGGGGCTGCGTTTGAATATCGTGAGAATTTAACATTTTTATTTACTACCACGCGTCTCCACCTAAGGAAGGAAACCTTATTTAGGTATTTTCCCTCTTCAGAAATATTAAGGAATTGGGCGGTAGAAAAGGGTAATTTATCCAGTCTTCTGAACGGCCAGCCCCAGGGCAAGACTAACACTTTCTCCACCATAGAACTAGAAAATTACAATTTGGACACGGTTGTGTTTATACTTACTGCTGCGACGCACTTTCAATTATTAATAGTTGAGACAGTCCTGTAAAATTTAAGTTACGTTAATTGTGGACTTCCTCTTGTATAGTTATCGGGCTTAGTTCATTAGAGCTTTAACTGACTTTCCTAATATTTATAACATGGGAAAATAATTATGGCTGGATACAAAATATAATGTCGCATTGTATTAAACGTCTGGTGAAGTTAGACCACCAAAAAGGTTCCAAGTAAAGAGTACATACGTGATCGACAAATAGGATTCCCATCGGCTCGTTGTCGAGTGTTTCGGATAACAAGGATTCAAGTACCCAGGCTGTCGAACGAAACGTGTCAGATGTTAGACCTGGTAGAGGACTCCTTATGACCCCTATAACCATAAATATCAAGAATACCCGAAATCGTGGGATTTTCAGGAATTCCTTAAGAATCCGAAAAGCACATATTTTATCAGCGTGAGAAGTTCCTAGCTAGAAGAGTGTTTCCCACCCTGATATTTTCAGCGAATCGGGGTACAGAAAAGGGTTTCTTGGACCAGCCTTGTCCACCACCACCAAGAACCCGAGGGAGGAAGTTCAGCGATAAAAAACATCGACAATGAAGAAAGCATTTGCATCAACACCGAGGGAAAGTGTTAAAATGAGAGGAAAGTAGTATTTTTGAGAATTGAGAAGAAGTACTTTACTCGAAGAAGAGAATGTGATAGACTAATGAAGAAAGTAACCTACTGATTAATATCTTTAAATATATATATATATATATATATATATATATATTGGGTATCAATTTACACAAAGAAGAGAGAAAATAAATTGTATTTAATTTACAACTTTGTTTTCTCTCCCGCATCTCAACACTTATAATTAAAAGGGAACTTAAAAAGAAGATTTCATATCTTTTTTAACTGTCATTTAAAATAAACGGAGCCATTTTGACGTAATGTTAGCACCCTGGTTACAAAATGCCTTTGTTGTCAGAAAGTATCACAACAAATAAGCGGCAAAGAAGTCCGAAGCTTGCAATTCATGACTTCATGTTTCATACAACATGTTTCAAGAAGGCAAATTACAAAAAAAATTAAATAATGCTTGAGAGTACCAGGACTAGCAGAATTAGAAGATCAACATTTTTTCGTTATAGTTTTTGCGAACAAGCAAACGATAAAAGGAAAATGCTTACCACGTGTGAACGTTATCCAAATATTAAACATGTGTTCATACAATATCAGCAAGTTTGTGCTCTTCAAAATCTATAGAAATATTGTTTTCTTTGGCAGGTTTTATTCATGCTCCAACAAGATTTGTCTTGTTACAAATCTAGTGATCATGAAGCTGTTGTATTCTATTCTATTCACTTACATAAACTAACACCTGACAGTATTTTTTAATTGGTATTTTGAATTTTAAATAAAGATATTTAAAATACTATATTTTGTATTTTCAACAAAAGATTTAAAAGTATTTTGCATTTCGGACTCTAAATATATGCAGATAAAATATATAAACGTTCTTCAGAGACACCTTGTCGATAATGGCTTCTTGTTAAGTTTAAAATGTATTATAACATTATTATAGAACCTAGTTGATTGATAGTAGGTGATATATATTTCCAATCATTATTAAACTGTAAACAAATATATGGCGCAAAATTTGTTTATCTCTAGGACTTATATTTGCGCCTAAAAAGACATTTTACGATCTTTTATTATTTACAGTAACGACAGTTCATTAGACAAAAAACCGACTTTCTTTTCTTCAAAAGTTGTTCTGAGAATTTTATGGACCCTAAAAACATAATCTGAACATTTACTGCGGGCATTCTTCGGCCGTAGCTGACGATCCTGCGGAATAGTCAAGATATTTTCGTCAAGTAACGCCTTTCAACGGTCGCAATTTATTCGTCTGCGTAATATTAATCATAGCCAGACCTTGGGCCCGTCATATTTCACGTATTAAATGACCAAAGCAATAAGACCATCCAAAGCTTTCCATTAGGCCCCCACTACTCCGTTCTCCGCTTCCATTGTGTGCGCGACTCGACGCGACATTCATAAAGTAAAAGACTTTATTTCGTCGCATTTATATAATCCACCCGCAGGAAAACACATCGAGCAGATTTAAAATTAGTTTCGCGAGAGCCGTCACCGACGAGTTTCCTGGGGGTTGTTGCTACTGGTACTGGAGGCGCGCGGATTGAGGGCCGTAGGGCTATGACGGCGGACGTGGATTGGTGGAGGTGCGGGGGGACTGGAAACTTTAAATTGAATTGCGGAAATCTTCCCTCGGTTTGGGATTTAATGCACATATGGAATGAATTTCAATTGGTGCCGTTTCGCCGCTTTTTACCAAAAAAGAATATATTCCTTTAATCAACGGTCCAAGTTTTGAATCTATAAATAAATTGACTGTCATATGTGCTGATAGTCTGATAAAATGCGATTTGCATTTCACTTTATAACTCTGATCTTTATATTATCGATTTAGAAAGGTTGGATGTCTTATTACAATTCAATTATTTCAATACTCACAGTATAACAGGCCAATTGAAAAGTTCTCGCCCTGACACATGAATGGCGAATTGAACCATATGTTTTTTAGTTAGACCTAAGCCTCAAAGGATGCGTGTATAAATTTGACAACTGTCGGATCATTAGTTTGTAAGTTATAACATTTTGAGTGAAGGAAATTTTTGAGTGAAAAAAATTGATAAAAAGGAATTTCGCGTGTTGATAAAATATTGCTTTTTGAAATGAAGAAACACAGTTGAAGCAAAAACTTGGCTTGATGCCGAGTTTTCCGACACTGCCCCAGGAAAATCAACCATCAAGGATTGGTATGCTAAGTTTAGACGTGGTGAAATTAGCACCGAAGAGACTGAACGCAGTTAACGCCCAAAAGAGGTTGTTACATACGAAATCATTTAAAAGAACTTCAAAATGAATGAATAACCGTAAATTGAAACTGAATTAAATAGCAGACACTCTAAAGATATCAACTGAAAGTGTACATCATATCATTCACGAATATTTGGATATGAGAAAGCTCTGTGCAAAGTAGGTGGAGCGCGAGCTCACTTTTGACCAAAAACAACGACGAGTGGATGATTCGGAGCAGTGTTTGAAGATGATCAAGCGTAATAAACCCGAGTTTTTGCGTCGATATATGACAATGAATGTTGTCAGTGTCAGTGTTGATGAATCGACAGTCATCTGAGTAGACTGCACACGATAAACACGCTCCAAAGCGTGGGAAAATACAACAGTCGGTTGGCAAGGTTATGGCATCTGTGTTTTGGGATGCGCATGGAATAATTTTCATTGACTACGTTGAAAAGTAAGAACCATCAACAGCAACTATTATGTATCGTTATTGGACCGTTTGAAGGACGAAATCGCCGACAATACATAGTATCACAAGTCAGTGAAAATGATGGCAAAAATCCATGAATTAAGCTTCCTCATCCACCCTATTCTCCAGATCTGTACTACAAAAATGGTATCGAAAAGTTGGAGGGTCGCTATAATCAGTGTATCACACTTGAAGGGAATTATGTTGATTTAAAAAAAAATGCCAAAAAAATTGTTTTACTATGGTAGGTCGTGGACTTTCCAATTGACTTGTTAGTGACTTAGGTCAATGTTAATATTATGATAGGAGGTCACAGCCTTTGTTCGCCAAGGAGATGATGTGTCTTTAGAGCTGTAGTAGATGCAATTATACGAAAATTTTAAAAAATATATATATTTAATATACTAAGGTATTCGTCCAGACAGTGTTTTGGAATTGTTTTGGAAACTTAAACAATGAATTTACTACTTAATAAAGACGGAATTTACATCCGAATATTTTAGAATTATTAGTTGATTTATTTTAACAGATTTTCATATGAAATGCTACAGCTTAATCGACAATTAATAATTTATGATATTTCAGTGTTTTTATGAAAATCCGAAGCCCTTTCCATTTACCGTTATAAATTTAAAATTGATTATGTTTTTCAAAACCATTCTCAATCGAAAATATAATAAAGTTTTTGCAACTTTATACATCAGCGAGTACAGCTTAACCGGTAACGGTGCGTATTTATTTTTATATGGAATTAAATTTATTTTTATAGGACTCACAATAGACTCCCAATCGCTTATTTGCATGTAAATGGAAATTCAATAAAATAAACTGGCGCAACGGTCGCAAAAAATCAATTCAATTAAACACGCACACAGCGTCGATATTTAAGTAAAGCATTCCCTTATTATGCAAATTTGCAAAATATTATTATTTGATGTATGTTTTGTACGGTGTATCGCTTTCGGTTACATGAGCACACGGATATTAGAATTTCAAAAAATATTATATGAACACACAATACACATATATTTTAATATAATTTAAACTTGATTAAGCACCTATTATGATTATGTATTTTTTATTTTCATAATTATTATTTTTTGATTAAAAACATTGATCAAAACTAAAAAGGTCTTGCTTGATACCTTGGCTGAATGCTCATTGCATTCAAAAAATTCTTCGTTTTATACAGAATGTTTTACCGTAATTCTTATTTATCCCTATTCTCTTTTTTTTAGTAATGCATCATGGATATTTGTGACGTCGAAATATTGCAATGTTGCCGAATTAACTCTGAGTTTTAGTTCAGTTTGGCTGTGACATACAAAAAAAAATAATCTAAATAAAATGATTGAAGAAAAATATTATGAAATATAATTTCATAATATTTTTTTAATATTATCGTAAATCTAAAAATTACAGTTTTATACAATTATACATCCACTTTGCTTGCTTATCCACGTTATTGCTTTCAAGAATTTTTCATACATCTGACAGCCGGTCGCCGCCTGGTTGTGAGATGTAGGCTAAATTATTCAAAATATTTTTTACAATTACTACAGGTGTTTGATTATTTTGATAATTTAAGTCGCTGCGAAAGTAAGATATTCAGAGTCTCAAGTTGATTGCGGCTTTAATAGGTTATTTCGAAAAGGAACGAAATAATGGAGTCCTCCGTTTGCTGGTAAATTCCGTTAGAGAGGTAATTATTGATGATATTAAATAACATAAGTCCCTACATTTTTAGTGAAAATGTTTTTAGCGCGTTGCTGCCGGGCTAAAGATTACTGCGAGTACTTTGAATAATCACTACATAGTATAAAACAAAGTCGCCTTTTCTGTCCCTATATCCCTATGTGCGCTTAAATCTTTAAAACTACGCAACGGATTTTGATGCGGTTTTTTTCAATAGATAGAGTGATTCAAGAGGAAGGTTTATATGTATAATACATGCATAATATACTAAGGCAATATTGCTAATTTTAGAGGTTTCTAACATGATGTCGTAAATTAACCTATTTTTTTAGGCTTATTTAGCAATTAGCAAAACCGCTGCCTAACCCTACGAGTTAGATCAAATTAATGTACTACAGTATTGTACACCATAAAAAGGTCTACAAAAAAGTCCACGATGGTATATGTTTATCTTTTAGGGATAACCCACATTAACCATTTTTATTGTTTACTTTTTACGTGAGAAAATGGCTTATTTACGAAGCTATTTTAAGCAATACGGCATTAATCCTTATCGAATTAAGTACCTTAAATACAGTGTGCAATTAATATAGATCAATATGGTTCCTTACAGCATGTAAATTAAACAAATATTTTCGGAGATATTTAAAATTATACAAATTTAAAATTTGCGTTTAAAAATGTGTAATGTAATAAAAATTGTATGAATTTAGATATTCCAAAGATAGCAGGAAATCTTCATAGTAAGTATAGGGGAAGAGGAATTGTTTTACTCCAAATTTAATGCGTGCAGGTCAAGGGCAGTAATGAATGAACCAAAAATACTGGATCGATTTTAATCATGTTTTCATTGAGTGACATAGGCATATATATTTTATGCCCGTGCAAAGTCGGAGCGGGGCCGCTATGTTTTTATATACAAAGTTCATATTTTTTCTGTAGTGTATTTAATTTAGAATCAGCATTGCACCCGTGCGAAGCCGGGGCGGGTCGCTAGTATCTTACAAAATGAAGAATAATAAGTTGGATTCACCCAAGAAAACCTGTCAACATAAGTGGGTGACGAATCTTGACCATCTTGATATTGGCTCTATTCGAAAACAAATGTACGAAACGTATAAGAACAGTAAGTACGCAAACTATTTTATCGATATAAACAGAATTTAATAAAATTATTTTAGAGAAAATTGTCTCTCTGAAAAGTACACATAAAAGAATTAGTGACATGCAGCTTTTTGGGGGATGTAAGACATCCTTTCATACACTCTTAGAGGGCATAGGGTTTAAATGGTGCAAAGATCGGAGAGGAGAAGTTTAATATAACTTCCGGACATTACCTTAAAAAGAATTACATTTTTAAAGGCATAAAATAAGACAAAGGATGATAAACTAATTGAATTTATGTATCTTAATGAAACTTGGATATTTCAAAATAGATCATTGTGGCACTCTTGGCAAGACGGTAACAAAAAAAGTGTAAAGACAACAAAAATTGATGGAAAAAGGTAAAAGTTACAATAGCATTCGATTAGGTTTTGTTGGTCATTATGTTTATTAATAATTAATTGCAGATATATTACTGGTCGAGAAAGATATTCCATCAAAAACTGTTTGGATAGGTGGAAGGAAGCATTTTCAACCATAACACCTTGGGTTTGGATGGACTCGATTAAACCTACAGAGGAAATAATTGATAAATGATGGAATTGTGAATATGTTTCAGACAGATTCGAAATCAATAGTTTATTGACTGTATCTGTTTAGTGAGTTTTAGTTCTTGAAATAGATTGCATGTACTTTAATATAGAGATATTTGTTACTGTAATTAATTAATTCCTTTTAATTTATTGTGAGAGAAACATGATTATTTTTATTATAGTTCATTGTTGTTTTAGTTATATTATTAATTTTATTCCTTTGTTTTTGCATAATTATAAGGTATCTTTGGTAAGTATAATGGGTAGTAATTCACTAAATCTTCATATGTTGCGTATATACGTATATGACCACTCCTTAAACGGCGGGACAAATTTTGATTAAATTTTTTGAGTGTCTATGTTGATTCGGGTATAAATTTACAAATTTAAAATTGGACCCGGTGCGAGAGGTTTCCAGGATATTTTTGTTTTTTAATCACTTTTCGATTATAAGACTATACCACAACAGTATCACATACTAGACTTTGTTGTTGTCATCATATAGTATTTGTTTTATTGTCACAATATGTTATTGCATCCAAACAAGGAGCCAATTTTCCGGTAGGATAGCGTCTGTTGGGTATTACTAAAATTTTTTATACTTCTAAAGCTCCAAAATAACTGACATCGTGACGTGTTTGTTCTTTGTTGTGATGGATGGTATCGCAAATCTTCATCCATTACTCATTGCTCTATAGTATCATCGGCTGAAGGCTGTTACAATAGCATTCCATTAGGTTTTGTTAATCATTATGTTTATTAATAATTAATTGCAGATATATTACTGGTCGAGAAAGATATTCCATCAAAAACTGTTTGGATAGGTGGAAGGAAGCATTTTCAACCATAACATCTTGGGTTTGGATGGACTCGATTAAACCTACAGAGGAAGTAATTGATAAATGATGGAATTGTGAACATGTTTCAGACAGATTCGAAATCAATAGTTTATTGACTGTATCGGACAATGAGTGGGAAAGTGAGAGTGACTGAAGGAAACTTTCAGGATATGTGATAATGGTGTGCAATGCTAGAAATTCCTGAGACAGAGTGATGAGAGTGGAAACAACTAAAGATATGGACATAGTTAACTGAATATAACTATAGAAAGTGGTATTGTAGGACGTGAGAGATTTGTGTGCATAGATATGATTGTAATTGTTCAAAATTAAACATGAGCACTAGGTTAAAACGTATGAGGAAAGAATGAATACTAACTGTTTTGTGGATATAGTAAATGCATTAGAAAGAATTCACTGATTAATTTTATGAAGAATGGTGTACACATATGGTAGAAAAAGAAATAAAATATACAGTGACACCAAGATGATTTTACATTGATGTAAACACACTATTGAAGGAAACAAGAATTAAACGAAAAAAGTAAATATGCTCTCGAATGAAAGTAAAATACCTTTCTCAGATATAAAATTGTTAATTAGGTGGATTAGGCCTTCAGGGGGATAGCACTACATAAAAAAGACGCGCCAGAAACTCCACCTCATGGATGGTGTGGAAAAGGGTGAAATGTAAATAAAACAATTCTAACATACAAACTATTATAGCTGCGTCTTAAGCGTTTGCGTTTTAAGTCCTTCGATAATATATGTATTAGATTTGCTATAATGTTAAAATGTTTTTAAAGAAAATTGGGGTACCAAGAGGCTCTAAATTTGGTACGGCTAAATTTTATGCTCTACAAAAAACTAAATTCCAATAAAAAGAATTTCAGCTAAATCAAGCACCCAGGAGTAAAAATTACACATCATCACATCGGTGACACATAAAATACAAATTAATTTTTTTGGGATTAATCGCGGTTTCTGTTGTACGTAAATCGACTACGAACGTGTAATTTTACTCTGTAATGTAAGTTTGACAGCGCTACATCGCAAAATGCCGACAGATGAATTTAAAATTAGAAGACGTGACTTTTTGTATTTGAAACAATATTAATACGGAATGTGACTCAGTTAACATATTATTAAATGGTTTTATTTAATTTAAACTGTGTTGTTTAAATTTTTGTCTTACATGTGGTTAATCTCGTATTCTTGAAACTATTAAATAGTTATGGTAGTTATGAATTATTGATTAAAAAGTATGATCATTCAAAGCTACATTATACAATATTTGTTGGGATTACAAATTAATATGTCTATTTTATTGAAAGCTATATTCAGCTGTGAAAGAAAAAACATAAAGCGAAAATTTTGTCTTATAATAGATTATTAAAATACCAGAAAAACACGAATCGTCTGTGTTCTGTTCACAAGGTAATTATATTTTCGTGTGCAGCGTGTTCAGATCCATAATATAAACATCAATCAATCTATTTTTAATTTTATTAATTTCGTTTAACTTTATATCTGGTGATCTGGAGAACAGCTAAGAAATATTGTTCTTGCTTAGGAACCGGTAGTAATTGATAAGATTCTGGAGACATAGCATACCATTCTATTAAAGGTAATAGTAAAATGTATTAAGATGTTTCTAAAAATTTTATTGGCATCCATTTCAGGTCCCATTAGTAAATGCATTTCGTACCAAATCTGTAACCAAATATTGCAAGTAATAAATACATTAGTTTGTGCATCAAGAGTTAAAATTAATATTTAAATATTTTATTTGTTGGTGTGTTTTTAGTCCTCATGTAGGAGACAAGGCAAGATATGAAGCAGTAGATTAACGAAAGCGATATAAAACCAATTAAATATGAGCTATCTGTAGACGCGACATTCCAGAATATTGCATAAAATAATATATTTATATACCATATATACCATTTATATATAACAGGCCAATTGAAAAGTCTCCTGCCTAGCATAGTCAATCATATTTTTTGGCAAAATTGGTTTTTTTTTATTCAACATAATTCCTTCAAGGGTGATACACTGATTATAGCGACCCTCCAAATTTTCGATACCATATTTGGAGTACGATTTGTACTTTGCTTCAAAATAGGTCACAGTTTCGGCGATCACCTCTTAATTCGACGAAAATTTTCACTCGTTTGAGATCACTGATCTGAGAACAGGAAATAATTGCGGGGGGGGATCGAGATCTCGAGAATAAGGCGGATGAGACACGGTGCATGGTCTTGGTAAAGCAGCACTTTCTTTTTCTTCAAATGCGGCCGTTTTTCGGCGATTTAGTCCTTCAAACGATCCAATAACGCTATGTAATACTCGCTGTTAATGGTCCTTCCTTTTTCAAGGTAGTCAATAAAAATTATTCCATGCGCATCTCAAAATACCGACGTGCGAGCGGGTTCATCGTGTGCAGTTTACTCGGATGAGTGTCGATTGGACTTCGGAGTGAAATGATGGAGCCATGTTTCATCCATTGTCACACATCGACGCAAAAACTCGGGTTAATTACGCTTGATTATCTTCAAACACTGTTCTGAATCATCAACTCGCACCCACTTTGCATAAAGCTTTCTCATACCCAAATATTCGTGAATTATATGATGTTTACGTTCAGTTGATATCTTTAGATTGTCTGCTGTTTCATTCGAATTAAATTTACGTTCATGCAAAATCATTTTGTGAATTTTTTTAATGGTTTCGCCAGTAGCAGCCTCTTTTGGGCGTCCACTGCGTTCACCGCCTTCAGTGCTCATTTCACCACGTCTAAACTTAGCATCCCAATCCTTAATCTTTGATTTTCCTGGGCATTATCCTAAAACTCGGCATTAAGCCAAATTTTTGTTTAAACTGTATTATTTCCCTTAAAAATCAATATTTTATCACTACGCCATATTCCTTCTTATCAATTTTTTTCACAATAACAAAAGTTGCTTCACTGAAAATGCTGTAATTCACAAACTAATAATCCGACAGCTCTCAAATTTATACACGTATCTCTTGACGGTTAGTTATAACTGAGGAAAATATAGATTTAATTATAGTAGCGCCATCTATGTGTCAAGTCGGAGACTTTTCGAATGACCTGTTATATATACAAGAAAATATATAACAGCTGCTACTTTATTGAATTTAAATTTGAATATATTAATTGAAAATAAGTAAAGAATAATTAATATTTATTTAAAAATTTAATTAATAACAATGATTAATTTCAATAATAAATATAATTTTCAGAAGTATATAGTTCATTTAATAACTATAAATAACTTTTTTTTATATTATATAAATTAAATTAAAGTGTCTAGTTGTGTTACTTCATTTAATATCTCGTATTTATGATTATAACTAAAAGTAAATAAAAATCAGATAAACTTATATTTGATGCTCTGAAGTTTTTACAGTTGTGAAAACAATCTTACTTATATAAGATAATATATAAAAATGTTCGGTGATGAAGTAATTTAAACTAGTTAATACTTCGTTGATGATTAAAACTTCATGGAATTTAAATTTAATTAAATGCCGTTTAGAAAGGTTTAGTGAGTTTTAGTTCTTGAGATAGATTGCATGTACTTTAATATAGAGATATTTGTTACTGTAATTAATTAATTCCTTTTAATTTATTATGAGAGAAACATGATTATTTTTATTATAGTTTGTTGTTGTTTTAGTTATATTATTAATTTTATTCCTTCGTTTTTGGGTAATTATAAAGTATTTTTGGTAAGTATATTGGGTAGTAATTCACTAAACCTTCATATGTTGCGTATATACGTATATGGACACTTCTTAAAAGGCGGGACAAATTTTGATCAAATTTTTTGAGTGTTTATGTGGATTCGAGTATAAATTTACAAATTTAAAATTGGATGCGGTATGATAGGTTTCCAGGATATTTTTTTAATTTTTTCACTTTTCGATTATAAGACTATATCACAACAGTATCACAGACTGAACTATGTTGTGTTATTGTCACAATATGTTGTTGCATCCAAACAAGGAGCCAATTTTCGGGCAGGATAGCGTCTGGTGGGTATTACTATAATTGTCTATACTTCTAAAGCTCTAAAATAACTGACATCGCGACATGTTTGTTCTTTGTTGTGATGGATGCTGTTGCAAATCTTCATCCACTACTCATCGCTCTATAGTATCATCGGCTGAAGGCTGATACACGGTTTCTCATACTCAAAAATTTTAGTGCTCTTCTTTCATTACTTTTACTAGCTATTACACCCAATTGCGTTCTCATAAAATTCAAGAATCGTATGATAATTACTAGTTGATATTTTGTAACCTACTTTGGTAATGTTTTACATTAATAGCACGAGAAAAACCAGTTAAGATATGGTTATCTGGTAGGAATTTAGTCTAATATTATAATCAATCTTTTCATTATCAGAAAACAGTTCAAGTTAATAGGCTCTCTTGACTTCTAAATATATCAACAAGAATATCATGAAACTAGATAAAAATGCTTTAGAATGTTAATAGCGTCTCTTCTTGTACTCATTGTAAATTTTCATTTTCGTTAAGTTAGAATGCTATCATTATCAATTTTGTTGTCAATTACCTATTGTATTTGTGATTACAGATATTAGTCTTTTTTGTGTTAGGCTTATTATGAAGAACTGCAATGTTTTTTTCACATATGAGTAAGCATTTATCAATTCAATTTCAGTGTAATAAGATTATCTCATTCTTTGGTGTTAAAATATCGTATGTTGATTATCCTGTATATCGCACAGATAATATAGAAAAAAATAAATATGGAATATATCTAATATGGGAATTTAAATGGTACATTTGTCTAATTGCTTGAAGTAACCGTAACTGTAAAAGAATATAAACCTGAAGTTATTAGTGAAATATAGGGTTTGTTGAAAATATAGACAGAGGAGAAATGAAATAGAAGTTCAGGACGGAACTACATCAGTACAAGTAAACCAAAAAATTAAAATATGAGATGTAGTCATCGATTTTTTAACTTTAAAGAATAACTGAAAGTAAAGCGGATAATATTTTTCAATAGGAAACTTAATGTTCTTTTTTTTTGATAATACTCAATAACAGAACAAATAAATATATAAAAATATAATAAGAAATGAATGATTTTGCAATTCAAACGAGGAATTTATAATAAAATTAAACAAGATATTTACGGTAAAAAAACAATTCTCTCGATTTCATATAATGTTATTAGAATAAAACTCTATTTTATTTATTTTGTGGTGGTCCAGAAGGGTTACGAAGTACTGTTTTATGGCAATAACTATTCGATTTACAGTAAAAGCCATATATGCTATATTCAAAGGAAGCTATGTTTTTCCAAAAAGTTAGATGTTGAAACAAATATAAATTCTTTTAGATGTGGGTTTTTGAGCTGGAAACTAATTTTTTGTTGTAACATGTTAATGTTTTTAAAACATTTCCATCTCAATTCAACAAATTAATTCATATTCCTTATTTCCGCCTCCCATTTTGGATTTTTTGAGGTCTTTTAGACTATAAAGTTTTGTGGATGGAGAAAATTCCACAAACGAGAATGGTCCAATTTAATGCAGTTTTTAGTGTTATGCTTGTGGCTCGCTCGTTTCTTTTATCGTTAGATTTTCGGTGGATAAAATTGCTCTTTGTTGGCCAATTCTCTTTAACATTGCCCACGGTGGTAAGTAAAACTTATTTGTTATTACTGCTTGCTACCTCAAGGTATAATATCAAGTTTTGGGTTATGAATAAGTATTAAACTTTTAATAAATTAATTATTATCATGATCAATACTTGTACAAATCTGCAACTATTTTTAACATAATCAATTTCATTTAACATACTTCTAAACCTTGTATGTAGTAGCTGTTGATGGTCCTTCGTTCTTCAAAGTAGTCAATGAAAATTATTCCATGCGGACCCCAAAATACAGACGTCATAACCTTGCCAGCCGACTGTTGCGTTTTTACGGTTCGGCGTGTGCGGCGAGCGGGTTCATCGTGTGCGGTCCACTCGGATGACTGTTGAATGGACCTCAGAGTGAAACGATGGAGCCATGTTGTCATCTTTCATTCGTTGTCACATATTGATGCAAACACTCGGATTTATTACGCTTGAATATCTTCAAACCCTGATCCGAATCATCAACTCGTCGTTGTGTTTAGTCAAATGTGAGCTCACGCGGCTTGCACAGAGCTTTCTCATACCCAACTATTCGTAAATGATATGAAGTACACCTTCAGTTGATATCTTTAGTGTCTGCTATTTCAATCGTTCAATTTACGGTCATTCAAAATCATGTTGTGGATTTTTTAAATGTTTTCATCGGAAACATCCTCTCTTGAGCGTCCACTGCGTTCACCGTCTTCGGTGCTCATTTCACCACGTCTAAACTTAGCATACCAATCCTTGATGGTTGATTTTCCTAGGGCAGTGTCATTCCTGGGCATTATCATTATCAACATTTGTACAAATCTGCAACAATTTTTAACAGAATCAATTTCATTTAACAGACTTCTAAACCTTGTATTCATCGCATTTGAAATAGTGCAAGGTTCTTGTATACTTCTTTAAATAAATACTTTTAGTACAATTACAACTACTGTTAAGTCTAATAATATTTCTAAAATCTCACTTAATATATCTTCTGTAGAGTAGTTTATCTACTCCTGTAGAGGTAATCAGTTCAAAGTAAATTCACTAATTCATTCATTCATTCATTCATTTTCTACTTAATTAGTCGTCACAACAGTATCGTAGTCATAACATAAGTATCATTAACTGTAATACTGCAAATTCTCAGGAAAATCGGTATATTTATCACGCTTTATTAAACAACCGGTCTTAATGAACGCTTGTAGCGTTTCGAAGTGATTTTCCTCGTATATCAGACTGATAGGAAAATATTGGCAAGCGTTAGGAACGGAATAATTAGCGTTGCAAGTTGCAAGTTAAACTTGCCCCCCGTTAGCTTATTAATATTTGCTCAGTCGTTTATTCAGAGGCAGTTGCTCGAGATGAATGCTCTCGTATTTTTGGCAATAATTAGGGCTTGCCATATTGCCGAAGTATTTCAACAAGTATTAGAACTATGTACTTCACTACTTGAGGAAGTAAAATTTGTTTATATAACAGATTAGCACAAATACGATCCGGATGGGTCAATTGAAAAGTCCCCGACCTACCATAGTATAACACATTTTTTGGAAAAATAAGTTTTTTTTATTCAACATAATTAACTGATAAACATAATAAACTGATTATAGCGACCCTCCATCTTTTCGATACCATTTTTGTAGTACAGATCTGGAAAATACGGTGGATGAGGAAGCAATTCGAAGCTCAATTCATGGATTTTTGCCATCGTTTTCAGTGACTTGTGACACGGTGCATTGTCGGCGATTTCGTCCTTCAATCGGTCCAATAACACTATGTTGTAGTAGCTGTTGATGGTCCTTCATTTTTCAAGGTAGTCGATGAAAATTATTCCATGCGCATCTCAAAATACAGACGCTGGCAGCTGACTCTCGATTAGACTTCGGAGTGAAATGATGGAACCATGTTTCATACTTTGTCACATATCGCCGCAAAAAATCAAACACTGCTCCGAAACATCAACTCGTCGTTGTTTTTGGTCAAAGGGAGCTTGCGCGGCACCCACTTCGCACAGACCTTTCTCATCCCCAAATATTCGTGAATGATATGATGTACTCGTTCAGTTGACATCTTTATAGTGTCTGCTATTTCATTCAGTTTCAATTTATGGTCGTTCAATATCATTTTGTGGATTTTTTAAATATTTTCGTCGGTAACAAGCTCTTTTGAGCGTCCAGTACGTTCACCATCTTCGGTGCTAATTTCACCACGTCTAAACTTAGCATACCAATCCTTGATGGTTGATTTTCCTGGGGCGATATCGGGAAACTAGGTATCATATCAAGTTTTGCTTCAACTGTATTTTTCCCTTCAAAAGCAATATTTTATCAACACGCGAAGTTCTTTTTATCCATTTATTTTCACAATAACAAAATTTGCTTCATTTAAAATTCTATAATTCACATACTAATGATCCGACAGCTATCAAATTTTTACACGCATCTTTTGAGGGTTAGGGCTAACTAAAAAACAATGGATTTAATTTTAGTAGTGCCATCTATGTGTCAGGCCGGGGAGTTTTCAAATATCTGTTAATAAGTGTAATAATAAAAAATAAAAAATTTGTACACATAATAGTTTCTCATACCATATATTATGTTATATCTGAAGCTAAAGTCCAGACGCCTTCTATTTGATTGAATTAATAATTTTCGATGACTAATATAACGATGGACCTGAAGAAAAAAGATTGGAATCAATTCTATTACATTATTTTAACTCTCAATTAGGCGAATTCGATTCTTAACGGGGTTCGTTGTCAATAAATGGAATTATACGGTCCGAAACGGGATCGAGACGGAGAAGCATCAGGTGTAAAGCGACGGCAAGATTTATAAAGGGGGCGCAAGGGGCGAACCGAAAATGGCGAATGATTGATGGCTGCCTGCGTCGCGGCCCGTTGCCGTAATTCCGATGGCGGCAACTGCGAGCTAAATTATTAAAAACGTTTTTCATTAATTATCGCGAAAATTTGTAATTCGATTAGGCGCCCGACTAAATCGACTTAAGCCTTTAATTGTTTCGGTAATGAATCGTCGATTTTGATAGATGAAAAAAAAAAAACTGGCCCGACGCCGATTCGATTTGCCCGAAGTTTTGATTAAAATTGACGTGATTAGATTTAGCATCTTGCATTTTGAGCAATAATCCAGCAAGATCACGATCTTTCGTTTGGTTATTTATGGCGAAGGGAATACTAAATTTGATAAACAAAAATACATTTAAGAGTTCGTTTTTTATTACTGAAATTAAGATTTTTTATTACTCTTAGTAGTTTAAAAAATTGCACAGTGGACAATCTCTTATCTCTTATATCACGGAGATCGAAGGCTTTTCTCTTTTGAATTCATTAGGATATTAAATTCAACAGGAATAAAATTAATTATAAAGAAGACAGATTGACATTTGATCTGTCAATCCTTTCATGCTTACTCGGCGCATGGCTTAGTGTAGTTAAGTCGCATTCGGGCAAGTGTATCGTACCTGGAGCTGTAAAATCACATAAGTTTGAAGGTGCTCAAACGCCCTTTACTATAAACTTTTCCAAGTAAGTAACATTTTCATTCAAGCTTTGAAAACACCCCTAGTTCATGCATTCCCCGCACATGGAGCACAGTTCAAGGAGTAAAGCTAACAACGTCGGGCTGAAATTGTGAATATGTACTGTACTGTAATTCACGGTGAACAGTCACTAAAGGCGGATTTAGTAGCTTAGTTTCTTAGGCGTAGACTTGGAATCCGGACTCACCAAAATTGGGGAATCATTAAAGAGGGTATCGTGGAAATTTGGGCAGAAGCCGTGCCATTCAGAAGATCTTCAAAGGCAAACTGGCTTACGAAAGTACAGACGATACTTATAGACAGTCTTACAATAACTATAAGATTTTCAGACGGAATTGCGACCACGTACATCCCTGTGACCGTTTATAGGAGGGTGGTTATATAGTGCTGGTTACGGCACTGAAAATGTGAATCTGAATCCCATCTGAATGGTGAATGAGCCACGCGCTTTAGCGGTTTAGCCTTAGACTGTATCACGTCGTACATTTAGCTTAACATGGCTTAACATTTGTTTTGGTGCCGTTAAGAGATGGCTATATTACACTTCCTAGCAGCACCCTATATGATCAATAAATTAAGATCTCAAAAATACAAGTTTAGAAGTTCTTTTTATCTAGGGATATTTTATTATTATTAAATTTTCAATAATAGCTGGCCGATGTTAACAAGCTGTGGCGTCCATATTGCTTTGGCGACTTCTAATTATTTGTTATTAAGTTATCCATGGCACCACCGTGGTAGTTCACTTGAAAGTGCATCATGTTTAACTGATATACCTTTATCATTAGTTTCTTGCATGCTAAGTTTTTTGCAATCTAGTCATTATTTCTTATAATAACACTAACACAAATATGCTTTGGTATTGAAAAGCCTAGTTGACTTCAACTCCTAAATTCGGGACACCTGTAATAAATAAAAACCAAAGGCAAAAGTTGAAAACCCATTGAAAGATTGGAATATATAAGTTAGGAGAAAGTACAAACACTAAAAGAATATTTGGAAGGGAATAGAAGACAAGTTGGGCATGCTAATTAATACTATCTGAAATAACGTGCTGAACCTGCTATATGCGCAGCAAGACCCTGTTGCTATGAATGTTCCATATGGGGTCAATATGAACGACCCTCCTAGACCAATCTGTAACATATTTCACTTACATTAGAATTTACATAGTATATCCACTTCTCAGCGCCAGTCACGATAGATTACAAAAACTCTTCTTTTTGCTTGGCAAGAAATTAAATTGCCATGTTCAAACAGCTCGAAAGGTCATTCTCAGTCATTTTGTGTAGTAAATTTGACGAATTAAATTAGCTCACTAAATTTTTTTTGGGAATCTGATTTGATGTTCACCCGATAAGTCATGCAATTTATTGTCCTCGAATATTTTTATCCTCCAGGTCGTTCATTGTCATTACCACTTTTAACTCAATGAATACAAAACTGACAAGTGTGATATGATGACAAGTGCGAGCAGCATAAATTTCGGGAATTGCTTAACGGGCGTTAGAATTGTAATGTCGATAATGCATTTTTGTACGTTCCATGATTAGCACCTGTATACACTAAGTAACTCAATAATGCACAATAGAAAAGTGCTACTTTCATTATGTTGCGTTGAATCCCATTTTCACAAATATATCACTGATTAAAATACCACATTAATTTGCTTGTAACGACCCAAATTTTGATCAGAAAATACACCTCAAACTTGAAGCGCATATATTGAATTATGCTATCCCATACAGGATTTATCAAACAAAACTTTATCCAAAATGTACTGTTTAGTATGAGTTTCAGAGTAGCGCTGTCATTGCTCCGTACTTAACGATATGAAGATAATTGGTATATTTCAGTTTCTTCTTTCTCTTGTGCGATTGGAACTCTACTAGACATTTTCTAATTCAATATTCTAAAGCTGCAAGTTAATATACAAACTAATCCTACTATATCTATGACCCATTAGATCTCTCTGATAAGCTCCAGCGAAAAAAAAGTTCGTGAATATTCTATTACTTGGGATTAGTAATACAGGAAAAGCAAGGGACATCTAGTGCTGAAGTAATACACCATCACCGGCCAAGCTGCTGGAGTGCATATTTAAGATGGTGCGTGTAAACATGAGAAACAGTTAGAATCAAAGATGAAGTTATTCAGTCTTTCGTACGTTTATTTTACGAATTCTTCTATAAGACAAGTTTGTTAAGATAAGTTCCAGATCATTTTTCGTTTAAGATGCAACAATCAGTGCATTATTGAGAAACATATCCAGGACATAAATTTTAATGGTTTGGAAATATTTCGGCAACAAATTCCTGATAGTCTTCCCTGGAAAAATAGGTCTTTCGACTAGAAGACGCAGCGAGCAGTTCCCAAACATCTACATGAAGATTATGAAAAGCGATTTAAAAAACTAACATTGTCCGAGGACGATTTCTGATGCTATCAATGGCTAACTGTGGCGAATTAATTAAGAACACTCTTGCGGCACCAAAAGCCACAAATTGGTTAAGGAGGACACTCTCATCGAAAATTGGATATGGATTGACGATGATAATAAGATTAATAGATATAAAACAATAAATTACAACATTTAACGTTTATATTACTACAATATAGCTATTCCCAGTCCAAAAAATCAATCAAACACGACAGTCGTCCTAATTACTGAATGTATTAAAACATACATCGAAAAATAACGAGGCAAAAATAATGTCTACATTTCTGTTTCAGATAATGTGAAGATGTGAGCAATAAAAACGAAATTAACAAAGTTAAAAAAAGAAAAATTAATTTTAATTCTACTTAAATGTTCGGAATAACAGCTGTTGAAATATCGATTATAATTAAACTGTCATGTTTGGGCATTTAAAAAAGAAAATATTTCGCAATCGTTCTCCACTTTGTTCCTTTTATATTTCTTTATGTAAACCTTATATAGGATATAGGCGTCAAAGCACAAAAGGGTCCCAAATCACAGGCAAAAACCCAATATAATCCTTTATCTGGATAATCTTCTTTCCTATATAGGCCATCAGATGAGATTATAAGAACGTAGGTCCTTTAAATGGGACAAACCGACTGTTACTTGAAAAAATATTTAAATTTTATAAAACAATCATTTCTTTTATATTATATTATTCAATACGATTGGGGAAATGAAGGAACAGATTCATATTATAATTGTAAAAATAAAACTTCGATATGGTTATAACAATGATCCTATGATTTAGGGATCCTATCACGTAATCGATTTCCGAAAAGCCTACAAAATAGTCCTTTAAAGCAGCTAACGTTTGTAGCATTAGAGGGTAAACGCCACTGCATTTGTGTTGCCGCAGATGCCTTATCCTGCAGGAAGTTTAATTTTCTGTAAATAATTTTTCGCGAATTCTTGCATCTAACAATAATTTATTTTTTAGGAGATTTTAGGTAATCAAATAAAAATGCTTTTGCTACCCAAAAAAAAATGGCAATCCTTGTATTGATTACTTTTCTCTTGATCTCCATAAGAAGTGTCTCCTACCTCAAAAGGTATTGAGCGGAAGATCGTACGACTATTGCGTCACCAAAGATATAAGCAGATGGTAGATTTACAGCGATATGAGTAACATAGGTATGAGTACAATATCTCTCAATTGTTGTTGGAATTGGTTTTGTGAAGTTTGGAAAGCTTCTCCAAGCTTCGGTCATGATCATTTTCGCACATTATAGTTACACCTGATCCACTTTTTGTCATACACAATCACTAATTTGAAATGTGGTTCAATTCTGTTTCGTTTCGGCTGCTGTTCACAAATGAAAGTTACCATTAAATATTTCTCTGTTATTTCACGAAGAATCCAAATTTCGAGCTTTTTTTTAATGCCCAGTCTTATATAAATGGTTTTAAACTGAATATTTCCTTATAAAACTTACGGAACATAAACTAACGAGCGAACCAACTGTAACGTTCGTTTAAATGTTAATTGCTATAATGCACCTTAAACACCAACAAATATTCGAGGAGCCTGCAATGAAGTTTTCTTTTTCAGAAGTTAAAAAGAAAATATGAGGGAAATAGCATTCTGGAATATCAATTTTCAAATAGCAATAACTCACCGTCACCCTTAGATTTGGAATCATCTATGATCTGTTAGTTCTTTAGGTGCCAAAGCAGCTATAGTATGAAATATTTGAATAATTATAATTAGAGATATGCGCCTTTAAATTTATCGTTGACAAAAATTCTAATATAATTTAACAGAATCTACAGAGGATAGATAAAATAATATGCAATATAGTAGTACCCTGTAAATAATGCAATGCGTATATATTGCTCGGTATTATACGGTTTGTTCTGCGACAGTTATAACAAGTTATCGGTCAAATGTGTGATGTCTCGGATGCTGTTTAATGTTTCAAGAGTGATAGCATTTATGATAAAGCATACATGATACATAAACAAAACATGATAAAACATTATCGACCAAGAGAAATAGTGGACGAAATCGAAAATTAAGTGGTAAAGACCGCCGAGCATTAATACTCATGGAAGCGCTGAAACTGCGAAAGCCTTTAGAACTTTATTACTGAGGGATAGTCTGATAAATCATCGGTTACTTTGTCACACGCGACCATCTTTATATCAGGAGAACTACAAAAGAAGACTGCTTTCCACATTTAAGTCCTCCATATTTCGTTATGATTTGGGTAACAGTATCGTTGTATTCAGCTGGTTGTCTCATTCATATCACTGGCCCTACTTAGTCTACTGACCCCTGGCTAGCATATTGCTGCCAAACACTGCCATATGCTAAAATGATAATGCGTTCATTCGCACAACTAAAATTGTTTAGTTTTAGTTTGGGTAGTAGCAGAATCCCATGAAGCATCTTGCTTGGTCCGGAAAATCCCCAGAATTCAACATTATTGAGCCCTTATAGGTAGTTTTAGAGAAAACATTAAGCTGTATTCCCTCTCCTACATCATTGAAACAATTAGCGCATGTAGTGGTACAAGACCAGGACAATATTCGATTGGAATTTATTTAGACTCTACGAACATTCTCGATCAGTAACTGCAGCTGCTTTAAAAGCAAAACCAAAGAGTAGCTCAAAACCTTATTGATAAATAAACATGCATACAAACGTAGGTATTTCAAAATGGAACATTAGGCCACCGCAAGACCCTAAAAGTTGATGAAAAGGTAAAAGTTAAAATAACATTTGATTAGGCTTTGTATATCATAATAGAAAATCAATTAGAAATCCAACAAAATGATCAACATCTTGCCGGCAAAGGCAGTAATGAAGGCAGGAATGGCTTGCATAATATAAATTACATTTTGAAGATACCATGTTAAAGAATATTTCAAATCATTACTTGGTAAATATAAATGAAATGTTTATATGTGTTTTATATAAATCAATCTTTTGGTCATAGGCCTGAAAAAAGTTACACAATGGTTCAGATGTCTGAACAATACGGCCCTAGAGGCATAACATTTTCTTCCCTATCACTGCATATTCAATAAAATCGAAATGTTATGGGATGTGACAAAGAATAACTACAATAGACATGCAGGTCTAGAAAAATATACAAGCAAGAACTGTTAGGATATATGGAAAGCATGGTTTACAGAAACACATACACAGAAGACTAATTTGACAAATGACGGAATTGTGGACTAGATTTAATAAACAGTAATTGACTTAAATAGTAGCTTAGAATGTGACAATAAGTGAGTGGAACTTTCTGGATATGGGATTCGTATCCAATGCTGACAATACCAAGACAAGAGTGGAAACAAATGAAGGTGAGTATATAATTAATATAGAATAACTCTAGTAAATCATATTATAGAATGTTAAAGATTTATTTACATAGATATGAGTGTAATTGTTGAAAATATGTATGAGAATTTGGTTATAATGTACGAGAGGTGAATGCATACTGCAACTGTTTCGCAGATAAGGCAAATGTATTAACGAGAATGCAGTGATTACATCTAATTTTCTCTAGAAACAAGCACGCAGGTAGTAACAGAAGATATTGAGATGATAATTTATCATATGGAATAACAGAATGATTTAACAATAAAACACAGAAGCTAAGGAAACAAGAATTAAGAGTAAAAAGGTAAATATGTTTTCTAATGAAAATAAAGTACATTACGTAGATGTGCGATTTTAATTGGGCTGATTAAGCCTCCGAGGGATAGCAAAAGTAGTTTAGAAAAGAGAGAAAATATAATAAAATAACTCTTGTTTCAATTATATATGAGCATTTTGTTATAATGTACGAGGAGAGAAAGAATACTAACGGTTTTGCAGATAGACATTAAAGATAATACAGTATTACATCTAATTTTCTCTAGAAACAAGTACGCAGGTAGTAACAGAAGATATTGAGGTGATAATTTATCATATGGTATAACAGAATGATTTGACAATAAAACACAGAAGCTAAGGAAACAAGAATTAAGCGTAAAAAGGTACAAATGTTCTCTAATGAAAATAAAGTACATTACGTATATGTGCGATTTTAATTGGGCTGATTAAGCCTCCGAGGGATAGCAAAAGTAGTTTAGAAAAGAGAGAAAATATAATAAAATAACTCTTGTTTCAAATATATATGCTATTTTGCTATTTCTTGCTTGCTAAGTTCACTGCTATTTTGGATAGACTATAAGATTTATTTGGAACAGAATGTTTAAAAATAACGTTCTAAACCCTTTATTTATAAATTAAGAACCCCTCCATAGTAAATTAATCGACAAAATCATTAAGTAATAAGAAAAACGCTTTAATGGCCCCATTACAAATTAAGCCGTCATCATCGGCGTCAGGTTAATACAAACGAGGCCGCTTTGACATGTCCTTTGCCTTCCGGCCCCGTTCAATTACGTTTACTGTTGTTAATTAATAAATCCCGTTCGAAATTAACGCCGGTTTGTGAAAATATCGCGAAAGAATCTCACGCCGTTACTTGAAAAGGATTATTCGCTTTCGTGTCGGATAAACGACGAGCGAAATTTAATAGGCAACGGCAACTCGCCCAGTGTAAGCGTAGCAATTGAAAAAAAATGTTTACCGAGATTTTTCTTGCCGCGGGAGGACGCTTTAAGGAGACGGTTCCCTCTTTTCATTATTTTTTCTCATCCCTTGAGAAATAATCGCTTATTTTAAATTTTAAGCGGCAGAACTTTTTCCTGGCACACGGGCTGGCATAAGATGATTTATTATAAATGCTTCGTTTTCGAATTAATTATACAAGATTGGTTACAGAATTATAAAACTATATATGTAGTGAATTCAGTAAAACAGTGAACTAACAAAATTCTAATCTATATAACATAATTAAAAAAAAAACTGTTATCAAATATAGTTTATTTTAACGTTATAGTACATCTTATGCATATATTATCGAAGGACTTAAACCATAATTAATTATACAGCCATAATAGTTTGTAGGTTAGGGTTATCTTTTATTATATTTACATTAAACTCTTTTCCACGCCATATATGAGTTATAGGCACGTTTTTTATGTAGTGGTATGCCCTGGAGGCCTAATCCACGTAATTAACAATTGTATATCCAAGTAATGTATTTTAATTTCATTAGAGAGCATATTTACATTTTACGTTTAGTTCTTGTTTCCTTCTGTACATAGTTACTTGAAAAGTCATTTTGATATCACTGTGTTTCTCCTTAGCTTCTTGTTTACTACCTGTATACATCTTTCTTGATAAAACTAAATTTAACCACTGCATTACCCCTAATGCTTTTAATATATCTCTAAAAAAGTAGTATTCTTTCCTCCTTCCTAGATTTTAAATAGATGCTCATGTATATTCTGAAGAATTACAGACATATCTATACTCATAAATCCTTTACACTCTACAATACCTACAGTTATGAAATATTAATAAATATTAATTGTATAATCACTTATAGTTGTTTCCGCTCTTCTCGCCATGTCTTGGTATTTGTAGGTATTGAATCATAAACCCACATTTAGAAAGTTTCATTCAATCACTGTCACTTCCGGAATCGCTAGTCAAGTGAATATCTAAGTTGTTGATTTCCAATAAATCGGGCACTTTTGATCAATTCCACCATTTATTCTTCAAAGTGTCTGATTGAGTTCATCTAAATCGAAAGTGTTATTATAGACAATGCTTCTTTCCTCATATCCAGATAGTTCTTGCTTGTATATTCTTCTCGACCTGAATGCCTATTGTAATAATCCTTGTCATGTCCTATATAGGAAGGAAGACGTAATACTCTATGGCCATATTGTTCAGCAATCTGATCCGTATTTTTTATCAGGATTATTTCTAAAAAAGTAAACTACATAACATAAACACACTTGCAGATTTCATTTATATTTACTGATTAACAATTTGAAATAGTTCACTCTTTAGCATGGTTCCTTCAAAATTTATTTTACGTATCGCAAGCCATTCCTCAATTGCAGCCTAAGTCAATGCACTTGTTGGAATCTTTTCCACCGGTGTACTATAGTGTGATGCACTGTCTATAATCTATGGTCATACTGTTCAGCAATATGATCCGTATCTTTTATCAGGCCTATTTCTTAAAAAGTAAACTACATAAACACACTTGAATATTTCATTTATATTTACTGAGTAATAATTTGAAATAGTTCACTCTTTAGCATGGTTCTTTCAAAATTTATTTTACGTATCGCAAGCCATTCCTTAATAGCAGCCTATGTCAATACACTTGTTGGAATCTTTTCCACCGGTATACTATAGTGTGATGCATTATCTATACTCTATGGCCATATTGTTCAGCAATCTGATCTGTATCTTTTATCAGGCCTATTTCTAAAAAAGTAAACTACATAAACACACTTGAATATTTCATTTATATTTACTGAGTAACAATTTGAAATAGTTCACTCTTTAGCATGGTTCCTTCAAAATTTATTTTACGTATCGCAAGCCATTCCTTAATAGCAGCCTATGTTAATGCACTTGTTGGAATCTTTTCCACCGGTGTACTATGGTGTGATACATTGTCTATAACAATAACTGATGATCTCATTCTTTTTCGACGTAATTTATTAGACACGCTCTAACTCTCTAATGGCTTCTGTATTTTCAACCAGAGTAATAATAAGCACAGATTTGTTATTTATCAAAACAAGCTAAGCTTTAATATAAGGTTTACCGGCTTATAACCTATAGTAACTAATATTTTGAAGAATTTTGCAGACGTTTGAGAACCGGACGATTTTGGTACACTGTTTGGTTAAATGTTCGAACGTATCAGACAGAACTGTTTATCTTTTTAACTAGAACAAAACAAGAAGAAAAATAGTGTCTGATTCTAAAACGAATTTAGAAATCGCGAGAGGCAAAATATTAAATACCTTGATGACGTGAGTTTACTGTTATTTAGAATAAACTATATAGTCTACCCAATAAAATAGCTAATGCACGTCATCAAAATTTATGACGTTACGACGTCGCAATGTTGCCGCATTAACTTCAAATTTTGATTTAGAGCTTTTGCTACTTTTAATGTTGTTTTAACTAAGAGTTTTGAACACTATATGTTTTGGAGAATTTTGTAGATATTTGACAACAGGCTTAATCGGTACCAACACAAATCGAATTTTATACATTGTTTCGGTTACATGTTCAGACGCATCACATAATTGTGTCTGTGTCTTTTTAACAATGCGTAAAATAAAAAGGAAAAATCCGCTCCGAGTTTAAAACGAATTTTATATTTTTATAAGCTGCATTTGGCAGTATATTCGACGTCATCTATGACGAGCGTTGGCTGTTTTATTGGATGTTGGATGTACTATATTAGGTAGCTCTAAAAGAAGTTTAAAACCAACATATTCATAATATTTAGGGTTAGAAAAATCTGAAAAAAATATCGGTGGGAGCTTTGGCAGATAATGTACTGAATACAACTGATAGTCCAGGCCACATGCAAAGATCTCTAAACATAGAATACAGTACTAAAAGAATATGAAATGATACCGAACAAAAGTAAAATGAAGGTTATTTTGTTTCCTATCCCAAAAAATGGAACGAATCTCTACTCGGGGCATCAGAACCAACGCGAAAGGTAATAAATGTCCAAGTTAAAAAACTATATTCCCTAAAATATATGGGAATAGAAATCGAAAGTAATGGAAGCCATAAAGAGATCTAAAACAAAATCAAAACAGCAGAAGTAATATAGGACTAAAAGATCGACTAACGAACGTACTAAGTGAACATGGGATGAAGGTATTTGTGAGAATACTTCTGACAAGAGGGAGAACCCCGATTGAGGGAAGAACATGGTAAAGCAAGAAAAATAGGAACGAATCTCTACTCAAGACATCAGAACAGACTCCAAATATAATATACCTACGCCATCTAGGGCTTCAAAAGGTGCTTTTAATTTCGAACCAATAATATATCGATTTTAGCATTACATCTTTTCTTCGTCAGCTTGGTAGCCACGGTTGTTAAGGTACTCCTGCAGCCGAGATAGTTCGAGGGTTCGAATACTACTGGGATATGATTGCAAATATATGTTTGCGATTATAATTGTGATTGCCCATATAAAAAATTGTGAAATCTGAAATGAAATATTATCCTAATCACATCTTGTAGAAAACTTTCAGATATAGCATTACAACAATGCACCATCTCACAAACTTTATCATTGTAAACAATATATCAGATTAAAATAGTGAGCAACTACATTTTCTACCTGGTATGACTCCGTTCGGCAATTTTCTCTATTATAAGCTTTAGTAGCTACTTAAAAATACACACTTTCAATCGGTATGATAAAGAATCTGCAAGTCAGTTCCGATGACGAAATGATTAAGTTATAGACGACATAATTGCTTTATATAAATAATCAACATTTAACAAATAGACAAAGCAGAACTACAAATAGAGTATAAAAATTTGGAAAAAATAAAAATGTCGGTATGTGCTTTTGCATATAATGTTATAATAACAACTCATAGGTCAGAATACCTACAAAAATTTTTAAACAGATGGGCATGATACTAGAAGTTAACGTGTTATAAACAAAAGTTTTGATGATGGAACAGCCAAAAGTAATAAATATCCAAATCGAGAGTGAAAAAAGTGAATTGAATAATTCATATATCAGGGTATATAAATCGAGAGAAATATGAACCTGGAGAATATGACTACAATATTTGGAAAAACGTGTATTGAGCTAGATAACCTCAACATTAATGTGCCGATGGAGTGTGTGTTCATGTCCTTGGGCATATATCTTTCTAATATTGTCGACCGTTTCCACCTTTAGCTACCATGGAGCATCAACAGTACCTCACAATTCCTTGTTTTGACTTGTTTTACTAACAGGACTAAATGTGCCCAATAACCAGTACATTTTTATGTACTTCAGATTTACTTCTTCACATTTTTTCATGTGGCTTCCACCTGAGTTTAGCATCAAAGGTCATGTTAAGATATCTGGCTATTTTTCCATACGGAACTACTTGTTATTGTATATATACTGGCTTATGGCTGATTCTTTTGTTAGTGAAATCTATATACACTGATTTATTTTGATTCGTTTTGATACAGGATCTGAAGCAAAGAAGAGATCTCAATATAAAATAATTTAAAGAATTCGCAGCAGAGAAAGCAGACAACTCAGTTGGTGGGAACACTTATAGCGCAAGGGAAGCAAGGGCGCAGAAAATAAAAATCGGAGTAAGAAGCAAGAAGATCGATCAGAGACAGAAAAAAATAGATGGTATTTATACATGGAAAGAGACAACAATGATGACACAAATTTTTGACAATATGTATAAGTATATTGTTTTTAACTTTTTGTATTAGACATATCGTTTTTAAAATTATTATTACATCATAACTATTACTCAAAAAACCAGCGTAAAAGAACTATTTCTAGCATCACATCTTAAACTATAAAATACTGTAAAACTTAATCTAAATAAAGGTACCTATTATATCTTTGGAAGGTAACAGAATAACAAAACATTGCACATGAGCGGGAAGCTTTTGTGGTTTTTAAAATGATCTAAATTAATTGTTAAATTTCAATTTTCCTTTAACAGCAACCAAAAATATTCACACATAAATAACCTTGGACTAGACGGAGCTCTAGACGGGCCAACGGGACGTCGAAAGACTGATCTATCTGGATATTGGCAGGACGCCAACCGTTCTGCACACACGGACTAAGTAAAAATTCTGTAGCGCCAATTTAGAGACAACATTATTGGAGCTTATCCACACTTAAGCGATAAATTAACCGCCAAGAAGACAAAACTTCGGCCGGGTTATTTATTATCCTATTTGCTTCGAAAAATTACAGTTCCATATTAAGCCGGGCTGGCGTTTATGCCGCGTGGGTCGGGTTTCGCTTTTTCGGCAGCCTAGCAGCTTCATCGTTTTAGATATGCAAATTGGAATTTTCGAGAAATTAAAGAAGGATCTTCTTAACGCTGTTGCATAATTAGCTTTTGATGGTGCCAGTGTAATCTTAGCTTCATTAATAAACAGATATTTAATTTAATAAAACGGCAAACTTTAACGAAGAATATTACATATTTGAGGAATTTGACCGTGGATGTGGCACAGCGATTTTACGTTAATACTCCAATAATATCTCTCTGATGATGTTATATTAAAAATATACAACTGAAAGAAATTAAAATGGATTATTTAAATTGCTAATACTGCAATATATGTCATATAATATAACTCAGACAATCCAGATCAAAAATAGATATCGCTGGTCTGTTCTTATCTTGAGTGTCGATTTGTATCGCCGTTCAACCAGTCGCCTATTGTTTCCTTGAGTAAATCATTTCATTTCACATAATATAACTGGCGCAATCGGTAGGATTCCGGGGAGATCATAAGGCTATTTTAAATTGATTAATTTAATCGGAATGAAATTAATTATCAAGAAAAGAAAGGTTGACGTTGAATTGGTAATCGTCCCGCAATTAGCCGATGTATTTCCGTGCGGTTGCAAGTGGAGTTCGAGCAAATGTATCGCAGCTGAAGCTGTAAGGTCACAAAAGGTAGATTGATGATGCTCAACTACACCGAGCGAAAAACTATTCCAATTATTCGAAGCGTTTCTTGGGGTAGAGTGCCTTTCGCAGAATATGTAGAACAGGCAGACGAAGGTACAATCGATGCTCAGAAACTATGAGTTTTACAGACGGTACAACGACCATGTACATTCATGTGGCTGTTCTTTTGGAGGGAGGTTTTATATAATACGGTCCATACTATCCGACCAGATGGAAAACACATGTTTTCATCTGATCTACTTATCTACATGACTAGTGAATGAGTGAGAAAGTTACAATCAGTGTCAATTTCTATCGACGTTCAACCTGTCGCCTCTTGTTTTCTTGAATAAATCTGACTCTTAATAAATAAACTGTTTAAAACTCTTTCATGAAATACAACTTATATATGTTTAAATCCAGTTTTTGTTATTTAGAAATTGGTGGGCATTATACGTAAAAAGTATGTTAGAGATCCAGTGTAAAATATATATCTATAGGAATTAGATAAAATAATATGAATACTTGAGAGGTTTTGAGCGACCATTTATTTGTTAAACAGATGAAATTCGTCGAGGAATAGATTCGTAGACTATATGGTATAGTTTCCAATGGATTGTTGTCTCATTCTTGTTTTCTTCATCATTTGCCTATAATTTCAATGATTTTGTAGTTAGAAATCTACTCTAAATTCTATGCTTTAAAACCCTCCCTAATGGTTCGATTGAGGCCTGATGATTGTGCTGACTAGGGAAGATAAGTGATATTCTGATACTCTAAATCAAGACTGAAACTTTTTGGCTGTGTATGTGGGTTCATTATTATTTTGGAATATGACAGTTTTATGCAGTATTATGAATTCGCGGTAGTCCGGCCAGTGATGTGAATGATGATGTGTAATGAATGATGTGAATATCAATATATTGGCGCACAAAATATAAAGGAACCTCCCTCATGATCAACTGGAGGAAGTGCAGGCTTTTTTTGAGGTTCTCCATACATAAACCCAGTCCTTTGTGGGAAACAATGCAAACGATAACTCATTGGACCATACCACATACTTTAAATCCTCAAGTGTCCAGGTTTTGTGATTGTTACACCACTTCTCTTGCGTATTAAATTTGGATTCCGAAATGATTTTATGGAGCTACCGCTTTACTGTTTTTGTCGAAACAGTAATACTCAACTGATTGCTATGGTGCTATTGCTTTTTGTTATCACTTTGGCCAGGTCAGTTTTATACTCTTTGGCCAAAATCCTCATTAAGTTTCATTGGTTTCTATCAACAAACCTTGGGTTTCGCTTTCTATTGCCTTTTGTCGACGATGTCATATACCGATACTGTCGCTCATAAGACGTTAAATAAATCAGCTGATTTCTTTACAGATGCCTCGATTAATCGACAACCAACAATTTACTCTCTTTCGGAATCTAAGACATTTCACATATCACTGTTAGCTTGTTTTAACACTTAGATAGATGTTATATAGATATGTAGCGACCTTGAGGCAGGTCGAATTTTACATCGTGGAATAACGGTCTACAAAATACCCAAAAATATAATCCCAGATGTTGAACACGGGCGCGGTGTCAGCAGCGACAACTAGAACACGATAACGAATAGCTGGCAATTCCGAGACGTTTTTCTGGGATCTTATTGAAGGGTATTTGATCATTCACTTACCGACCATCGTTTGGTTTAAACGTGCCACCATCGACTGGTCTAGTCTTCAGGTAACACCTCTGCCATCCGTTTTATATATTTTTAATTTTCTACATTTCTTTATATTGCCGATAAATAAGGGTCACATAATGTAAACACCACTGTTTTATTTTGTTTTTACCTCCATTCATCGAGCCCATATCAAATTAACCCTAAAGATATATCTATAGAGCTGCGCATTATCGTACAAAATAATGCTTTAGTTCTATTAACGGATACACAGTTTCAATTAACAATTAATTTACTAAGATTAATTATTCTTTTAATGATTGCCTTATATTCTTAAACTTGTCTTTAAAAGAATTCAATGTAAAAAAATTTAAAAATTCAGAAACAATATGACTATAACATGCATGAAGTGTTTTGCATGAATAGAAGAATACTGTCTTCTTTTTAAAATTATGATTATTATTTTATAAAACAGGTAAAATTCTAAATTTCAAAATCTTACTTTCAAATGCCGATTTTCGTAAGATTATTGTTATTCTGAATGACTTCCTTATCTTGAAACTTTATTGTCAATATTACCACAAGTTTCATATTGCACAACGATATCTGTTATTAGGGACAATAGCAATGAAGCAAGCACAAGATCGTAACACGCAAGTAATAATATAAATAAGTAAACCCAGATATGGAGAATAAAACCCAAAAAGAGTAAATCAGCGATATTCAATTGACCTAAAAACCAACAATGCTAAGTATTCAAAACATTTAAAGGAAAATATAAAAAAGAAAATAAAACTAAAATTGCTGTATAATAACTGCTGTATGTGTTGTACAAAGAGATACTAAAACTTATATTAACCTGTGGAATTCAGTTATGAGGATGTTCTGCGATAAGTAATTTCGACATGATACAGATAATGAATGAAGTCCTTAAAGTATTCTGGATGCACCCAGATACTATAGAAACAATTACTTCCACCGAGATATTCGAATTCCGGCTATCGTGGAGGAAATTAAGAACTTCAGGAAATATTTTCCCATGTTAACACCGTAGTGGCGTAACTCTTCGACAACACTGAGCCATGACGCAGGCTCAAGAGAACCTAACCGTGTGACCTTATCTAACTGTATAATGAATCCACTAAATGATAAAACTACTAAAATGTGCTACAAACCGGCAGCGGCGCGTGGTTCAATACTTTGGAGGTGCACAACTGTAGGTAAAAAAATTGTATGTCATTTTATCAAAATTTCCATTTCGACACAGTGTCATATCCGCGAGCTACCAGAACACTGATTTCTTGTGCACAATGGTCAGCACAAACCTAGAATATGTTAGTCCACGACATCTCCTTATTTGGTGCATGCGCACTCTCCTGCATAGAACAAACCATAGAAAAGAATAAATTATAGTGTCTTCCTTTGCTGGTGGCATTACATTGTTTTAAAGTCGATCCGTACAGTAGATCAAGTCAAAACAACAACAAAATCTTGAATATTTGGATTTTGTGTTCCATTAGAAATTCTATAGTAATAATAATTAAATTGTTGTATTATTTTTGGTGGTTTAACATACATTGGTTTTAAAATAAGGAAGAACAAGGGTAAATGTAGAATGTAAGGATAAGTCTTTCAAAGTTATAAAATTCAAATAGCATCTATTTTATTTACAGTGGGAACGTTGGCTGCCAAATTTATAACACGACATCATTTTCAGTGACATCGAATAGGTATTAATACATAACAAATTTAATGATAACAAGAAGAGATGTTGATTTTGATGATGATTTTTGTTGTGTTGGAAGTAGTCAAGTAATTAATGAAGTATTTTATCAAGTATAGTAACAAAAATTGTAGTAACTGGTAATAATTAAACATTTTTTCAAACATAATATATTTTAGTAATGATTTGAATTATTGTATAGGTGAGATACAGCTAGAATTTGCTGAGGGTGAAAATCTAAGAATGTGAAATTTAGGGAAGAAGATAGTAGACTGCTTTTGGCTAAGATGTAAGAACACTGTACAGTGATAATATGAAATAATTAAATTTGCTAAAAATAGTAGACCTGGATCAAATAAACAAAATATAAAACTATCAACGACACCCTAATGATCTAATGATAAGGAAAATACAATGCATTATTATATAAGAGTATAAGTAAATAAATTATTATTTTAATAAAAGAATGATGTATTGACTGTTCATCATGTGAATGATCTTCTGCTTAAAAGTACGATAATTTATCCATTTTAGGCTTGTAAATGTACAATACGTTAATTGAAAGCTCGAGTTATTCAATTCATTGACAGGGTTTACGGATCAAGAATAGTAGCGATCGTAGTTGATCATATTTGGAGATTTTTAGGAGAATGTCACTACTTTCATATATAGTGGCGGTTTTTTTATTTGGTTATAACTATATTGGTGGGATTGACCAATCAGATCTGATATTCTCATGTGCAGTGACCAAAGATTCCCGCGACAGGCGCAGAGCAAAGCGAATGGCTAGATTTTACACGTTACGCATAATCAGTGTCTTGCGATTTGGGGATACGGAGTTTTGTTTACGAAATAATTGATGGGATTAAGAAGAAATTTGTAAAAGTTTTTGGTGTATTAATTTCGTCTATTCCTTTTATTTCTTTTGTTCTTTTCTTTTCAAAAATAGGCATTAAATTTGGAGGTGCACGTGCACATGTGCAATTATTGAGGAGCCGCCAATGCTACTAACTTTTATGTTATTAGAGATTAAATAAGACCAATGGATCTATCTAGAAAGAGATAAGTATCCAGTTTTAAGCCACCGTAGAGGGAGAGTGTAAGTTAGTCGGAAACGACTAGTAATAATATATTAATAAATTAAAGAGTTTTTAATTAGACAAGATTTTATAACATTCTATATAACTTTGATCCACAATTAGCACTTCCGTAAATCTTATTTCTATTAAATATTGCATTCCAGTTTGTAATTTATAATTGTTTAACTTAATAAGGTATTCTTAAAAGCTATGATAATGATATGTTTTGGAGTTCACTTACGACTAAGAATACTCATACACATTCTCATATATTTTTAAATGTAACATATTTGTCTAACGTCTGCTAAATCCCTTTGAGCTACAGATATTTAAAATATCTTCATTAAATTGTAATGAAAATAAAGTGTAGGGGTGTTGACCACCGAAGAAATATCGATAATTTGATATATCGATATTTTTGAAAACATTGATATATCGTTTTCGATATTTCTGAAAAAATATCGATATGTTGATATATCGGGGAAAAATATCGATAGTTTACAATAATTATATCGATATTTTTAAGAAAAAATAAAAATTGTCAAAAATTAGACTAAAAAATATATATATTTTAAATCTAACATATTTATCTAATGTCTGATAAATTCTTTTGAGCTACAGATATTTGACATATCCTCATTAAGTTATAATGAAAATAAAGTGTAGGGTTGTTGGCCACCGAAGAAATATCCATAATTCGATACATCGAGATTTTTCAAAATATCGATATATAGTTTTCGATATTTTTAAGAAATTATCGATATGTTGATATATCGCAGGAGAGAAAATATCGATGTATTATTTGTAACAAGTATAAAAATATCGATACTTCGCAATAAATATATCGATATTTTTAAGAAAAAATAAAAATAATCACTAATTAGCCTAAAAAATATATATTTTTTATAAACATTTTAAAAACTAGTGATATTTTTGATAGACTATTAAAATGAAGTACCAAAATTTAAACCCTTAAACTTAAATACCAATTCTAAAGGTTTATTAAAAATTACATTTAATTTATTTTGAAAAATATCGAAAAATATCGGCTAAAAATATATCGCCCAAAAATATCGATATATTTTTCAGAAAATATCGATATACCGATATACCGATATATCAATATTTTTTCTAATCTAAAATATACGAAACAAATGTGAACTAATCGTTGGTTTCTAAAATATTTTAGTACTCACAAGCTGTAATCTCAGATGATTTATAGAACGAAGGTTTACCTGTAACAAAAAATAAGAGTTATTTTTAATTTATAGATACATTACCTATTTTTGAATATAAATTATGGATAGTATGTATATTAAAAGGATTATATAGATAAATAGACCAATTTCAACTGATCCTTGATTTTCCCAACGCCCACTAGAGATGGCGTCCCTAATCCGAAACCTTCCAGTTCCGCTCAAAATTTTGCATGCCTTTTTTACCACCCTGTCTACTGTCTGGCGAACGTAACAAAAATATCCTTAAACCTTTCTATGACAATTTTCCAGAAACACCCACACGTCTACGAGAATTATACATGGAGGATTCTAGGAAAAGGTTGAGAAATTGGAATTAAGTAAAAAGGACAAATAACAATGAATATTATGGAAGTTGCCTACGTCCATCACTGGGCGTGTTTGGTGTTTGATGAGGTTGCATGTTATAAAACATAATAATTTTAGATATAAGAGGTCAATTGAAAAGTCCCCGGCTTACTATAGTGAAACACATATTTTTGACAAATTTAGTTTTTTTTATTCAACATAATTCCCTTCAAGGGTGATACACTGATTATAGCGATTAAAACTTTTCGATACCATTTTTGTAGTACGATTTCACCTTTGCTTCAAAATAGGCCTTAGTTTCAGCGATCATCTCTTCATTCGACGAAAATTTAATTCCAGCGAGCACTCTTTTGATATCTGAGAACAGGAAATAGTCGCTGGGATCCAAATCTAGAGAATACGGTGGATGAGGAATCAATTCGAAGCCCAATTCATAGATTTTTGACATCGTTGTCACTGACTTGTGACACGGTGTATTGTCTTGGTGCAGCAGCACATTGTTGTTCTTAAAATGCGGCCGTTTTTCGGCGATTTCGTTCTTCAAACAGTCCCATAACGTTATGTAATAGTCGCTGTTGATGATCCTTCCTTTTCCATGGTAGTCAATGAAAATTATTTCATGCGCATCCCAAAATACAGACGCCATAATCTTGCCAGCCGACTGTTGCGTTTTCACATGCTTTGAAGCGAGTTCATCTGGTGCAGTCCACTGGTATGACTGTCGATTAGACTTCGGAGTGAAATGATGGAGCCATGTTTCATCCATTGTCACATATCGACGCAAAAACTCGGGTTTATTACTCTTGATCATCTTCAAACACCGCTCCGAATCATAAACTCGTCGTTGTTTTTGGTCAAAAGTGAGCTTGCGCGGCACGCCCTTTGTACAGAGCTTTCTCATACCCAAATATTTGTGAATGATATGATGTACACGTTATGTTGATATCTTTAGTTTGTCTTCTATTTCATTCAATTTCTATTATATATTATTATATATATTCAATATATATTATTTTAACGAACTCAGTTGTAAGCCGGAAATCATTTTATCCAACACGAAAGGTAAAATGTATCAAGCAAAACAATCTTGCAAATGAAAAAGCATTTTCAAAATTGTATTAGCTGAAATAAAACGGAATAAGTGAATAGTAATATATACAGAAATAATACACGAGAAAATCAGAACTAAATACTTTTACTAAGTTCACAATATACAATTATATTAACTGCGCCTTAATTTCATATTAATATTTAATATCTGGAAGCAGTTAATTCATCAACGATAAGTTATGTTATGTAAAATATCTTTGAGGGTTTAACCTAGGTTCTCTTAAAGAAGTCTTGCAATTCCTAGTCTTAGATGTATTTCGGTTATTCTTTGCTATTGATATTAAAGGCACTACTTTTTATGGAAAAGTATCACTATAAGCTTCTAAAAGTGTCTGATGACTTGATAATATCGGTTCCGGCAGTAGATTTCTTCAAATTATACAACAAATGCTATGAATGGCGATTATGAAATTTGAAGCTTTCCGTAATTATAGTTTTTATACACGAGTAACTAAATAATATTAATTAATATTTGTAAATAAATAATATCCTCAATAAGTAAAACTAAATGATCGACTAATCTAAATTAAATAATGGGTAAATCGAGATGGTAAAAGATGGTAAGGTCAAAAAGATGCAGCAAACAATAGTAGTCTGAGATGCACATAGCCCCGACATTCGGTAAACTTCGTCAGTTTTCCACTGTTTACACACACAGTACAGTTTCCACTGTGCTTTTCCATATATATACATATATATATATATATATATATATATATATATATATATATATATATATATATATATATATATTAGGTGGTATTACTTAGATGCCGAGATATTAAGCTGCTTGGGGAATCAGGTATCCATCAAGTATAACTAGGATATAATTAAATCTTGGTCATTTCGGCGCAACGCAAAATTAACATGGACAAAATTGACAGTACATGTACAACCTTAGGTAGAAATATATCTTTTGCCAGGATAAGTGGGTTGCCGGCATATATTCCAAGATCGGTTTCTTTTGTTGTTGAGATATCTAGAGTGGCCCCAAGGCACTACCCTAGTGAACTACGGCCAAAATAGTTTTAAGTATTAATAAAGCCATTTCATGCGAGACTTTTTGGGAGAATTTCTTTCAGAAAGATATCTGTCTCCAGCAGGTGACAACAGTTTCTCGGTAGAAATTTGCGTATCATCTCCATTACTGGTGGTGCTGATAGTACCCCAAATATATGACGATAAAATAATACAAAATCCTAATTAAATAATATTAAAAATATGGTCGGTTACAAATCGGTTAGTTTCTCCTCGGGATCAGACAAAACCAACGAATTTCCACAAACGTATTTGTGGAACCGTTGAGATTCGCAATAATGTTTAGTATAGAAATTGTTTTCTTTCGTCGGATTTATTGTGATGTATGGAGATCCATTTGTCCTCCGTTTCGTTTTGATTACGTCCATTTATATCTTTTCTTTTCCGTTTTTTTTTCTCTTATTTCCGGTGATGAATCGGAGCTGTTTCACAACTAACAAAAATATTTAAAGCTTTTTCACAGGTAATAGGATAACGATAAGTAGCGAACGTATCTGACATTCCTTTTTCAGCAACACTTCCTTAATATATTACGAATGTGAATTAATCTTTATTGTGAAAAACTGTGTACATTATTGTTTTTTATTGTCCATCATTTCAAATATAATATAGTGTTCAATAAGTACATATATATAAATATATATATATATATATATATATATATATATATATATATATATATATATATACGTAAAGTATTTATATATATACATATATATATATATATATATATATATATATATATATATATATATATATATATATATTACGTTACGTGTAACTAACCTTTCATCAATATATACATTGTATATACAAACAATATATTAATCACATATAAATCAATCTATATACAAAATCAAACAGTATTCCGCATAACATGCTTTAAATCAATAAACTAGGAGATCCTCAGAAGTGATTCAAATTTTAGTTAATATTATTGATAAATTAGCCAGTAAACAATGATATTTTCATTAAAATTAGCCGCAATCTACTTCAAATGATGTGAATTCAGTTCATCGAAACAATTTAGAAGCAAACCTCCAATGCTAAAGCCGCTGATTGCTGAAAGAGTTGACTTACATTGGATCTTTACCCAAACTAATTACAGTAGCTATTATAAAAATTGTCCTTAGGTAATAAATACGGTTGGGGTTCAGATTTAAAAATTTCAGACAGAATGAAACAGAGTGTAGAGCTATACATGTTTTCCTTCCGAAATTTTCGGAGTTAACGACAAATATCACCATGTCCGGCCAAACGACGAAAAAGCTGATCATATTCATTAAAATATTGAAGTTGACCGACATGTTTAATAAACATCGAAGTCTCGAACTAGTTATATAAAAATGGATACCAAATTAAACTCGATTCCAAATCAACTAACGGTGAAAAATTTAATAGACTGAGAGTCCATTTGGGACTTAGAAAGGAATGATAAATTTTAACGGAAGAAAGAAGAAAAGAGAGAAATATCGTAGTGGAAGCTGGAAGAAGCATCAAAAAGTATATAGTGATATGAATTTGGTGGGCCAGGAAACGACTTATTAATAAACGTAATATTTTATTTGTAATTCCGGTAATTCCTTCTAAAATAGTAAAGTGCATCAAGAATACTCCTTATTATCTTCTATGGAAAGCTCTGAATTATTTTCTTAATAATATTGATGATGAAACCTTTAAGTTAGAGCATAGAATTTAGGTTTATTTATTATAAGTAACAAATTGATTATTGATTGTAAATTTATTTGTTATTTACACAGACTTTGTTTCGTTTTATTTAACTTTTCAATTTTTGCCTATTTTTTGAATTAAACAGGTATACAATAAAATTATAGGTCAGACTATGAAAGTGTAGAATGTTAAGCACAAACAATACAAAAACACAGTACTGTGCTAATTGCAGTTTAATATAAAAATGTGGAAAACATAGTAATATCCTTAGGGAGCTTCTTCGGATAATGCAATAATAACAAATGATGGACCAGACTACCTACATACCAAAACCGATAGAATATGACACAAAGAAAACACAAAATCATAATTATTAAAATCAGGACGAAAGCCATGTAGATGAAAGAATCAAAAGAAAATATTATCCAAATTAAATATATAAAAATACAAGTAAAGGTGGATTAAAAGTCCCGCTACCATTTTGATTTTTAGCTCAGTTTCGCTTTAACCATTGTGTTGTGTAGACGTCCAAATTTTACTATGGATAAACACACGCTACAAGCACGAGCAAAGATAGTGACAATAATTATTGAAAATAATCGTTCTATTATTGCCACTCAGCGAAAATTGCGTCAAGCATATCCTAATTGTCCAGTGCCTCACAAAACCACAATTTATCGTTTACATGCGAATTTTTGACAGTATGGCCAGTCGCCTGGTTCTGGAAGACAACGGACGTCTCGTAATGATAAAAATATGGCTTTGCTGCGCGATAGTATTGCAGAGTCTCCAGAAACATCAATTCGGAGACGGGGTTCCCAGTTACACATTTCTGCACTCATTTTAAGACGTATATTGAAAGCTGATTTAAAAATGTTCCCGCACAAAATTCAATTAGTCCAAAAATTGCTACAGAGGGAACCTGATCAACGAGTTGAAAACGAATTGAAAATTGATAATGAGCGATGAAGCCCATTATCCTCTCAGTGGCTACGTCAATAAACAGAACAATTGGTTTTGGGGAACACACAATCCTCAATTAATTCATGAAACATCATTGCGTCCACTAAAATACCTGTATGGTGTGATATTCATGCTGTAAATATCATTGGTCCCTATTTTTTGAAAATGATCAAGGTGTTGCAGTTATTGTTATTGCTGAACGTTACCAAGACATGATTCGAAATTTTCTTGTGCCTGAAATGGAAAAGCAAGTACTAGAGGAAAGATGCGGTTTCATCAAGATGGGGCCACAGCAAACACAGCTCATTTAACAATTCAATTATTGAATGACGAGACTTTCCACGAAGACTAATTGCGCGGAGTAACGATTTAACATCTTGGAGACAATATACGTCACGAAATTGAAGATCTTCAGCCTCAAATGTTGCAGGATGTCCTGAAGAATGTATTAAAAAAAGCCGAAAATTGCAAAACGTATCGCCATTTAGCCGATATAATTTGTCCTAATTTATTATTTAATTTTCCATCGGTAATTGAATAAAATGAACTAAATAGTCGCTGTTATTCATCCCAAACTTGCACCTACCAAAGAACAAGCCATTCCGAGATATGAAATTAAAACCCAAAACCGAAATTAACTCCATTTAACTCACTTACGAACCATTACCGACCGAATCAATTACATCGGCCGCGGCCATTTTTAATTAACCTCGAATATTATAGGATAGCAGCTCCACACATACGGAGGAATTAAACAGCTTTCAAACATCCGCTCCTAATCAGAAAACGGCACACAGTTGTGCCAAAACTAGATAACATAACTGAACTGGTCGATATTACTTGTAGCTGCTGCTCGAACCAAACCAGTTCGGATACGTTAATTATACAAGGCAATTACGCAAAACAATGGTTTTGGTACTATTTGATACGGGGTGTGCATTTTGTATTATAATGCGTTCCAATAACTATTACCGATTGAGCAACAAACTATTTATTATTTTGAACTCTGGTAGTATTAATATATCTGTATATAAAAGTCAATACCCCTTTCTCTTAGTTACATCCTAACGTCAGAATAACTTTACTGATTTGATTCATCTTTTTTTTATAACTTTTTCAGTACCACACAGGAGGTTTTAACGGAAAGAAAAATATGTTATAACCTTAACCCTCAATAGATGCGTGTATATATGACAGCTATCGGATCATTAGTTTGCGAATTATAACATTTTGAGTGAAACAACTTTTGTTAAGTGAATATATATATATATATATATATATATATATATATATATATATATATATATATATATATATATATATATATCCGAAATTACCCGCACCACATTCATCATCGTCTTTATCTTGTTTTGTTTTGGTTTTAGTCATGCCGTGAACTCAACTGTCATCAAAACGCAAGTTAAAAAGAAAAAGTTGGACCAGTAATAATATGATTGAAGCTGTTAAAGCAGCAAGAGAGAAGAAAATGGGCTTAAAGAACTTTTTCAGTACCACACAGGAGGTTTTAACGGAAAGAAAAATATATTATAGCCTTAACCCTCAATAGATGCGTGTATATATGACAGCTATCGGATCATTAGTTTGCGAATTATAACATTTTGAGTGAAACAACTTTTGTTAAATGAAAATATATATATATATATATATATATATATATATATATATATATATATATATATATATATATATAGACCTAGCATACCAATCCTTGATGGTTGATTTTCCTGGGGCAGTGTCCGGAAAATCGGCATCAAGCCAAGTGTTTGCTTCAACTGCATTTTTTACCTTCAAAAAGCAATATTTTATCAACACGCGAAATTCCTTTTTATCCATTTTTTTTTTTCACTTAACAAAAGTTGTTTCACTCAAAATGTTATAATTCACAAACTAATGATCCGATAGCTGTCATGTATATATGACGCATCTATTGAGGGTTAAGGCTATAACATATGAATTTAATTCTAGTAGTGTTATATATGTATCAGACCGGGACTTTTATATATATAACTTTTCGAGGAATTCTGCTATAGCCGAAGTACATTGCCAGTTCTGTGACCTAATTGAGGAACAAAATTGAAATGAAATGAAAACATAGGCACCTCTAATACTTCAGTCTAGCTATGTGTATCGCGTATAAGTCTATCAAAACTTACTATAAATCGATATTAAGTTCAACTCTTAACATAAGACGTGATAAGTGAACTAACTGGGGTGAATAAAAAACTCATTCAACGTCCAGATCGAATGGACTATGTACTAGGGAATTAGCAAATACATTTTTTATTGATATGCATAGAGTAATATATAGAGTGTTAATTTAATATATATAATTCCAGAATTATTTTGCTTGGGCTTAGCATTTCGCTGCATTTCATTGGTTAGCTTTAATTACCGTTATAGACACCTGCAAGGAAAATATTTAACTGGAAAGACATTTCGTTGGTTAAGGATTTTATACCATTCACGTGACTAACCCCTGACGTCACATTCTACTGACCAATTAAATTTGAAATAAAACCCAAACGTAATTTCCCAAATAATTTATTAAAATAAAATTCTACACAAATGCAAATTAAACTTCTTGTCATTTTGTTCCGTCATACTGAAAGCAAACTGAGTCTGTGTCTATTAATATTTTATTTCCTTGTTCAACACAAAATGGTATCTATTTATATCTAATTAACTCTAAAGATCTAGAACATAATAAAACAATTATGTACTATCATATATTATATTATTATAACTAATAATATTACGATAATTATACTATATTGACCATAAAATTAGTCTCAACTCGGTCTACAAATTGTATTATTTTATTTTGTATTATTGTGTATTTTTGAACACTATTCATTTGGGGTATGATTTTTCGCACTCCATACGTAGATAGAAAAAATCCCATCTATCTCGGTTAAGTAGCCTTAACCATAAATATCATTTTTAAGTACCTTAATCAATATACGTTTGTTTAAGTAAATTAATCCCTTCATAATAATTAAGTTTAAATTGACACAAATGCTTTATATAATTATTTGTATACGTGTCAAGTAAAGACAATGCAAGTCACACACAACACACACACACATCCTTAGCCTAGCTAACTTGGGCTATTTCTTGCAAGGAAAACGGCGTCACTTTTTTCCGCACATAACAGATCAATTGAAAAAGCCCCGGCCTACCATAGTAAAACACATTTTTTGGCAAAATTAGTTTTCTCTATTCAACATAATTCCCTTCAAGGGTGGGATATATATGGGAAGTATGGGGATATATATATATATATATATATATATATATATATATATATATATATATATATATATATATATATATATACATATATATATATATATATATATATATATATATACATATATATATATATATATATATATATATATATATATATATATACATATATATATATATATATATATATATATATATATATATACATATATATATATATATATATATATATATATATATATATATATAGATATATAGATATAATATAATTATTGCATCCACTACTCCACTACTATATTGAAAAGCAATACAGAAACGACATTACCATGGAGAATACCGTTTCTAATCTCTAATAAATTTGACAACTCTCTTGATAACTGATAATTGATGACTACTCTTCGTAAGAAGCCTGAAGAAGTTTAATAATTTTTAGGGTTGAGCTTCCAAAGCTGCCCAAAATATTAGATAATATATACGCTCGAAAGAAGAACTAAAATTAATAAAAAATAGGCAATAGCAGATCAGGTAAATTCCTCGTAGTGTGTCAAAGTGAGAAAATCTTTTCTACACAACCGCCATGGCGATCTTTTCGAATGATCATTTATATAATTTTCATAAACATTCCATGCCAAGAACTGCAAAACTGCGACCTAAGTCGTTGCAAAAATACATAATATGATTTCGGAATATCCTTTATTAATGAGGAGATAAATTCAGCATATTCCCAAGCAATTGTAATAAGATAAAGGAAATTATACTAAAAATTTATTTAAAATAAAGTAACAGTAAGTTAGAACAATAGCAACATATGTTCAATATGTTAATAAACTTGAGAGGAAGGGGTGGTAATTTGAAACCCACTGTTAATATGCAACCTCTTAGTATCTCAATAACCGGTAGCGACATCTTTTAAAAACCCTTGTAACGTGTTATGTTTACCTAATATAGAATAAATACATATAACTAGCATTAAATTTGCATCGTGTTTAACTCTATCATTCGTAGTTGAAAGTTTGTGTCGTGCGTCAATGTTTTTTGATTTTGTGAGGAGTTGTTTTAGTCTAAAATAAATACTGTCGAATGGAAGAAGTGTTAACGAAAGAAGAGTAATAAGTAATAATAAGTTCAGATTGTCACGAATTAGTTTTAAGGTTTATTTTCACTAGTCTTGATCTTAATGATTATTTGAAAACATAGTAAGGTTTTCAATTTGGAACCCTACAGCTGCTGGTAATATGATACAGGATCCGAAATTACCCGCACCACATTCATCATCGTCTTTATCTTGTTTTGTTTTGGTTTTAGTCATGCCGTGAACTCAACTGTCACCAAAACGCAAGTTAAAAAGAAAAAGTTGGACCAGTAATAATATGATTGAAGCTGTTAAAGCAGCAAGAGAGAAGAAAATGGGCTTAAAGAAAGTTCTCCTAATTCTGGATGGCCATTATTCACATACAAGCAATTTAGATATTTTGATTGTAGCTAGAGCTAACCGTGTCACAATTATTAATTTATCTTCACATTCAACACACAAAATGCAACCTTATCACACAACTTTTATGGGTTCCTTAAAAACTTACCACAATGACGAAATTAAATAGTGGTCAATCAGTTCTAATCGAATATTAACCCCACATGCTATATCTGAATTGCTGGGACGGGTTCAGAATATTTACTTTGCTGTAACTGGTATTTATCCGATGAATAGGATTATGTTAACTGAAGCTGACTACATGGCAAATTTAAATGAAAACACTTTTCAATCTCAAGCTACTCATGTTAACATTCTTGTACCCCAGATGCTTGATGACATTTCTGTTGTTCAACAACCTGAGGAGTCTATCAAGTGTATAGACCAGAAAGGAAGAGGCTGGGGCAGACGTCATGGCCATAGTGGTAGGCAGAGGAAGGCAAACTTTTCTGGAATTCCTAACAAATAAGAATCTTCCTCTTCGGATTCGGAATCACCCGTTCTATAAAAGTGCTCCTGAGCCTGCCCAGCGCACAAACATTACTCTAACAATCAATGGGGCGAAACCTCGATTCAGTGTCAATTTTGAGTGAGTTGTGGGCACATACGGTGTACTAAGGATGCGACGCAGAATATGTGATTTGTGTAAATAAATTTATTCCATACTTAAGTAATTTGGAGCTAGGATTCTATAATATCTACACTATAGCTCGAAAAACAAATTTGTATTTTTTGCAGTGAAGTTAATTATTTAATATAATGAGTATTGTTATTTACTTAATTCGTTCCTAATGTAAATATATATAAAATTTAAAGTATATAAAGACATTTTTTGGGATGATTAGTCAAACAGTATCATGAAAATATTCAAAACATAAATTAGGGTTCCAAAAACCAAAGCAATCTTTTGCCTATTTTTTAATATTTAGACAAGAAATAATACGAAAATATGGCTCATTATAAATATCTAAATCTAGGGTTAATCAAATGTATGCATAGCATGAAGCAAGTGATTTTATATATAGAATCCAGAACGTGGAACTTTAAAGGTAGAAATCGGAATAACCATCAAAACCTAAACGAGTTTTTTTTTCACCGGGAATGCAGATGATGAAAATTCAATTTCCTACTTTACGACCCACCTATGCGCCCCGCTAGCTTTCCAGTTTTCAGTCTGCATCAGGAACAACGCGAACTCGAATCCAGTTCGACGCCGTTAAAAAGGAGAAACAAAGAGAATTGCATTTCTCTGTAGAATATTGAGAACGAGCTCTAAAGTATATTTTACAAGCGACCAATAAATCTAAAAAATCTCTGGAGATCTTCGGTCGACCTTCGCAGGATCCCGTAGAATTTATTTCCGAACAGAAAGTCGATCAATCTCCGTACATCTTCTTTTAAGTGACACACTAAATCCAAAATGCCTTGTATCGACACATGAAATGCGATAGAGAAAAAAAAGGAACACAAAAAGGCTCTATTCGATATTTGAATGTGTCGGACATGGTTTTTTTTTCTCTCGTTCGACGATCGTTTCGCTCCTATTTCGTCTACGAGACTGGGCTTTATATGTTTCCAATTCAGGCCTGAGTGCTTGTTATCCTGCTTTTCTATAGTTCCGTCTATAGAAGATCGTTTTATTTTTCTTATCAAATTTCTGTTTTCGGGAAACCAGCCGTTCTCGGATAATATTAGGTTATTAAAGGACTCGGACGTTATTGTATAAGCTGAATTACTTTAATATTACACAGTGATATCGGTATACTTCGAAAAAAAAAGTATTTTTTAGCTTACGTGTTCTTTTCTATATCGAAGAGGGTGATTGGTGAAATTTATTTTAGTTGAATAAATGTTTCTTTTGTTTAAATGAAAATAAACTTAATTAACAAAGCCATCACTAAAACTGTTACCTGTTAACTGTTAGGTATTGTTGTAAGACGCAACTTTTTTTTGTTCAAGTTTAGTAGGAAAATTTGTCAGATCACCTGGACTAGGTAGCGGACCCCGGGTCCTGCGACATTCCTTATTTTCGTTTCTTGTATCATCGTTTCTTTACTGCTCATAAGGACTGCAGTTTTAATTGAGCTATCTAATGTAATACTTAATATCGTAATTGTGTAATTTTTTAAAAAATTAATCTCTTAGAACGTCAAAAATCTTACGTGTTCTTTTCTATATCGAAGATTCTGATTGGTGAAATTTATTTTACTTGAATAAATGTTTCTTTTGTTTAAACGAAAATAAACTTAATTAACAAATCCATCACTAAAATTGTTACCTGTTAAATGTTAGGTATTTTCGTAAGACCAGTAGTTGCTGTTATAGTTGCAAAATGTTTTTCATTACTTTCTTTTAGAGATATTAAGTTTTATATATTTTAAAAACAAGGTAAAAACAAGATGCTCATTCAGCTCATCTTATAGAAGTCAAGAAAATAGTTTGTTCAAGTTTGTTTGGTGTTATTTATCCTACTAGTAAATTAGAATAAATGGTTATAAATATGTTAAAAAAACTGTGCCGGATTTTAGACTTTAGCGGGGTGTACCACTGGATGGACATCAATCAAACGCTAATTAAATATGTACTGAAGCCGTGGATCTGGACTCTAGGAACAAATTTTAAGATTTTGAATTAGGAACTATTTATCGCCCAAAATTTGACCACTATAAATTAAGTTATTCGTATTTATCTTATGGAGTAAAGGGAATAATTTAAAAATAATATGTTAATATTAGATAAACTTGCTTTGACAAAATTTTCTCTATATACATCAGAATTATATTTGACAAAACAATACTTGCATTAACAAATATTTATATTAAGATGTATGCAAACTATATCAAGAATTAAGACTCACTCACCTTTTCTAAATAGCATTTAATTAAATTAAATTTCATTTAAGTATTAATAACAAGCAAATGTATAAATAATATTTAAACACCACACCTCTGAACATTATCACAAAAGTATGATCTTTTATACATATTTTTCACCTAAAATATCAATTGAAAAATAATAAAATGAATAAAAAAACCAGGCTTATTTGATAAAAGAATAATTTCTTTACCTACAGATTTTAATAAAATTTCACCGCTTTTTACTAATTTATTCTTCTATTATTAAATTTATTCACTATTAAATCTTCAATACAGTAGCTCTAATTTGTTTTTCCTGTCAATAAATTATGATACGTTACTCCTCAGTCACCTCTGGTTTTGGCGCATGCGCACTATCCTGCATAGAATAAACTATAGAAGAGAATAAACCATATTGTCTTTCTTTTTTAATCGCAGTACATTCTTTTCGAGTCGATCGGTACAGTTGATTAAGTCAAAACAACAAAAAAACTAGGTTATTTAGATTTCATGTTACATTAATAACTCTATAGTAATAATAATTAAGTTGTGTTATTCTTGGTGGAATAATATACATTTATTTTAAAATGTGGACGAACGAGGGTAACATAATATATTTTAGTAATGATTTAAATTTTATTTCATAGCTAAGATGTAACTAGAATTTGTTGAAGAATGTGAAATTCAGATAATCTGAGAAGAAGAAATTACACAGCATTTTGCTAAGATGTAAGAAAAATGTACAGTGATACTATGAAATTAAATTTACTAACAAAAGTAGACCTGGATCAAATAAACAAAATATAAAGCTCTGAATGACAATGTGAAAATTTCATCCCAACATAGGTTAAGAAAATTCGAGAATAACAAGAAGAACGTCTGACTATGCTTACAAGGTGATTCTCAAGGTTGTTAAGAAGTTCCTGTAAATTTTAATAGTATTGAGTTCTGATTAATTTCAGGTTTCATTAGTTAATGAATTTCTTAACAAAGTACTAACTGAATGTTGCTGGTAATAAATATGTTAATTTGTGCGTCAAGAGTTAAAATAAATACTGAATAGAATATTAACAGTTATAAAATAGTTTCATAGATTTTCAATTGGGACACATGGGATATAAGACAAAGTAGAAAGCAATAGGTAAACGAAAGCCATAGAAGACAAATTAAACATGATCTATCTGCAAGAGCGACATCGAAGGGTTAATAGAACATTGCAATTTTATTTAAAAAATTAGGTAAAAATTATTCTTTTAATCAGCTTAGTGTGTATATTATATTTGTAGGTATGACTGTAGATAAATTTCCTAATTGTAACAACTAATTATATTCATTATTGCTTTAATATACATGCTAAAACCAAACATCAATTTCAAAAGTGTTTTATTCAGATATTGTCTCTCGTAATATACAAATATATATAATTACTTCATTTATTATTTCATACTAATTTTTATGACACGGATATTTAATGCTATTATATGCTTACATGTGATGCATTGTAATAATGTTCAGTGGCGTAGAAATTTACAGTTACTAATATTTTGTTGACTCTTGAAACTTATTGAAAATTAGATTTAATTAAATGCAATTAAACAAATGTTAGTTGTAGAGAATATTTGCATATATTTTTAACCTAATTCGAAAAAGGAGGATGTTTTATTTCTCCATCAATTATAGACCGATTTTAAAAATTCTTTCTTTATTCGAAATGGTGCACTGCCAAGGTGGTCTCATTGGAAGCAAATCAGTATCTGTTGGTGTAGGAAATCTAGTGAAACGCTAGAATTTCAAATGTATGTACAAAAATTTCACATATTTTTTATCTAAAATAATCAGATATTTGTTCATAAAGGTATAGCTGAGCTAATGTGACGAAAAATGGGTAGTAATTTAATGTAAAAATCATTCAGTTTGCTTTCTAAGCACTAAACTTGTGATATGAGATGTCGTCGAAACAAAAAAGCAACGGTTTGAATGATGTATCGATTAGAAATTTATACCCACACGCGGAAGTCGCGGTTTCGATTCTCAACGGGGGTAGCAACTTTTTTTTGTTCAAGTTTAGTTGGAAAATTTGTCAGATCACCTCGACTAGGTAGCGGACCCCGAGTCCTGCGGCGTTCCTTATTTTCGTTTCTTCTATAATCGTTTCTTTACTGCTCATAAGAGATGCAGTTTTAATGGGGCTATCGAATGTAATACATAATATCGTAATTGTGTAATGTAAAAAAAATAAATCTCTTAGAACGTCAACAATCTCCCGTGGGAAATAAGCATTATTATATGATTTCCGTTATATAATATAACCATCCTGACATGTGGAAGATCACTTCAGTAAGTGATCTGCTGTACAAGTTATAATCTAATTCTTATTCTAGATACTATTATATACTAACTTATTTTAAAGTCTATCCTAAGTTATTCTAAAGACTATTCTAACTTTTTCTAGATATTGTTAAATCTCACCTTATGTGTCTATTAAGCAGGTATGGTAGTTTGCGTTTGAGCCTGTGCACTACACTATCATTGCGCATATTTACCTGTTTGGCTAGTGCATTGGGATGCACTAATGGTATTTCAGAGTACCTTGCACTAACACTTCGAATCACACTTGTTATGGTTTCTAAGGCGACTTCGCGTTGAATCAGTTTTTTGGGCACGTAATATGGGACATCGACGATGACTCGCAACACTTTATTCTGGAACCTCTCGGGGATATCTAGGTTAGATTTGCTAATAGTACCCCATAGTTCAATACCATAAGTCCAAATGGACCTAAGTATTGACTTATGCAGCAAAACCTTATTATCTACTGATAATTTAGATGTGTGCCCTATCAGCCAATACATTTGGTTTAGTTTAAGCCCAAGCTGTTTGCGTTTTGTCAGTATATATTTTTCCATGTCAAACATCGATCAAAATACATTGCCAGATATTTAACGTTGTCTCTTTGCGGAAGTTCATTATGGTACTGACTTCAAACTGATATTGAAAATACTGTAGAAAACAATTTTTAGTACCATATCATTTTTAAATTACTCCTTTATTCTATTATGAAACATGATTTATTTATTACATTGTGGTTGAATTTCGACCACACGGCGATCACTGGTTATTTTTAATTAAATAAATATTTTTCCATAATGATAAATAAATGTTTCATTGACAGACACAAAAAAACTAGTGTCGACAACGACAGCGCTCTGAATAAACAATAGATACACGTATCTCCTGGTATACTCGAAAGGCGACGTCTCAAATTAAGCGAACAAAACCCCAATAGCGGAGGCAGAAAGCGAGCCCTACGAGACTTCCCCCTAATCGACTCGGTTTCAAACTGTTTTTACCTGAACCGTTCATATCTGGTACGGGCACGGGGAGCATAAATCAAACGGAGGAGTAGATTCAATCGGTACGTTGAAAAATCCTCTTTAATTTGCAGCCGTCTAACCTCGGGCTCGACGGAGTCGTTCGGATCTCGAGCTATAAATTACGAAAGTGAAGCGGCAACGGCGGAGATCGTAAAAAAACTGGAACGATCGAACCGAGAACGGGACCAGAACTGGCGCTTCTTTCCGTATTGCGGCGACGACTTAATGAGGATGCTGTATTGGGTCAGTTTATCTAAGTGTGTACACTTATTTCCTGAATATATCTCGTACTTCGTGATACGTTTTAATGATGTTCTATTGAAAAAATATAACCAGATACGTATATTGAAATTTCTTTCACCAGTACTGCAATTATTATGCGTTAGGAGTGATAATAGAGTAAAGAGAATAATGCTTATATTACTAAAACAATTTTAAAAATTTTTACAACATAAGAAATATATTTGATATATGACATTAATTACAGTAACAAATGTCTGTATATTAAAATATATACTATCTTAAGAACTAACCGTCACTAGCCTTTTTTAAATGGCATTTAAATAAATCTAATATACAATAAAATTTAATAATACTCAAGGTATTTGTACGTCCAAATTACTGCAGCACTGAACCTTATAAGAAAGATATCATGAGTAAGATTATCTTCGAAACTTTAACAACTTTGGATCAATAAATATAAGTATACATATTTTTATTTACTTTTATCATACATATTTGTATATTAATTAAAACAATAACGATAATATATTTATAATCTTTAAATGAACTACTGACCAATGAAAATTCAATCAACTCAATGTTCCAAACACATCGTTGTATAACAAAAAACATAACTCTATCGATATAACCAGAAACGACATGATATATATATATATATATATATATATATATATATATATATATATATATATATATATATATATATATATATATACTGCAGATCCTAGATCCAGATCCTAGATTTTAGTATTTATAATTTGACAGATTTTCATGTTTTTTCTAATATAATAATTCTTTCTGGTCTAAATATTAAATACTAGAGGAAAGAGTAGCAACTTGGAACCCTACTTTTTTGCTGGGAGTTCTAGAAAAGTTTGCCTACCATTATGTACTTCCCCGGTCTCCTTCTCTCTGCTCTATACATTTGATAGACTCCTCAAGTTGTTGCTTGTAAATATATCTAGTTAATCAATTAGCGGCAGAAGACTTGCGACCTTTGTTTGATTTTTTATTATTCTGTTTGTGGTACCGGTAAAACATTCCTGAATATATCGAACAACATAATTGTCAGCAAACATCTGGGGTATAAGAATGTTAACATGAGTAACGTGTAGTCAGCTTCAGTTAACACATTTAAATAAATCTAATATCCAATAAAAATTTAATAATACACAAGGTATTTATACGTCCATATTACTACAGCACTAAACATTATAAGAAAAATATCTTGAGTAAGATTATCTTCAAAACTGTAACAGCCTTAGATCATTAGATATAAATATATGTATTTTTATTTACTTTTATCATACATTTTTACATTTTTACATTTACATTTTTACATTACATTACATTTACATACATTACACACAAAATTAATTAAATTAATTATATATATATATATATATATATATATATATATATATATATACATTGCAAAGAAACTATTTTTCTTAACTATAAATTCTTTAAGCGCAATCTATAAGTAAACAATAGCAATCTATAAACAAACAATTTTCAACTCGGACAATGCGACAACATTGTAGCATAATTAGGTAAATAAAAATAAAAATTGATCAATGATTTGACATTTTTAATTCGTAATAGCGTTCTTTAATGTTTCTTGATTATTTCGTTGATAGAGCCTATTAAGAATCCTTCATATTTAGGCCATAATGTTTTCCATGTAAAACACAATGAAAAACAATCAATAAATAAGCCCTTTTGTGACAAAAAATAATTTATTTGCCCATATTCTAATGGAATTTCACAGTGTTTTCCTTATTTATCCAAAGTTTCAATACAATAATAATAATTTAGTTCTTTGCCCACAAGTATATCAGAAGAATGAACTTTAATAGCCTTTACAATATTTGCTTTTGCCATTCATACACAAAATGATCAGTATGAATTTCACCTCTTTGGTTGATTTCAATAATTTAAAAAAATTGCTATCCCATTTTGTACATTATCATTCGTCACTTTTTATATCAACCAAATTTTGTAAACATAAAGACGCAGATTTTTCGTGAGAGTAAATAAGCCAGAGGGAGCTCTTGTCCACAATGCCGAATGGCTATTTCTGTACTTTCAGTACCATACTGCTTCGATAACATTTAAACATATTGGTATTGGGTGGCGAGTGGATAACTAAATCATTCTGTTTTCATTTCAGTTACTTTTTTCTAAGTAGATATAGCTAAACAAATATTTCCACCAAATTTTGTAAGAAAATTGGAAACTACGGTCATCATACATATATTATTTTTAGGTATTGTTCAAAAATTAAAACGCTTGTCTCTCGTACAGTGCTCCATTTCTATTAAATTTAAACAGTCAGCTGTCTGGCATGCATTTTAAGATATCCCTTGGTCCTCGTTCTTAAATAAACATTTTTCGTTCTTTATTTTATGTCATTTAGATCTTATTATACAGCAAGTACGAAGTAACTAAAACATTTAAAATTTTATTAAAATGTAAAAACTACATTAACGAATTATTTCCTCCTAAAAATTTTATTTTTCGATAAATCGGTTTTAGACCGAAAAAGCGCGAAAACTTTGCTGAAAATGCCGAAGATATTTCCGAGATAAAAAATTGAGGAAATTTCTATACTACCTTCAAAATCACCATGGAAATAAATGTAAGGGAAATATTTAAAAAGCATTTAAGATACTTGAACGAAATAGCTGCAAAATACCGGAAAAGCTGAAAAATTCAATTTTAGTCACGGGTTGATCGGAATCTAAACCAAAAATACCGTATTGCCTAAAATAATAAATATAACAATACAGAAAATTTTATTTTGTATTTTTTTAATATTTTAAAATCTCATTTTTATCATTCACTTTTCGTTTTAGTATCGTTTATGTATAGTTTTATTTTAGTTTTAAGGAAGACCATCTTTTATTTAATTTTATAAACTTAAAAAAAAACTTTATACCCAGCGAGGTTCGATTCTAGTACGTTATTGGTGGCGAATTGTACTCCTAAACCCCATAACGACCTGCTAGGTTTGTTTATATTTTATCACCGATCTATTGGCTATCTGTGGCTATTCCAGTTTTGGTTGGAATATATTTTTTTATTATAATATGCATAAACGTTAACCGTACCAAATTTCACGCCTCCAGCCCTCATTTTTGTTAAGCCGATTAATACATAGATATTCGGGACCCGCGCGCCAGCTCTCTATGTTCAATCTACCCGACCACGGTGAGTTTTAATGTATCCTCCTTAGGTCGAATATTCTTGTCATCTTATTATGTAACCTACGTCCTTGTTCTAACTTGTCCGGCACGGCGCCACTGCGAAAAACTGGCCGAAATATGAAAATTAAAACGCCCTGGGGCTCCACCGCTTGCGGACCGGCACGTTAATATCGCCGCCGAAATAATAAAGACGACAGGGTTCGGGAAAGATAATCGGACAAAAAGCTTTTTATGAACGCGAGAGAGATCAGAAAGATTGCCGGCAGAACAGAGGAAGCGTGAAAGAATTGGCGACTCTCTTATTCGTTGCGGCTGCCATTTTTATTATTCCGTTGTAATTTCTTTTTATTGTTACACGGTCCAAAACATTCACATAATGTATTTCCATACGGCAAATACAAGAACAAAATTTTTAACAACTTATTAAACATAACATAGCTGGACAACAAGGGCGATACTAAGTCACCATCAATGAGTGAGTCTAGTACAAGACATGGTAACTCGTAGGCAACTTCAGAAAATTGTTCCGAGACGTCCTAAATTCAGACATCATCCATTACCCAGACACTGCAATCGCCTTTTCGAACCATTTTATTGATGTATTTTAACAGATATGGTGAGAAAATCGAAGGCATTTGATTGGTTCATTGCCTTTCTATTTTAGTAACAAATAGTGAAAGTGATACCTGATGGTGGCAAAAATATTACCAAAATGTATTCAAATAGAACAGTGGCAGGTAAATGTAACAACACTACATGGCTAGTAACAAATTGTATTGTCAATCAAATATTTTTTAAATTTATTTAAAGAAATTTCTTCTAGTTGTAGCAACTCCATGAATACGTCTTACTGAAACTAGTGCCTTGTCTAGGACCTAGCCTTGTGGTCGAAATTGGAATCCAATATATTAAGCTAATTATATTTCTCTCACAACAGAGTGAAGGAAATAATTTAAAAACCATATGTTATCAAGACCTGTTTTCACAGTATTTCCAATATAAGAGCAGAAATATATTTAATATATATCATTAATTACAGTAAGAAAATTCTGACTATTAAAATATATGCATCTCATAAAACAATTTCAAGAATTACCACTCACTAACTTCTTTAAATGGCATTTAATTAAACCTAGTTTCCATTAAATTTCAATAATCAACAGTGTTGGTAAGTTCAAATTACTACACCACCGAATATTAAAACAAAGCACCATAAGCCATATATATTATATTCGAAACTGAATATAAAGTATATATGAACTTTCTTTACTTTTATGTTATAAAAATAAATATGGAACAATAAATTAAGAATAAGAAGAAGTTAGACGTTCGTGTAAATTAAAACAGAGAATAGATGAATAAAACAATTTTGAAAATTGTATATAACTTTAGAATATATATTAATGCAATAACGAAAAAAATATTTTATTAATTTATTTTTACTATTTAGAAATGTATATTAAACGAATGTCAAATCGATCATCAAATTAACTATAGTTAAATTAAAAACTATACTAAAATTAACTTTAAATTAATCGTTAAACACCTTAATATTTAGCAGTGCTTTAAAATTTTTATAAATTTACTGTTAATAATTCATAATTTCTTCTATTTGTTCTATGTTTAATATTAATTGCTGTATATTTTCATTGCTTCATTCGTGTATTCATATAGTCTTTAGTCTTTATATTTTATTCATATTTCTTAGTTAGAATATATATTGCCAAAAAAAATTCCCAGGCTGATTAAAAGAATAATTTTTACTTAAATTTTTTACTACTTATTACTTTACTTAAGTTTTTTGTTTATTTATTCCACTATTCGATCGCACCCTTAAAGTTAGTTTATATCTAATATGCCTTCTATGGGTTTCGTTTATCTGCTGCTTCCTACGTTGTCTTATGTCCCACCTGGAAACTAACAACTTATCAACAAACAAGGAAGAAATAAGGAAAAACTTTCAATGAAGCTAAATTATAACTGTTAGTAGTCTTTGCAGCATTCATTTAAACTCTCGATGCACAAATTAACGTATCTATTAAAATGCAATGTTCAGTTAGTGCTTTGTTAAAAAATTCATTTACTAATGAAATCTGAAGTGAATAAAAAGTTAATACCACTAAAATTTACAAAAAAATCTTTGTGTAACGGGAAGTATACCTGTATATATATACAATATCTTAAATAACACTACTTAAATTTAAATAACTTCGTTTAGTAATGTTTTAACAGACCTACTTTACGTCTTAATATTATTTCAAATTTAAAAAATCGCCGGCTTGATGGCGCAGTGGTAAAGGCGATAGGAGAGTCCTCCTACTGTTGCAATAGCCGCTGGTTTGAATCCTGCTTGGGCATGATCATAAATTTATGTTTGTGATTGTACTTAAGCAAGAGTGTAAAATCCGACAAAGAAAATTATCACAGTCACGCCAGTAACCAGCCTGGGTAAGACCGGAGGACTTCTGGGATGATTTCTAAAGTTAGTCACTCGCCAGTCGGTAGGCTTAATGCTGAGGATCGTGGTTCTGAGCCCATGTTAAACTGTAGGTCCAGTCCAAATAAACCCATAGTTGGTAAAAGGAGACTTTAAAATATATTTTAAAAAATGTAAAATTAAGTTATTTGTTTTACGATTCAAAATTGCCTGCCTGCATTATGCGGTACAGCGCCGTCAGATTTTGATTTTAAAAAATTACGTATCCGTAGCTGCTTTACGTTCAACATAAACGACGTATAATCCTATCGTAAGAGTTGGAGTTGGCAGCGCGTCAGAAAAATATTTGTTTATATATTTTGTGTCACCAATTGCACTATTGTAGCGCTTATTACACAAACATTTTAAGGTTAAAAATTCTTCTTTGATATTAACTTTAACTGTGGAAAATTTCACACCTCCAGGTGCCAAAAGGGTGGTAAAATTTCCGCTAAGCCGATTAATATATAAAAGATAGATTGTTGATAGAGAATATAATGTTGCAAATAAAATACAAGTTATTTTTTCTCTTCCTTGTGTGACGTATTATATATTTTTCCGCTATTGAAAATTGATGTTTTGTAGTTAAGTTTCGGCTTGACTCACTGTTACTGTAAGTTTGTATGTAGTAGTATCCCCCAAAGGCCTAATCCACTTAATTAACAATAATGTATCTGAGTACCAGTTTTATTACAATTTTGTGTGAAAAGCTTAGGTCATAGATAACATTACATTACAATGACTCCAACCATTAAACCCGTTATTAATGTATCATATTGCTAAAGAAATATGTTAGTCCTTAAAAAGTCCTTAATAATATACAATATACAATAATATACAATATTTACAATATATAAAAGTATCCTGTTCAAGTCAGAAAACGAATGCAAGAAAACATTACATAGCAGCGTAAAGTTGAGCACAAGATGCTGATAAGAATTGAGGAGACTAAAGCCTTTTAAAGCTGAACTGTTAAAATAAAATAATATAATATGTAATAAAACCTATGGTCTTATATAAGTCTCCAATGGTCATTAAAAATGGATATCCTATATAATAAACAAATTCATATCAATATTGTAGCAAGTTTTTAGCATTCAAAGACCAAAAATTGTGAATATGAAATGATTGAATATTAAAAAGTATACATGAACCTCAAGAACTACATTATTTCCACCTGAATGGAGGTATAAATAAATAAATTTAATAAACTGGATATTTAGCTAAAAAAATTGTTATACTTCTGATCTTTCTGGGTTTTATATATATTCAATTTTAATTAACCTGCAACATTTCATTATTATCTCTATTTATCCTTCTGTCATTATGTATTCCATTTCAATAAATGAAAGTTTACAGATTTATTTTTGAAACAAGTAAAATATTACATTAATTAGAAACGAAAACGCTTTGTAATTTAGACATACTATGTTACCTATTAAAATATAAAAATCCTTAATAGTTTAGCTCTAATTCTCCTGAAGTCCGGAAAAACGAATAAAGCACAATTTATTATAATCAAAAAGTTGTTCAGAGAATACAACCTCAACAAAATTTAAGTGCAGCCGTATCGTGTGCTTTTGACAGAAAAATTATGTTGTTAGCAATTTGAAATAAAATATTTTGCCTAGCTAACTACTATTATTTATACCGCGGTTTAAAATTCTCTGTAGTTGGATTTCGGTGCACCGAATAATCAAACCGTAAGCAGTTTACGCTTAAAATTAAAGCTTAATTGAAATACTTTCTTGAATACAAATAATTTTATAATTATTCCTGCAGTAGAAGACACCTTCAGAAATTATCAGAGAAAATAATAAAAATATATTTTCTGATGGCAAATCTATACAATATGTATATGTAGTTAATATAATTTAAATAGATATTCTATACTTAGTGAAATGATAAATCAGCATAAATTTATAATCAGAGATTAATGCAACAGCATAAGTAGATCAAGAAAACAGCTAACATTGATCTGTTGAAGACTAAATTAGAGATAAATAGCAGTATAGTTTTGTTTTAGTTGCGCAACTGTTTCCTTCCACTCTATTCGTTCACTTAACTGAGATATGTATTATCAAAAAGCACTCTAGATGATAATTAAATATCGGTAGATATCTTATCCTAAATATTTGCCCAGTTTATGTTTGCTTTATAGTTAATGTTTTGTAGTTAACTTTGGACTTGACTGACTTTAAACAGTCAAAAAATAAAAAAGCTTCTAAGAAACATTTTTATTATAATATCCTTTCAAATATATTGGACTAGTTAATATGTGGCAGATTTCTAACTTTCAGTATTAATTACTGCTACGAATCTGAAGCTTTGTCCATAAACATTAAAAATCTCCCCTCTCCCCGAAGTGTGTCCGTCAAGGTCTTTTCATAATTTCTACAGGAAAAGTCACAAGTTTATTAACAAAGAATTCTTATTATGTGACCAATACTAAATGCTCTGCAATGTCCATCGACAGCTTGAAACAGAATGTGTTAAAGAAGTTAAATTCTGACATGATCTCAAAAAGTTTGCTGTTATAGTATATGAAAATAAAAACAGGATTAAACGAAGAAAATGGTAATGGGTACCAAGATAGAAAACTTATAAGAAGAGTGAAGAGAAGGCAGAGGTATAAAAAAAACGTCTAACTGGAGGGACGACTGGACGAGTGGACGACTGGAGATAAAGGGAAAATACTTGCATAGCATGCTTAAAATATATAGAGGAAGACTAGATGCAATGGTCCCACTAAGAGTAGGCTTTTGAAGCATATAGAGATAATACTGAAAAAGGTGCCTCTTAACTTTTTCCTGTCAAATCTGTTCGATACCGCATATGAGAGACGACTTCTTTCTGTATCCGATGTATTATAATAATTTCGGGTATCATGTAATCCCTACAAGATGATACTCTATGAAAAATATATCAATGAGCTTTATAATGGTTAGGATACATCATATTTCTTCAGATCAGCTTCAAGAAGGACGAGGATCTGAAAACTAGGAGACTTGGTTGCTGTTAGTCGTAAGCAGTAGCGAAATTTGGCAAAGAATATCCCTGAGACAATATATTTTTGAGAAGTATATGGAAATCTTCAGGTTTCTGAAGAAATGCTAGATGAAATATACTGGACTGGATGATTTGGAAATGCAATGATTTAACACGTTTTATTCTATTTTTAAGGTTTTAAGGTTTTAGTTTGCATTCAAAGGCTGTTTAGAGTTACAGTGAACGTGCCGTGCAGTGAACAAGGAAATGCAACACTGTATCAATGAAGTTAGCTATATTTTTGGCAAATGTACAGTTTCAAACTTAATCCTCTTGTTTGTTGCTTTGTGATAAAATAAAAAATTATCAATCACAAAAAATAAATATGCTCAGGAAAACAAATCCTGTATTAATTTGGATATGCCCTGTATGTATAAGGTAGCTTATCTGTTATAGTGCTGAACTTTCTTTAATAATAGCGGGAATATATCGGTTTATTTCGGTTTCATGGTACTATTAAAGGGTGTTATGCCTCGTCCATAACAATAAAAAGAAACATTCGCTATGAAACTTTGTTGCCATCCAACAGATCATCAGTATAATGTTATATCCTGCTATAGGCGACAAAATGAATATCTCTCTAAGGATATACGAATCAAATTTGCACAAGACTCTCATATTCCGTCATTACCAGCTCGTATGTCGCTAATGGTGTCATAATTCAGCAATGGTCGACTCTCAAATTATTATGATATAGTAGCTCTTTTTGCTTAAGCAAGAACAGCTTCAAAATATAAGGAGTTAAAATGTTATCGCTAACTAATAGCCCTAATAACATTACTTTTTACTGTTATTTATAACAAAATGGATTCATGTTAAGCTGTCATTAGGCTCTAGTTTTTATGGCGAAATTTTTGTTGATGCATAATAAAACTTATATTTATCCGACATACACATTAATTTTCTTATATAAAAATCCCGTAGTAGGAAATTAAAACTAGTTATTGGCTCTCGAGCAATTTTTCGTTAATATATCACTTAATGTCAAGATCAAAAATTACAAACCAAAATTTAATTCTTGTGTATTGGTTAATATAACTAAATTGTTCCTATTATTAATTCATATTAAAATTTTCTTAAATGTTTCACTTCTCATGTATCATACAGTTTCTAAGAGAAGGTATCAATCAGTTTGTTCTGCGATGATTTACCTGCATATTGGTAAATAACAAAAAAGGAACAATTTGGCTGTAAACTTCTGAAACAAATTCAGCACATATAAATATAAATAAATAGTTCATCTCCCAAAATAATCGTTGAAATCAGTGAATTAAAGTATTATTGGTGAAATTGACAAACATGTTGAAAACAATTTCCATCAAAAGAAGCAACTAATGCTGCTGTGGCACTATGTTTTACACTATACTTTCGAAAAAAATCAACAGAAACTATACTAAAAATCTAATAGTCGGCTTTTAATCAGAAATTGTTTTGTTTTTGATTCTGTTTTCATGTTTAATTAATCCACCTATCCGTAAGTGGGTTGGTTGGTTCTGTAGGTGATTATTTTCGGACAGGATAGGAAACTAGTGGCTTCATTAAGCTTACCTCATCTGTTGCTGCCTGTAACTGAGCTTTTCTGTCTTTTTTTCTTTGTTGGAGGGTTTGGAATCAATAGTTGCCTGTTAATGGTTGGAATTTCGGTATTGTAACTTTTATGAATCCTATAGACTAGCATTTATGGGCCAGTTCTTCAATAATAATGAGATAATTTTTAAAGATATTGAACTTATAGCCAAGAAAACATTATTAGCAAGTGACTATAAATTTTGTTAGTTAAAAAGGAATAAAAAATAAGTCCAGGTTATAATAGAAAATAGCTAATAAATTATACTGATGCATTTCAATCCAGTACTAAACAACTGATAAAAGCAGAGATGTGATATTATAATATGACAACTTTCGGTCATATGAAAAGCTAGAACCACCTTATTACCGGATCTATCCGTTTACCAATCCACGTTCATTTTATATAATGTCCAATATACATATACAGTAAAATAAGCCCTAATAAATATTTAATAATAATAATTTCTTGGATATATGTATTTAGGGAATATTTGCTTTATTAACCTACCAAAAATGTTATTGCCAGGGTAAATTTTCGGTATAAATTCCATATTCGATTTCTCTTGTTAAACTACCCAATATAAATCAACAGGTCAATTCAAATGTCCCCGGCCTGACACATAGTTGGCGCTACTAGAATTAAATCCATATGTTTTTTAATCAGCCCAAACCTCAAAAGATGCGTTTATAAATTTAGCAGCTGTCGAATCATTAGTTTGTGAATTATAGCATTTTGAGTGAAGCAACTTTTCTTATTGTGAAAAAATGGATAAAAAGGAATTTCAAGTGTTGATAGAATATTGCCTTTTAAAGGGAAACACTACAGTTGAAGCAAAAACTTGGCTTGATGCCGAGTTTCTGGACACTGCCCCAAGAAAATCAACCATCAAGGATTGATATGCTACGTTTAGACGTGGTGAAATAAGTACCGAAGACGGTGAAAGCAGTGGTAGCCCAATAGAGGTTGTTACCGACAAACACATTAAAAAAATCTACAAAATGATTTTTAGTGACCGTACTTTTGACCAAAAACAAAAACGACAAGTTGATGATTCGGAGCAGTGTTTAAAGATTATCAAGGGTAATAAACCCGAGTTTTTGCGACAATGGATCAAACAGGGCTTCATCATTTGACTCCGACGTCTAATCGATAATCATCCGAGTGGACTGCACACGATGAACCCGCTCCAAAGCATGGGAAAACGCAACAGTCGGCTAGTAAAGTTATGGCGTCTGTATTTTGGGATGCGCATGGAATAATTTTCATTGACTTCTCATCTCAGATCTCAAGAGAATGCTCGCTACAAAGAAATTTATGTCAAATGAAGAGGTGATCGCCGAAACTGAGGCCTATTTTGAAAGACAAATTATACTACAAAAATGGTATCGAAAAGTTGGAGGATCGCTATGATCAGTGTATCACCCTTGAAGGGAATTATGTTGAATAAAAAAAAATTGCCAAAATATATGTTTTAGTATGATAGGCCGGGGACTTGATAAATTAGCCTCTTATTTTAATAATTATATTCTTGAAAATGATCAACAAACTAAGACAACAACAATAAATAGTACGCCATTACCAGCATTTATACAAATAGGATTGATGCTAAAATAGTTATGCCGTGCTATGCTATTCCAGTTTGTCGAACGATTGATTATAACATCGATTGACATATTATACCAGAAAATTATAAGGAAACAACACCAATGTAATTATCAAAAAAAGAGTTTTGGGGAGTTTTGATAGAGCCTTCATACAGTCAGGGCGCAGCAGTCTCTATCCATCACCTAAGGTGGGCTCCGTAAAACTTTCTCATAAAAAGCAGTTGAATTTTACTCTAAAAATATACCACAAACTTACCACTTTCAATATTATACATAATTGTTATAGAGCCTCTTAGTCGCCCCATCATATTTCCTATTCCCATTAATTCTAATGATCCAATATTATGTCGAGCAATACCGATACAACTATATATAGCGGTAAATTGATAATAATATGATGATAGTATCAGCTACGTTTGATGTAATTACACATATCTATTGGATTACCATTAAAGATTATCTATATTTGTATATTCAGTTAGAAATATGGTACAATGAAAATAATTGGCTTTTTGGCAATACACATTTATTTGCGTACCATACCATCTCTTAAAGCTATAAATAATTTAGTTCTTTTTGCCTCTATAATAAGTCTCCTAATAATTAGAATATAGTTGCAATACAGGGGATTGACAAAATAATATGAACGCGTGGCATATACACAATATTTATTTATTAAAAATGAAATGTTGTACCATTATTTTACCAAAACATCCGCCAATTTCTTAAATGATGATGGAGATGGAAATTTACTACTCAATATTTGCTCAAAAACTCAGCAAAACGGTTCAATTATGTTGGCGCTAGTACTGTGCTAGCCAGAGAGGATGTTTGAGGACATTGTGATGCCTCTTGAACGACAAAAAGGGATGAGGGATGATGATTCATGAAACACCATTAATGTAAAACTTCAGTTCGCCCCGCAAGATATATTGAAAAATTTCGGTGAATATTCTAAACCAATACAAATAAGTACCGTAAAATACATAGTTAACAAAAATCCTCCTGGTATGTCAAAAAAGGGAGCCAGAGTGGAACAAATCATCAGGGACGATCGCTATCAAATTCAGTTAGTGTCTTTGATTTGTTAACATACAAAGTAATTTTTAACAGTATAGCGGTCAGATATACATGTTTCAAAATCCATATGGTGGAGTAATATCGAGTTCACATAACTTCTTAGCTTTTGTTTTGATTTTGGATCATAGTAAGAGACTCAAGTCTGACCCATCGTCATGAAACATTAACCAAAATTATTTTAGTTGGTTTCGACTTCGAACTAGATATAAAGCATAAGGCAGACATTCTGCATTCAACTAAAGTATATAATTAGCCGGCTTGGTGGAGCAGTGGTAAAGGCGATAGGACGGTTCTCCTAGCCGTTCTATATAGCCGCGGATTCGAATCCTGCTGGGGCATTGTCGTAAATTTATGTTTGTGAGTGTTTCAAATTTGTGATTTTCCTAGGCAAGAGTGTAAAATCCGACAAGGAAAATGATCCCAGTCACGGCAGTAACGAGGCTGGGTAAGACCGGATGTCTTCTGGGATGATTTCTAAAGTTGGTTACTCGCCAGTCGGTAGGCTTAATGCTGAGATTCGAAGCCCACGTTAAACTGTAGGTCGAGTCCAGATGAACCCATAGTTGGTAAAAGGATACTTTAAAATATATTTTAAAAAATATATATAATTTAAGTTTAGGATTTTTTTTAATTTTAAGGGCTGTTGTGAAAAATCTGTATAATATATTTCATTTAAAGTATTGTTCAATTATAGCCGCTATTTTCTTTTTATATTATATAAGATAGTTTACGAATTCCATCTCAAAGAATAATATATCCTTTGAGGCTAACCAGGAAATGACTCATTTTTGGTATCTTCATAAGAGGTCAAGCGCTACTCACACAGGCCACGACACATGTGTCAGAACAGATAGTAACTAGGAGGAGCAACATCTAGAGAATATAGTGGGTGAGATAGCACTACCCATTTTAATGTTTCCAAGAATGTTTTCACCGGTTTTGCAATATGTGGTCGTGACTTTTCATACTAAAAACTACCACTTGTTTGTTTTTGCTCGTATTTCTGGCGTTTATCGCGCAGAACTCGGCTCAAATACATTAATAGTAGCCTATAGCAATCCTCATTGATGAATCCTCAAATCCTAGCCTTTTCTAGGTTGTTGCCTGTACAGAACTCTCCTTGTTATCGGTATCAAAATCACATAATATCAGAACATGGTAGCCATAGCTTCACACAGAGTTCCATTGCTTTCAGCCGCCTTTTCATCCAATTGAAATAATAAAAGTAAATCTTTCCGCAAATGCGATTTACTCTGTATAAATTCTGATATTTTTTAACATTCGAGAAAATGACACATACTGAAGGGTCAAGCCCCTCAGTGAGCTTCAACATAAAGTTAGCTGCAAATGTACTCAAGGCGATTTAATACATAGTAACACTATCTGTCATAAATCCTTAAGAGGCCTTTAATTTATTGGCCCATAAATGTAATTTATAGAACATTAGCTGTTATCTTAAGAAAGATAAAATATTAAGATAGAGAGAGAATGTATTGAAGTATTGGTATTGGTATTGGTTTATTACCAAGCATTCAATAATTGACCGGGTCCATAGAATAACAGATGTTATTGAAAAAGAATACGAAAGAAAAAAAGTATACTCAGCCATATCCTTCGACGTAGCACAAGCCTTCGATAAGATTTGGCATGAAGGCCTTGATCATAAACTATAGAAAATGTTACCACAAAAACACACTGAACTACCAAAGTCGTACATTATCGCCAGAATGTTTATAGTTAGATGAGAAGAAGCTTACTGTACAATAAAAAAAGCTAAAGCAGGTGTACCACAAGGACGTACTGGGGCCAATGCATTATTTACTCTTTATTTGTGATATACCACAAAATGGAGAATATTACGATGCCTACATTTGCGGATGATACTGAGATTATAGCTGCCGAAGGCAATAGTAACCGCCACACGAAAATTACAACAGGCCATTGACAATATAAATAATTCAACATAGGCTTGGAAAATAGAAATTAACGAAAGTAAATCTGTGCACGTGCGGTGAGCTGCCGGACCTCTACAAGCACCAATAACATTAAATAATACTATAATTCCATGTAACAGCAATCGCATATCTCGGAATAAACCTTGATGCAAAACGTCGCTGGAAGAAACATATGAAGAAGAAAAGAAACGAACTGGAATTGAAACATAAGAAAATATATTGGCTAATTGGTAGAAAAGTCACAATTATCAGTACATTATAAATTGTTATTATATAAGCAAATACTGAAACCTATATGGACATACGGAGTTCAATTATGGGGATGTTCTGCAAAGAGTAACATAAACAAATTACAAATTTTTCAAAACAAAGTCCTGAGAAATATCGTGGACGCTCCCAAATACCACAGGATTGACTACCTACATCGAAACCTTCAGATACCCACAGTCGGTAAACAAGTCAAGAGGAAATACTCCATTCTCATGAGAATATTGAAGTATTGTAACTTATGGATACTGCTACTATATCTAAAAACGATATTATGTTATATAATATCCTATGTAATCATTAAAAGTAAAAACATTAAAAAAAATGCGATGAATTTACTTCGTTATAAACAAGAACCTACCGTGAAAAAGTTTAAATTACGTTTTATTAGCGGGAAAATGAGGAAAAACATATAATTTAGCGTATGTGTTTGAAGTCGTGCGAGTTCAGCTTCATTTAACACCGAAACCGTTACCCCTTTTCATATTAACTTTCGCATTTTTTTCCTCAATGTACGTTAATGAAGGTTTCGGGGCGGCTTTTTAATTAACCCACTTTTTTTCATTCGAAAAATCGAAGACTTCCTATTCGCTAGGGTGGGGCTTTTCACAATGATAGCGATGAAGCGATGATTATCTTCATAACTCCAGCTTAAACACGAACTGTTATTAACTATTGTACGGCTGATGCGTGCTCTTGATTGCGAGACGAATAATATGGAAGTAATTAAAAAGCGTTCTTATTTTATAAAATATTACTAATGTTGTATATCATTAAATTAACTCTTATAAAATACTTACCATATCAAAAACGAGTTATAATTAATATTACATATCCTTTCAGTACTGTTACGAAGAATACATCACCAATAACTTTACAAATTAAACTAAATTTTTATAAATTTTTAAAAGCTTGAAAACATAGTTTATTAATAATGAATATCTGCCAACAACATAACCTTATTAGTGAATTTGTTCAGCGAGGACTATTTACAAGCCACCAGTGCACGGATTAAGGAAGAACATGAGCCATTAAAAATGAGAGCTGTTTAGAGTCCACCCAAAACATAAAAAGGCCGTACATTTTCACAAATTCTTTAGTATTTCCAGAATTTATAACATTAGAAGGTAGAGAAACAGTTAAGATAATGAAGGTAAATAGTTTATGACCACTGGCGAGCCAACATATTGGCCGTCAAATGCAAAGAAAATTCCCGACACCATAGATTTCTGTGTAACAAAAAATACTAATACTATAATGTGTAAAACCGAATCATGCTTTGATTTTAATTTAAATATTATCAACAAAATTAAACCGCATTTTCGGCATAATACGACAACTAACTTGAAATTGTTCAGAGAAAAACTGAATAACTTGATATCACAAAGTTTGTCCCTCAAATCTGAGATAGATACAAAAACAGCAACAAACTATAATAAAAAACATACAGGATACAACATGGTATGCAACTCCTTGTTTAGAATATTAAATAGTTTACTTCACATCATCCACAATTAAACAGTAAATAGCAGAAAAAAAGGACACTGGGAAAAACCTGACAACAAGCAAGTAGAGAAGAACACAAAAAATAATTCATCAAGACAACAAAACAACTGAAAGAGGAAATTAATAATTAACTACACCAAGCAACACATGGATATTTGAAAGACTTAAGGCCAATTGATGCAACGGAATATACTCTCTGAAAAGTAACAAGAAAGATCACAGCGATCCACTCATTAAGCATAGTGAGAATACCTGGGCCAGGAATAACAAAGACAAAGTGTGGGAAAATATGGCCTATCAAGGCAAATGGGACAAAATCTACTCAACTGACATTCACCCTGTGTCCTTGTACTCCAATATATCTTAATAATCATGAACTACCCTCCCCCCGCTATTGCTGTACAAAACACAATTCGGTCCATATGGACGTACATAGCAAATTCAACATAGCCATACTTCAGAAGTTCTAAAATAAAGTGAACGTACCATCGTTGACGCCCCATATTATGCCAGTTACAGCCTAACTCATCGCGATATCCCTCTGCATACCACAACGAGTGTGATCCGAAGTGCCAGTGTAAAGTAACCTGAAAGAGTGTCAATACAGCCCAGTGCAGTCGTTAAACAACTAAATGTGAGCGACATCACTGAAGTGCATGGTTAAAACATTTCCTGCCATCGAACCTGATTAATAGATACATAAAATAGTTTTTAGAAAAACATAGAATAGTAATTAAATTAAGTATAATAGCTTATAAACTAGATAAGATCAACTTTTGAGGCTGTTGTCTACATGCCAGTGTATAACATAAATCTCATTGGTCAGATTGTGATATGCTAAGGAAATAATTTAAAAAATTAGTGATTTTGTACCAGCATCGCATGTTTTCTCCATTATTTTATTTCATCTATTTACAATGAAAGTCTTCTTCAAATATAACAAATATTATTTAATTATTCATATGCGAAAACTATAGCTGGTTTCACTTTCTGGCTATCATATATAAGTGTAGTGTTTTTAATTATTCATTAACATTTAAATTACTTTAATATTTTAAAAAATATAATCACAAAACTGATATAATGAAATAAAATAAGCTATTTTCCTGATAGATAATGGACACTATTTAAATCCACCATAACTTTCTCCACTGTGAATATGACTAAGAATCACTTGCATGTAAACAAGTTGTTATGTAAGATCTTTTGGTAAGCTTTGTACACACTTGACATCTATAGTTACAATTAGTGTTAGACTATCGACTGAAATCGACTATAGACTATGTAGTAATTAACTACTTTTTATTAGCGACTATTTCACTCGCTATTTTTTGTTAGACTGATTTTAGTACTTTTTACCAGTGCTATTTCAGTCTACTCTTTTCAGTCGCTATTTTCGATCCGATTGATTTTGTTACTATATACTATTGACTATTTCAGTCGTACTTTTAGTTACTATTTTTCGTTCGACCTGTTTCATTCGACATATTTTTAACGTTCTGCGCGCCTAACAAAAATGTACCCAATTTATGCTTACATACATTTATATGTAACATATGTAGTTTTATGATTTTTTTGGTAGTTTGCTTGTAAACAGCAATATATAATTTATTAATATTATAGAATTTTGCTACGATATTTTTCAAGATTGTTAATATAATAGGGTAAAAAGATTAATATTGGGAATGACAAATAGTAAAATATTTTGACTATTTTTATGGTGATAGGTAATATTTCGATTACTCTCTCGATTGTTGTTAAAAAATATTTCTTTTCAATAATAAATAAAGTATTTATAACATTTCATTCAGATCATTTTTAATTATGTCATGGATTAGTGTTTTTTTTCTATGATTAGGTATATGTTTAATTTTTATATAGTATTTATGGTTATTGTACATCTTTAGTTTTTAGGTTTAGTTTAAGCTCTATTGTAATATCTATATATACTATTGTATATTATTTAAAAATAGCAATTAATACATTAAAATACAATAAAACATTTGTGTGGTATTATACCATTCCATAGAAAAATTCCATTCTTTTTACAGATCCACAGAATATTCAAATATAAAAGTAACTCTACTTCGTTTAAAATTAAATTATAAATTGCATGTTATGGATTAATATTATAATAGTATTCAATAATTATTTTTTTCCTTGTCTTTTTTAAAGTTAGTTTGTGAAGGACTTTATACATCTCCGTCTTTCTTATACTACCGTTGGAAAATATAACCACAAATAAAATTAGTGATTAACTCTGTCCTTTCCTCTCTCACAATTTACACAGGAAAGGATTCGCACATCGTCCTCTGATATCACGAATTGAGAAAAACTGTCGAACCGTGCATTTTCGCTAGTTTTTTGACTATCGACTAACTATATATAAAAACTAATCTAAGGAACGATTTTATTAAATTTAGTTTTAAAATTCCATAGACGCGTAAGATAAATATTGGATGGCAGATTTTTTCGAATTAGTTGCTCAGGAACGTTCAATAGGTGACTTCAAAGAAGTCACAAAGCATGAACGGCTGTTACGGAAGAAAGTTATAATTATTTAGGGAACAAACCGGGTGACAAAAAACCTTAGTCCCAATTTGGTAGTCTAACAATCCAAAAAACTTTCCTCAAAGCTACAGAGAAATCACTCTAGCTAACATGTTGACGAAATATTCAAGAGAACGGTGCAGATCTAACTAAATTGATTTCTATTTTCTAACTCCCTAGAAATTCCTAGTTCCTTTAAAAATCTGTTTTTTAAACCGTTCAACTATTACTCTCTCGTTGATCTAGAACAAAACATTGTAAAGGCATTTGATCCAACTTGGACGTACTCAATTGTTAATAAATTGCATTTCTAAAATATTAGTGGCAATATTCTTTAATTTATTGGGTAGGAAATTCTCTTTCAAAGTATGTTTAAGTACCTACTTATCTCCTACACATAGGCAAATAATCGTGTGCCATACTGATTTATTCTTAGTTCAAAATTATTTAATATAGCTCTGAATTCCATCTGTGAGTATGTATTACTGTACTCTAATTTTCTCCAGAAGATTTTTGAACATCATTGTTAATTTGCCTGACGTGGTTCCCATCGTTTGACATTAAAGGACGACCAAGTCATTGTCCTACATATTGCATCTACATAATAAGAGACAATGTCTTTTTCTAAACAATTTATGGCATTTAAAAACAGTTGACCTTGGTTTAGCGTCATTATCAAATTCTTGTACACGTCTGTGGAATCATTTATGTAATTAAATTCGATTTATTTGCTGAAGCCATATTCAAATTCGGAGAACGCTCCTAGGTTTTCGTTGATATACCTATGGTTCTAAAATTTAGCACATTCATTTTAATATAAATATAAAATTTTAAAATTTTACCTAGTTCCAACATTAATAAATTAAAATCAGAAATGATAAATTAATTTATCTAACATTATATACCGCACTAATAATATACTATGAACAATTTTATATATACAGAGAACTTGGATCCAAACTAGATTCCAAGAAAAATATGTTTAATCCTTTCAAATAGAATTCGATGCCGGTCGAAAACATTGACGCTTTCAATATCAAATTTCTTCTCGTTCCCATTTATTTTATTACTCCATCATCGTTAAAATCCGGTTGAAAGATCCAGGTCAATGTTGGAATCACTGGACCGAACTGGCTATAAAATTTATATCTTACGCCATGAATTGGTTGATTTATGGGTGCTATCTTTCGGTTGGGAGGTGGTGTTTATTATAATGTCATATTCCCAAGTGCTCTCTAAGTAATTCATATAAATATCGAGTGCAACATACCCAAGATAACATAAATACGTTTTCGGGTACATATATATGTAATACTAATATGACTCAATTTGATAAATATATAACACAAGATAAATTATGATGTTAGATTTATGTCTTAAGTTTTGCAGATTATTTCATCTTAGGAGCTTAAAATTATTTTTAAAAATGTACATATTTTCTCAGTCTTTTGTGATTTCGAAAGAATAAGTTTCCGAACAGTAAATGACATGTTATCTGAGTTACATACACTCATACAATCATCATCATCAGCAATAAATAGCGGGCGCTCAGTGAAAAAACCTATTTTTCAATAAAATGCTGCTAGCTGTCTATACAATAAGACTTATGTTTTTAGTTCGAATTATCTTCACTAAATCTTGAGCAAAAGTATGCCATCAGCGGCAACTGTTCTGACGTCGGACAATGTTAGCCTCCTGTTTTTTATATTACTTTCTGTCATCTCGTTCTACCTCTTTGTCAGAGCTGTTTGATGCCTTTTCCTACCGAAAGGTTGTCCTTTCAATGTTAATGCCGTTTTGTTTTGTTGGCAATGTTTGGGGAAATTAATATTTATTTCTAAAATTCCGTTAGGACAATATGCGTTCATAGTGGACGTGGAATGCCGGCCACAACATATAATGCGAACTAAGGCATTTTTTCATATATATAGAATTCGTATTCATATTTTCACAGTATATTTAGGTACCTTCTACACATAGACAAGAGAATATTTTGCCATACTCATTTATTTTTAGTTCCAAATTATTTAATCTGTTTCAGATTCTCATGAGAGAGTATGTTTAGAACCTCCTCGATTATTCATATTTTATTAAGGCAATGAAGAAAGAATCGTCTGCAAGTTGTCTTGGTTCGCTTCTATTATTATAGTAGATAAGGAACTATAAATAAATATAATAATATAAGTATTAAAGTATACTGTTTCTTTCATTTACAAGGGAGTTATTTGTGGTCAAGTTGTTGATTACGAACCAAGACAGCGATAAGGATAACAGGTCAGACTCGTGAATTTCCGACGTCGAATGTAACTTGTTCGTTAATCGCACGAAGCGGTGCAACAAGTTAGGTACAATTTCTGAACCTGAGAATTTTACATGGTCTTACGAGCCGGATTTTTGGTAAAGAAATTAACACCCAAATGTCCAAAACTTTATAATTTGCGTCTACGAACTTGTTGAACTGTACAATGACTGTCGCATCTTAAACGAATAATTAAACTTACACAATTAAATAGTCTATGATGTGCTTATGAACCTGTGGTTCAACTGCTAGGGCTATCAATGTTGTGTTTGATGTATATTTAAAATAGTGATTTCTGGCATGGATATCATCCCCTTTCACATAATAATGTAAAAACTTTTAGTTTCGTAAGAGGAGAATAAAGCCGAAGCCAAAAATATTTCAAGCAGCTTATCCAATCCCTGGTTTGGAAGTGTTTGGGTATGCTAAAGGACAACAATTTGAACTGAGATCGAGTTAAAATTATTGGCTTTAAGCGTTTACACTTGGCGAAATTAACTTAAGATCCAAGTATGGGATCAAATATTTTACATTTTCTTGGTTGAACTTTTTTTGTCGGATGTTTTAGTTATATAATTTTACCGACGTGCAGGTTCCTGTTCACAGGGTGTATGAGTGGATAACAAGTGGATGTGGATTCGTTTGCTTTTATTCTCCGTTAGTTAAACTATTTCTCGGTGTTATCTAGATAGCATTGACTTTGCAACGCAGCAGTTTTTGGGTTAAAATAAACTGGATCGCAGTATTACCAACGTTAGTAGCAGTCATCGTGTCCTCACTAGATGGAAGATCCGCAGTGTAAATCAGGTACAATGCCGGTCACGGTACGCTGTCATATGGGACACACCGTACTTCGTGCAAAGGATGATAATCATGGATATTTGTGATATTTGTGACGTCGAAACATTGAAATGTTGCCATCAACCCTGAGTTTTAGTTCTGTTTGGCTTTGACATACAAGAAAATCCTAATCTAAATAAAATAATTGAACAAAAATGTCATCAAATATAATTTATTTTAACATTATATGATATCTGAAAATTACTTATACAGCCACAATAATTTATAGGTTAGAGTTAAAACCTCTTAACACTATTTCCTTAAAAATGTTTGCCTACCTCTGACAAAGGGACGGCGGCCGGTTGTCAGACGTACACAAAATTATTCAAAACATTAGTTATTATTACAACAAATTAAAAACCGACAAACGTTATATTAGCCTTTTGATTATTTTGATAAATTCCTAATCGCTCCGTAATATATGATATCATTTCGTTTGAAAATGTCAAAAACAATAGATATTCAGGGTCATAAATTGATTGCGGCTTTAATAAAATATTTTGAAAAGGAACGAGATAATGGAGGCCATCTTTTGCCTATAATTTTCCTTAGATGGGTAATTATTGATAATATTAAATACTGTAAGTCCCTACGATTTTGTTGAATTTTTTGTTTTTTAGCGGGTTGCTGCCGCGCTATGTATTAGTATGGACACTGTGAACAACATTGCTTACAAAATGATGTATAATACATTAGATTCACCCAAGAAAACCGATTTACATACAAAGCTAACGATTCCTGACTATCTTGATATTGGCTCTATTCGAGACCACATATACGAAATGTATAAGAACAGTAAGTATACAACCTATTTTATAGATATAAATGGTATACAATACAATACATATATTTTGTATAGTATGCATAAAAGGGTTAGGGACATGCAGCTTTTGAAGAATGTTAAGACATCCTTTCATATAATCATATAGGGCATAAGGTTTAAATGGTGCAAAGATAACCCTCGTAGAGGTTTAGTGAAACATCCAGACATTGGAAGCATTGTCAACAACATACCTTCTGTTTGGATGAGCTCGATAAGGACATACAGAGGAAGTAATTGATAAATGGTGGAATCGTGAACATGTTTTAGACAGAGTAGAAATTAACAGTTTAGTGATTGAATTGGATAGCGAGTCAGAAAGTGAAAGTGACTGAAAGAAACTTTTAGGACATGTGATAATGCTGTGCAATGCTGGAAATTCCTGAGACAGAGTGATGAAAGTGGAAACAACTAAAGGTATGCACATAATTAAATGAGTATAACTCTAAAAAATGGTATTGTATGGCGTGAAAGGCTTGTGTGCACAGATATGATTGTAACTGTTCAAAATTAAACAGTATTAGGTTAGAAAGTATGAGGCGACAATAGAAACTAACTATATTGAAGATTTGGTAAATGCATTAGACGGAATTCAATAATTAATTTTATGAACAATGGTGTACAAAGATAGTAGCATAAGAAGTAAAATATACAGTGATACCAAGATGACTTAACAAGTAAACACACCATCGAATGAAACAAGAACTAACCGTAAAAAGGTAAATATGCTCCAGAGTGAATATAAAAAACGTTTCTCAGATATACAGTTGTTAATTAGGTGAATTAGGCCTCCAGGGGATACCACTACATAAAAGAATGCGCCTAGAAGCTCTACTTCATGGATGGTGTGGAAAAGAGTTCAATGTAAATAAAACAGATCTAACCTACAAACTATTATACGTGTGTTCTTAATTGTAGTTTTAAGTCCTTCGATAATGTATGTATTAAATAATACTATAATGTTAGAATAAATTATATTTGATATCAATTATATTCTATTATTTTATTTAGATTCACTATATCAATTATAGATTTAGACTTCATGCGGCAACACTGCGATGTTTCAACGTCACAAATATCCATGACGCATTACTAAAAAAACTTTGAATAGACTATAGTTCAAATACCAGTCCACCAAGCCAGACTTTGCCTAAGAGTTGACTTAGGTCCCAAAAGGCGGCGGAGTGGTATAATCTATTTTCCGGACATATACTGATGCCATTTATAGTGCGATGTACTTGTTCAATTGTTATATGATCTTCTTGGAATCCAAATTATAGGCTGTACTGAAAATAATTTTATATATTGCTGAGTAAATAAACAGAAAAAACAGGATTAAATATAAAGATTGATTATACATGTTATAGCCGAACATTATTTTTGCGTAAAGAAGCAAAAAGCATTATCAGATAATTTATCCGCAAATTCTCTAAGAAACACCGAAATATTAAGTTTATCAAGAACAGAGTGTTTTTTTTATCGCAAATACTACAAAAACGCACGATATCTTGGAAGTGGAGCTTCCATTTTGCGTTATAAATATTAATTTTATAGCAGGTTCGTTTATATTGACTAAAACATTAACCTGAATTTTTGTATCGTGTTTTAACGATGATGGAGTAATAAAATAAATGGTAAATGGCAGAAATTCGAAATTGAAAGCTTGCCAGCATAACTCCAAATAAACGTTTTTCTTATACATTATGGCTAAAATAAGTATTATAACTTAGAAACGTATATGTGATTGCTTCGAATTTATTATTGAAACCGCTATATATTATGTGTGAGATATAATATTTATAGATGAGCAAAAAATATTTTCTTATGAACAAAAATCCTATTCATATAATTATCACCGGTTACGGTGTTATTACGTTTTTGCTATAACACTAATCAACCAAACCAAACCAAACCAGGTTTAAGCACTCTAAATGAACAATCTGGTTTCCATCTTATCAAAAACTTTGTTGGTATTAATGCGAGCTTTGGAACAATTTTTGAAGGTTTCCTGAACATTTTAGCATATTATTGAAATGCTTAAGATTTTCTTTTGTTATTCTTATGTTATTCATTCATCAAAATTTGTTCGATTTCCCTTAATATCCGCAGCCATTCGCTAACTAAAACTTGGCCACCTAAATTTTTCCCAAAAATACCAGATCCTTTGACCTTCTCCTTGATCCAGACCTTCTCTTGAAGCCTAGTCTTATGTAAATAACTCAGAAGTGCTTTAAGATGTATGCTTAGTTCTGTAGTGATACCCCGAGATAAAATACACCGGTCTATCTTGATATCTTTAAGAATTTCGAATTAAAGACGTTCATCTTAAATATCAAAATTTTTGGGAATTAAAAGAAGCCTACCAATTCTAACATTGGAACTCATTCGAGTACTGGTCACCATACAGCAATGAGCCTTTGCGGTATTTTCCTCTTTTTGGAAGTATACAAGCAAAATATGACGAAAATTATATTCCGGAATCTACATTTTCAAAACGCAATAACTTCGTCATCAAGTAAAGCAATAACGCTACTTTTATATCTGTAGCATTATAGGAACTATTATCTTTCAAATGCGCTATATTATAGCTCCATGAAATAAATTATAATAGAGGTATGCTGCCTTAGCCCCATCGCAATCCCTTTCAGGAGATACATGGGTAATCACTAAAGGTAACATACACTAATAAATTGGAAGAGGTAAAAATATAGACAGTTTAGCTCTGCTAAAATTGGTAGTATTACGGCACTGGTAAAACTCCTTTTTCACCTCCCATTGTTTATTATTCAGCATTAGGTCCTACCCAAGCTGATCTAGTTGCATACAGAGATACAAAGTTTTCCGATAAGGATGCCTCACTATTTCCTGGCAGAGAATTTTCTGTCTCACTGCCCTCAATTTCAGTATGAATGGTTACATAAATGTAACGGTTTAATTGCCCCTTCTCAGATTTGTAGTGAATTGAGTGGTCCCAATGGGCGATCTGGGTTAAGGCTTTTTTATACCTTCGGTACAAAGTTTAGAACTTTGTAGATGACTATTAGTTCAGCTGTTATGAAGCCTAAGGCCTGATAAAGGAGGAACCTTGAAGTGCGTTTTCAAAAATGCTGAAGTAAAGTGGTGCCCGCAGAATCATTACTTTTGGATCCACCAGTGCAACTAATTCTCATGAAGAGATCAACATTTACAGGTAATATTTCACAGGGAGGTGATCCATCGCCAAGAATGTAAGCAGACCGTATGAAGTTTGTGATATGTTCATTTGCGCAGGTTTCTGGGGAAGTTGATGTTGATATTTATCTGGAAGAGAATATTTCACGTTTTGCGAATTATCCTTGCACAGGGACTATGCTAATCCTCTCTGAATCTCTCCAATTTTAGTATATGTACGGCCAAAGCGACTACTTCAATAAGAATGGAAAAGAGCATATAGTATACCGCTTTAACTGACCCGAATTTTATCAGAAATCGAATTGAACAAATGTTTCGGGGATTGAAAAAACATAAACACAATTTAATTTTAAATAACTCATTGGTTCTTTCTATTTCATTTAGGTAGAATGGAATTGGAAATACTATTTTCATATTTGATTCAAGATTTTGGCTTAATTATGTAATAGTTTAACGTAATATTCTATAATTTTAGTTCAATGATTTATCTAAGTACACCAAACACTTATTTTTTAATGGCTCTGGGTAATTGGAAATAATCTCGTATACGTTATTGAGCGAGATTTTTATAAATAAATCCTTCCATTAGTGGTTTATTACCGTTATGGGTTAATAAAGGAAGCTAATGATCCTTGAACTCCCCAGAATTTTCCGTCGTAATCTTTCAGTTCATGTCCATATTATGGATTCGGTATACTTTTCGTTACGTCTATTAACCGCTAATAAAAGAAAACTTACGTTTGAAAGGTTGGGATAAATTGGTGGACAAATATCTCAAAAATTTCTATATCACCAAAGGATGCTGTTTTCACATAAATATATTCATACTTATGTATGTTGTATACAAATAAACATCGGGTTTTCATAATACAACAATTTATTAAGTTCCAGTTATTTAAGATTGTAAGATGTATAGCATCATATCTTAAAATTGAAGTATTAACTACTATCAATCAAACGACACTAATTTTTATTATTTTGTAATTCAATTTTTGAATTAAGTAATTGTCTTTTGCGGCGAATTTTTATTGTCGCCTTTATTTTGATGGAAAAAATACCATATTCTGGCTTCTAAGTGAAGCATGTGTTCTCGAATGACTTCAGAAGATTTAGAATGGTAAGTTTCTCGTAGAAGAGAAACCACATAGTGGTAAAACTTGCGGGAAAATTGCGATATTAAAAACTGAAATCTAACTACTTCTTTATAGGATATAACTACATATTAAAATTGATACTAGAATAATTGTTCTAGAATGCTAAACTAAAATGGGATCAAGGTGTTTAACAATGGGATCTTTAGGTCAAATCTAGACCTAGATGCTAATCTGCAGTGCTTACGAGATATTAAACTTTCTAATTATTACTTGCCTTATATTCATGCTATCAACCCATCGATGGCTATACATACATATGTGTGTGAAATAAAAAGAATTTTATTTGGGTTATATAATGATAAGACCTTTGCATTGCTGACTACATACATAAGAGCAGCTATTTTTTATAGAATTGTACAACTAAAGTGTAATTGTAGAATTCGTGTTATTCATGTTCTTCGTCGTCACAGAATGTTGGCAAGAAACTAAATCGGTCAAACAGAGTGGTTTTGGAACGATGAGATAAAGTTTGAACTTATACAAAGAATCCGTAATAAAATCATACTACAAAATTACGTCTTAATTATACTTATAAAAGGAATTACCAAAATAATAGCATCACAAGACTACAGAATAATCAAATTATTATAAACCGAAATAATGTGAATAAAATTTTATTCTGGTCAAACCTAAATATGTTTTATCTGATAATACTTTCAACAGCAATGTTTGTAATTTAATTAACTAACATAGTAATTATTTCCAATAAAGGCATTCCCATCGCGAACAGTTGCATCATATATTTATAGCGCTTTATCGATAATGTACTTCATAATTAAATTTTACAATTCAAGCGTAGCCAAAACCAGTATTGAAACAATTTAATCTAAACGAAGTTATTATTAAATTGACGTGACGAAAACCACAAAGGGTCAAACTTTTCTTCCCGTATATATAAATCCGTACAACAAATACATAAATAAATAAATAAATAAAAATATATGTATGTATATATATATATATATATATATATATATTCATATATAGTGAAAAGCCAATCTGTCCTCCCACTCGTGTATGGGGAACTCAAGATAACAGTCGTCAGGCTGGTTCTTCCACAATAACACAAACCCGATCTTCATTGGCAAAATACTCTCCAGAACGTCTTCAGATGATCAAGGAGACCATTTTCAATGCCATCAGCACACAGCTACTGGAAGAATTACTATCGGCTCGCAATGATTAATGGAATGCATTTTCCGTGCGTGGTAAGAAGGAGGATCTTATCACCGCACTGACGACTCATAATGTCGACATATTTCTTCTCCAGGAAACGTTTCTGAAACCATCTATCCGTGTTAAGATTCCTAATTACTCAATTTATCGAAACTACAGAATTACAGGCCATGGCCGTGGCACAGCCATCGCTGTTAAAAATAACATCAAGCATATCCAACTGCAGTCGCAGTCTCTCTCGAATCTTGAACATATTTCCATAGCAAGCGAATCAAGTAGCAGGCGAATTCAATTCACATCAATCTATCGGAAAAAGGAGAGAATCATTGAAAATGAATTTAAGTCATTATTTGAAGGAAATACTTCTAAATTCATCGGGGAAGATTTTAATGCACACCATCCACTTTGGAGCACAAGCAGACCAAACACTGCTGGTGCGGGCATCGCCGGGATAATAGATGTGATGGGACTTGAGCTAATTGCTTCAAGCGAACTAACTCACTACTCCTCCAATGGACCAACAATAATTGACTTTTTCATATATCAAAATTCGAATCAAGCCTCTGACCTGCAAGTATTCCAAGATCTCGATTCTGACTACAGGACAATCCTCCTGACCATCAGCGACTTTCCACTGAGTTCCATCGTCCCTAAACCCATGAAAACCACCGACTGGAGTTTGTTTTAACTCAAGCTTCAACGGACGGGACCTATCCCAAGTATTAATTCTTCAGCCGATCTAGAAAATGCAAATGCGAAACTCACTCTAGATATTCAGACAGCCGCAGACAGAGCAACTAAAACAAGTAGCCCTGAACTGTCTCAAGTTAACCTCCCTAGAGAATTAAAAAAACTAATCAGGCACAAGAACCGATTAGGGAGAAGAGCTCGCGCTACACTGGACAGAGAGGACAACCGCATGACACAGCGCGCAATCAGATAAATCAGGGACAGGGTTAGAGCCTGGAATGAGAAGAAATAGGAATCAAAATAAGCAAATCTCCGCAGAAGTCCCACAAGACGCTCCATTAGCCCCAGCCCTATTCAATGTTTATATGGCTGATTTCCTGCTCTACAAATTTTCCCCCACAGCATTTTATGCAGATGATACCGCTTTCTTCACAACCAGGTACTGTCCTGACGCAATACGCAATAAATTCCAAGTACAACTAAACGCTATCGCTTGCGTGGTACATATTCTGGCGGCTTCAGATTAACCCGAGAAAAACTCAGGCTATTCTGTTCCACCGCAAAGAGGAGTTTCGCGCCTATCGCCTCCAAATCGATAAAGTCCCTATCCCATGGCTGCATAAAGTTTCATACCTCGGTCTCCAGTTCGACTGCAGATTCCAATGGTCTGCCCAAAACCAGCACGCCATTTGCAAAGGAAATGGCGTGTACAGCCTATTATTTCCTCTATTCTGCAGAAAAAACTAAATTTCAATCCCACAGAAAACGACCCTGTATAATATGCTAGTCCATCCAATCTGCCTCATTGGCGCATAGGTGTGGTACAAGTATGTCTCGGAGAGACAACTGGAACTACTCCCGAACCTGAAGTGATATCAGCCGAAGACCATTTGGTTCTAGCTGGTCATTCTAGTAAACGAAAAACAGAAAGTTACATAAAATAATATATTCAAGTAAATTAATAGTATTTGTTTTCTCTACATATTCTAACTAGCGTAGTCCGTAGTATTCATTGGAGAGCATAAGGCTGTTCTCTTTTGAATTCGTTCAATTAATCGGGATCAAATTAATTATCAAAAAAATATGACAGGTTGACGTTGGATTGGCAATCGTTCCGCAATTACTCGATGCCTTGCTTGGTATAGTTAAGTGGAGTTCGGGCAAAAGTAACGCAGCTGAAGCTGTAAGGTCACAAAGGGTGGATTGAAAGTGCCCGACAACCGCTAGCAATAAAGTGTTCGAACTTTGAAAAACACCCCTAGTCCATGGATGCCCTACACATGCATCACAGTTCAAAGTGTGAGGCCACCAAAAGCGGACTAAAATTACTGTGAATTAATAAATTAATTTGTTCTAGAAATGTAAAACTATAAAATGTTAACATTCTGAACTGAATACATCTCTAGCATTCTGGGAAACAAAAGTAGAATTCAATAAGTCTCCTTTTGTAAAAGTTCTGCATCTCTGAATCACATTGTGAAAAGCATTACACAACATTAACAAAGTTCATGCATTAATTTCCATCGAAATCACACAATTGCCCATACCGCCCGCTGTGTTTTTCTTCTGAGCGGAAATTATTTAAGGGCATGCAATTTCAAAATCCAATCCAAGTGAGATAAAATCTCCAGTGACAATTGACAAGGTACTGGATAAACACAGACATCAAAGCATACGCGAATACGTATGAAGTCCTCTTTAAATTCAAAGCTAAAAACAGGAGTATACGAGGCCTCTTGCGGTTATCGAAAAATGTATATCGGAGAAATTTGGAGAATGGTGAGTACACGGATAATGGATAAAGAACATCGGCGAAGAATCGATCTAAAATCCACTTCCCAATGTTATTTTGAAAGAAAATATCGAGAATGTTCATGTTTATAAATATCCGTATCACCTTAACACAACATCCTTTACGCTCAACCCTAAAGATGAAACGTATAAAGCTTACGAAGTTTCAGTGAATATTGCTTTTAATTTTGGCCAATTTTGTCAACCACTGCCAAGCCGAATGTTCAACATTTATATTTACTCCAACCGATGAATGCGAGTTCACGATGTAAGCAAGGTTGCCAGCGCTAATTTGTCAAACTCCCCAAAATTATTTAAATTACGAAGAAAAATTTACTAATTACCTACAATTTTCTCTCATCATTAATTTAATAAATGAAACAAGACTCTAACATTTAAATATTTTTTATTTTTTCATAACATGGATTAAACTTTCTCAATTTTCTTCATGTGAGCATTTTGTTGATTGCTTAAACTTGACACTGTCGCCCAATATCTTAATCCCTTATCTTATTGCCATTAAAGACACTGCAGTATCCGTACTTAGTTAATTGCGGTACCCTGTTTTTAAATTTTTAAAGCCACTAAATGTTCGATTCAAATGCGCCAGTATCAGCAGTAAGGACATCACGATTTATATCATTGAGAACAAGAATTCTCTCCTAGTATTTTTCAGGGGAAACGCTTTAACCCAGTAGCATTCACCATCAATGTTATGTTCATGAAGTTGGAGCCCGTTTTGAACACTATAGTATAAGCTCGCCACTTGTCAACTAATGTTTGGGCTCTCACAGATTTATGAAGCATTTTAAATCGCTTGTAACTGTTGAAGTTGATGGATTTCCAGCGGAAATAATAAAAAATATAGTAGTAAAAATCGTATATTGTAGAGGAATCTGCAATAACAGAACAATTATAAAATCGAGCAAAAACTAAAAATAAAAATGTATGGAATTGAAATATACAATTGGAGTATGGACAGTATTGAAATGTGGAACGTCGTTCGATATCCATAAGTTACCAAAAAAAGTTTCAATCCAGACTATCGATATAATAACAGGGCAATTGGGAGGCCCCCGGCCTGACATATAGATGACGCTACTAGAATTAAATCCATATGTTTCTTAGTTAGCCCTAACCCTCAAAAGATGCATGTATAAATTTGACAGCTGTCGGATCATTAGTTTGTGAATCAAACATCAGATATTGGTGTGCTAAGTTTAGACGTGGTGAAATGAGCATCGAAGACGATGACCGCAGAAGACGCCCAAAAGAGGTTGTTACCAACGAAAATATTTAAAAAATCCAGAAAATGATTTCCAATGACCCTAAATTAAAATTGAATGAAATAGCAGATACTATAAAGATATCAAAAGAACTTGTACATCATATCATTCACGAATATTTGGGTCTGAGAAAGCCCTGTGCAAAGCGGGTGCCGCGCGAGCTCACTTTTGACCAAATACAACGACGAGTTGATGATTCGGAGCAGCGTTTCAAGATGATCAAGTGTCATAAACCTGAGTTTTTGCATCGATGTGTGACAATGGATGAAACATGACTCCATCTTTTCACTTCGAAGTCCAATCGACAGTCTTCCGAGTGGACTACATACGATAAACCCGCTCCAAAGCTTGGGAAAACGCAAAATTCGTCTGGCAAGGTTATGGGAAGGACCATCAACAGCGACTATTATACAGCGTTATTGGACCGTTTGAAGGATGAAATCGCCGAAAAACGGCCGCATTTGAAGAAAAAGAAAGTGCTACTTCACCAAGAAAATGCGCCATGTCACAAGTCAGTGAAAACGATGGCAAAAATCCATGAATTGGGCTTCGAATTGCTTTTTTACTATCATAGCAGCTATTTTTTCTTCTCAAATCTCAAAAGAATGCTCGCTGGGAAGAAATTTTCGCCGAATGAAGAGATGTCGCCGAAATTGATGCCTATTTCGACAAATCGTACTACAAGAATGGTATCGAAAGGTTGGATCGCTATAATTACTATATTACCCTTGAAGGGAATTATGTTGAATATAGGAAAACTAATTTTGAAAACCAAATGTGTTTTACTGTGATAGGCCGGGGACTTTTCAATTGATATATTATTTACGATGAGATGTCAAAATCCCCACATTTTCCCCGCATGATGACAGTCCTCAATAAATTCCTAATCAGCATGAGTTTCCCGGAATATTGGGGAATTCCTCACAGGTTGTCAGCGCTAGATGAAACTAAAAATACAAAATATATTTCAAGAGCATTGTCATAAAACTTTTCGATCAAATGGGAAGGTATTAAAAATCTTCTTAAGGTGTATAACATACTTCTTTTACTTGTTCCAAACCAACTATTTGCTCTGCACGAGTTCAATATTCAATTTAAAAATCATACCACACTGACGGGCCAGCACGAATCAACCATCCCGGTTAGCATCGGTATTTAGCAAAGCGGCGATTGCGGATTCGAATCAGGCCGATTTCCTTTCGTTTTCCTTTTTTATCCTGTTTTTTTAATTTTGTTATTGTGCCCTCGACGGGTGGTAGCACATCCATTCAATCGCCGGCCGGCGGTGGTCAAGGTACGCTGGCTTCAATTTAAAATTACATTATGTCCGATGGCGCTGCATCGCTTCGGCAACCCAATTAAATTAAATCGGCACAATGGAGGAGAAATGAAGAGAAAGAAAATGGCCATTGGCCAAAGGACTGGTAACAATCGGCCGATCGTTGAAGGTAATTGAAATATATTGAATTTTGAATTCTAAATATGTTTGACTATAGATATATGTTCAATGGAGGATAAATTAGAATTTAAATTTTCATTAGTTAAATCAAACACTAAAATAACAAGTATGGGGGATATAACAACGAAATATGTAGTTTGTTTTATTGTGGTGTGGTATTGAAGCAATTAAAGTTATACTATAGGGTTTTTTCAGAAGAACGTGTTAACATTTCCAGGCTGATGCGGCATCTATTTAACTTGTATATTATTGAATCACTGATGGCGAATCGTCATGGAAAGTTATACGGTTGAGTAACATTGTTTTTGTTACATGGTTTTGAACCTGAGCAACCAAAAGCTGTTTATAAGGTAAATAGGAAAGCTGAATAGTGAGCGGATCATGCTTCGTCCCATGATCCTTGGTATTGTCTTCGATTTTCGCTAAATCTTAGTGTATATCAAATTTTGTGAAAAAAAGTCAATATGTGAATACAGAAAATATATTTTGACATATATTCGAGCTCAATATTGTAATGTAAAAAATGAAATCCGGTGATTTGTGATTACCGAGAAAGTAGTGAACAACACTTTGAAACGATGCCCTGTTTCATCAGGCGCTAAACATTTTGTAAACTTCTGGTCAGCCATTAGATTTCGAATATAGAGACCGACAAATATTTCTTATTTAATTGCTCGCCGGTGTTCTTAATACATTTTTTGCACTTGTACCTGGACGATTTGACGTAGAAGAAAGACATACTCTTAAGAGAGTTTTTTAAAGTTTTAATTACTTTTGGTGATATAATTGTTTTTCTGACGCGACAAGATGAAGCTAAACATGTTTTTCTCGAACCTCCATTTTTCTAGATGGTTGACATAATATTTGGTGCGAAGGTTTGCCATACGTTCTTCTATCGCAGTGGTTTAGGTTATGTCTCACTTAAGCAGCGAGATCAGATTATCGTTTTATAATTTAACCTTTAAAGGAGCCTTTTATTGGTATATTTTAGATAATCTAAGTTTTGATAATATGCAAAAATCTATTTTTGTAAACTTCCTGGCTAGAATATCATATTAAACTGAGTATATAAAACTGTAGCTTCACTTTACATATGGGTCGTAACACGACTATTGCTATCAGCATGAATAGTCTATCTAAACTAACACTGAACTCACCAAGATGTCTAACCCTTGCCTCTCAAATAAGATATATAATGTATTGCCCATTGCAGTTTATAAATTCGTTTTAATACCAGACAACAAGAAAGAGAATCTCACTTTATTCAAGTCAAAAAGAGATACAATGCTGTCTGATATGTTCAAACATGTAACCAAATAAATCTACAAAAGCCGCCCGGTTGTCAAATGTCTGCAACATTCCTCAATGTATTAGTGATAATAAGATTCACACACGAGAATATTTTCGAAATTTAAAATCGCTGAATACTCGATTACTTTGGTTGAAAATACCGATGCCAATAAATGGTCGAAGTTTAAACAGGAACGAGGTAATTTGGTGCCGCTCTTACCAGTAAAATGCCGTTAAACAGTTAAGTATTGTTACTATTAAATATAAAGCTGCTGGTTTTTTTTATTGTAAATATTATTATAATGTTGCAGTTGCTCGGAGTATTAGTATGGACTATGACAAAAATCTCTCAAAAAAAGAAAAGTATTATTATTTTGGATTCACCGAAAAGAAAGTGAAAAAAAAACCTTGACAATAGTTCTATTCGAGATTAAATGTATAAAATGTATAAAAACAGTGAATAATTTGCTTAATATAAACCTAACTTAATACAATTGTTTCAGAGATAACTGTTAGTATATGCAGTTCTTGAGGAATATGAGTGATCCTTCAAATACTGTGAGGGAACATAATATTTAAATAGTGAAAAGATAACTCACGAAAATATCTAATTTAACTTCCAGGCAAAGCTTTTAAAAGAATAGAATTTCTAAAAGCATATAATAAAATTAATGGACTCTATCAAAATAAAATATTAGGCCACCCTTGGCAGTACACTAATAAAAAGGGTGTAAAGAAATCAAAATTTGTTGCAAAAAGGTAAAAGTTAGAATAATAGGAATCTAATAAAATTAGGATTTGTAAATAGAGATACGAATCCAACAAAAAGACCTCAACAATTAGTCAGCATATGCTGTAATTAAGGAAAGGCTTGCAAAACATAAAATTTTGAAAATACCTCGTTAAAAAGTGAACTATTTAAAATTATTACTTGGTAAATATAAATTAAATATTTAATTATGTTTTATATAATTTACTTCCTTAGAAGGCCTGAAGAAAGATAAACAATAGTTCAGTGTTTAATGTCTTCCTCTCTATCACTGCATACTCATATCGAAAATGTAACAAATAATTACTACAGTAGACATGCAAATCGAGAAAGATCAATCAGAACTGTTTGGTTATGAGGAAACCATTCGTGTGCATAAAAATGTGCATACAGAGGAAACTAAGGAGATACACAGTGATATCACAATCACTTGACCAGAAAACACAGCAACAAAGAGAACAAGAACTAAAAATAAAGAGTTTGTAGCGACCTTAAGGCATGTCGAATTTTACATCTTGGAATAACGGTCAACAAAGTATCTAGAAATATAATTCTAGATCTTGAACACGGGCGGGGTGCCAGCAGCCAAAACTATAACACGATAACGAATAGCTGGCAACCCCGAGACGTTTATCTGGGATGTTATTGAAGGGTATTTCGATCATTCAGTGACCGATTATCGTTTGGTTTAGACGTGCCACCATCGACTACCCATGCCTCGTCACCAGGTAACACCGCTACCACCCATTTTATCTATTTCGTATTTTCCACATTTTTATATTACTGCAATAAATTACGGTCGCATAATGTAAGTACCACTGTTTCATTTCGTCTTACCTCCATTCCTGAGCTATATCATGTATCCTAAAAGGTAAATCTGCTCTCTACTTAGATATACAATTGTTAATTATGTGAATTAGGATGTTATACCCATAGGCAATTTAGAAAAGAGTTCACTCTAAATATTTCAATCATTGAAATAATTGAACAACTATTGTGGCTGTTAATTATTAATTGTAATTTAAATCATTCGATAATAAATGCATTAGATGTACTATAATATTAAAATAAAATATATTTTATAATATTTTCGTATCATTATTCTATCTACATTAGAATATTGTTATATGTCAGTGATAAAATAAATTAAAAGTAAAAATTAATGGGGTAACCTTGCGACGTTTTGACGTACGTCATAAACTGAGGTGACGTGGAATCACTGCTATTTTGGAGAGACTATATACCACCAGCAAATAAAATAACTGACGGTCAAGTTCGCAGCAGGTGCTTCAGAGTATTATTTAAACATATTAACTGAGTGAACACCGTTTCGCTAGCTCTATGTTAGAGTTCGTTATTGGAGGCGTCGCCGTCACCAATTTTATATTCCTATTTATCTGGCGGACGGATTCGGTAATAAGAGGCAAGTTTCAGACGGACCGCGGTTTCCGACAGTTTGCCTTGATAATTGGCATCGTTGGGACCGAAATTGTTCCGACGCCAAACATGCTGTCGACGTCGAAACTGTAGAATTTAATTACACGGTGCATAATCGACAATTATGAATAAACGATGGAGCGTCCCGCGCCGCCAGCTCTATGAAAATAATTATTTTAGTCCAGTTCGTTTCGAACTACAAACGTGGCAATTACAGCGTTTGTTTTTACTCCCATCGAATAACTAACTGCATCGGGAATATTAAAGTTGAATTGCTCCATGCGCCACTTTATCAGTTTATGGTCCAAACATGTTGAAACATTGCTATATTAAAAAGCATATATGACACATTTTTGTTTAGGTAAAACGAGTACCGAAAATATCGATACAGATAATTTCAAAAGCACGATAAATCATTGTGGTCAGAAAACAGTACATTTTATTTAAAAAATATTAATAAATCCAATATTGTGTAAACAGAAAATAAAGTAACTGAAAACTAAAAAAATATCATGAACCTGATTGTATTTCAGTAGAATATATTTAACTGTAACCACATATTACAAAAACAGTCGAGTCTGGATGAGGAATAATATTTCACTTCTAGGATACACTAAAAGTAATCGTGGTCGGGTGGATTGAACAAGTATACTTTGTATTATTAAAAAAAATAACGTTCATAAGCCTTATATTAACATTTATAATATTTATAATATAATATAATATATAATAGAATATAATATATATAATGGCCTTTAAAAATTATAAAAAGACAATATATTACTATGGCAAGCATTTTATACATTTTATTTTATTATATATATATATATATATATATATATATATATATATATATATATATATATATATATATAATTATATATACTAACATATACATATTATTTATATATTAATAAGATATTGGGCAATTATTTGCTTTTCTTCACGGAGTACATTTCTGGATTTTCTGGATAGCTTCAAACGAAACGGAAGGTTTTGTCCCATTCTTGTACCAAAACATCCGTTAGTTACTTCAATTATGTTGGAGATGGAAATATACTCCTCACTTTATGCTCCAAAACTCCAAAACTGAGAATGTTTAGTAATTTATTCGCAGTAATCCGTTCAGTGATGTGAATAAGAGGATTTCTTGAATAACACGATATTGCGCTCAAATCATAACGGATATACTTCATAAATGCTTGACCGTAGGAAACAGTGTGTTAAGGTCGTAGGTTTCTCTTGTGTTTCTATGCACAAACCCGGCCGCTTGCAGCAAGCTTCATCGGAACACACTACATTTTTACAGTCGTCAAGTATCTAGGCTTCATGATCGTTGAACCACTTCTTTCGCAGCTTAGCGTTGGCTTACGTTATGAAAGGTTTTACGATCACAGCCTTTCCACTAATTGTTGCGTTGTGGAGCTCCCGCCGTACTGTTTTTGTCGATACAATATTACACAAGTGAGTGTTGAGTTCTACTGGAAATTTTGCTTCATCAGCTTCGTGTCGTCAGGCTATAATAGTTTTTAGTGTCCAATCGGCCTATGTCAGCTTTGAATTTCATTTTTGCAGAACATCTGAGGCATCACATATTCACTAATCGCTATTTAACATGGCAAAAAGCTATGCTATTAAATATTAATGTTAGTTAAGAAAATTAAAAATGAAAAGTTACATCTAATATTTTATAATTGTATTTAATTGCAGTATCCATTATAGATTGCATATCGTCCATCCAAGTTATTATGGTTTTTTATTTTAAAAGCTTATTATATCAAAAATAAAAAGCCAAGTTAAATAAATGGCAACTTTTTTATCATAATTTATGAGTTTTCCTTTTTACTGAAATGCCTAAAAACATTTTCCGTTTTATCTTAAATCTTCTACTCTCGCAAATGTGCCGAAAATAGATACAATTTTCTGGAAACGGCGGCCAGTTTAAGAGGTCGGGGGAGAACCGAATTTGTCCCCTCTTACCTTCGTCTATCAGGCCAATTCTATCAGCCGAAATTCCAAAATCAGATTAAGTAGCAGACGGTCAGAGCTAAAGTTCCAAAGTATAATTTAAGCACATTAACTGTCTGAATGCCGTTTTGCTGCCTATAAAGTTTATGTCTACTGGTGGCATTGACAGTTTATATTTCTATTTATTGGATCGACTGTTTATCTTTTAGAGGTATTTATCGTCCACTTCCAAGTTTCGTTGATTTTGTATTTGATGGTATATAAATTTTACATTTTCTAACAGGAACAAGCAGTATGGCCAGTGACAACAAAATGAGTTTTTTATTTGAAAATTACAGTACATCTTTTTTTTATTATTTATTTGTTTACATATTTTACATACTTTTTACCAACTGGGGCTTATCTGGACTGGACTTACTGTTTAAGTGTCCACGAATTACGGTCCTCAGTATTAAGCCTATCTAATGGAGAGTGACCAACTTAGAAATCATACCAGAAGACATCCCGTCTGGTTAGTGGCGTAACTGGGATCATTTCCCTTGTCAGATTTTACATTCTTGCTTAGAATAAACACAAATACTACTGAATCCCAAACATAAATTTAGGACAATGCAGGATTTGAACCGGCGACTATCGCAATAGTAGGCGGACCGTCCTGTCGTCTTTACCTGCTGCCATCAAGCCAGCAAATTGATGTTTGTGATTGTTTAATATCGATTGTCTCTAGGTAAGAGTGAAAAATTAGATAAGGAAAGTGATCCCAGTCGCCAATCAGGCTGGGTAAGACCGGAAGTCATCTGGGATAACCTCCAAATTGGTCACCCACCAGTCGCAAGGCGTAATGCCAAGGACCGTGGTTTGGACCTCACCTTAAGCTGTAGCTCCAGTCACCAAATATCCACGAGGTTGGTATAACTAAAGAAAGAATTGTTTTTCAACATTAGTCATCATACCAATTTTCTCTTAAAATTTTCAATAATTTTGGTGTATCTTAAAATTTTATTATCATTATTTGCATGACTTCGTATTAAGAGAAAACCGTATCGAATTATGCAAATATATTGATTTCATTTATAAAGTTCGGTGAACGTTATTAAGTTACGCGAGCTCCCCCCCAGATAAATACATCACCATTAATTTGATCCCATTCAGTTCTCTAACGGTTTTAACATAATTTGAGACAATATAATAATTTCTCGAACATCTGCAATTTGAAACTCCTCGAATTCACTGCCAACGCCATCTGATTCCGTCAAATCGACATCATACCCCTTCCGATTTTAATTGGTGGTTCCCCTCCTGGAATCGACTTTCGTTCGGCGACCCCCTTTGAGCTTACCGCATCGATCTGGCGTCGTCTTTTCCATACTACGTAAATTAGATCAGATCACGTCGAATGTTTTCCATAAAAGTGACGATCAATGCGTCGGAACGTAACGGGAGGGAGAGGGTGATTGTAAGAGGTGGTCCCGAGAACGACGGGGGTTAATATGCCGCTATCCGTCGATTTGGGTAGGGCGGCCAGATCCTTCACCTAAACCGGTTTGCTGTTTCTGACTGGAATATTGCCGCTGGCTGATTAGGGCCGACGGGCTTGTTGCTGTTGATGGAGTATTTGACCATAGAACTCGCACTCGAATTTCCAATAAAGCCGGCTAATCGTCAGTCAATCGAGAAAAAGGGACGAATTTCATTTTCTGTTTTTAATTGTTGTTCTAGTGACCATCAAACTTATTATGATATATATAATGTGTCCCAAAATGGACGCCACACTTAAATAAATAAAAAAAACAGTTAAATCGTAATTTTTCTTGAGTGACAAAATACATTGGACAGTGTTGGATCCATAGAAAATATTCTGTAACCATTTCATCTTACAAGCATTGAATCTCTTTCTCCATTATAAAGGTAGCTGTGGTCTTATTGGCATAAGTCAAATGATGTTATATCACATGCTCTAAATGGCCAATATTGACTACCAGAATGACAGAATAAAATATACTGAATACTCGTTTACTTATTAAATTTTATCAGGTTGTATGTCACGTGGCACCATTGATGAAACCGCACGTATGTCATACCATTTAAACCAGATTCATTTTCGAAAAATAAAGCCCAATAATGTTTCCAGCCCAAAATCTATAGCAACCAGGGATCTTATATCATGACAACCACATTAGGATTCTATGAATTCGAGAAGTAGAAGATAAATTAGAAGATAAATATCACTGTCTATAATGATTTTGCTTGAAACATCAGCAAGTTGATCAAATTATCTTGGATGTGATGGTAATTAGGCTTGAGTTTTCATATCAATTGAACTTTGTTCGTAAGGAGACAGAGATATTTAGAGAATATAAGCTTCTTATAAAATATTTTTAACAAAAAAATTGAAACAACTTCAAAAAATAGCTAAGGAACTGGTTAAAAATTAAAAAATAAACAAACTTAGACTTTTAACAAAAAAAAAACATTTTGGAATAAAATATGTACATAATAATCGTTATAATACCTAAACAAATATCTTAATAAAAAAAAACAAAAACCTTATTTTACCTATCTACTACACATATTTTATATTCTACTATAGACACACAATTTAGCTTAATACCTACTTAAACCTATTTATCATTTTACAATATTGTTTTAACTACTACCAACTGACTACTTTGAAGTCGGTGCCGAACCCAAACAGTTATATTAATTTAGATTTATTTTGTTGGAAATTGAATTCTTTGTATATGTCACAAAATTATATTATCATTTTTGTATTTTTTGGGCTCGGCACCGTCTTCAATGTGATCAGTTAGTAGTAGTCACAATATTATTGTAAATAGATAAATAGGTTCAGGTATGTAATAAGCTAAATAGTGTGCCTATAGTAGAATATAAAACATGTGTAGTAGATAGGTCAATAAGGATTTTGTTTATTTTTATTTAGTTATTATGTACGATTTTATACTAAGATTTTTTTTGTTTAAAATCCAAGTTTGATTTTTTTCAAATTTTTAGTGAGTTTCTTATTTATTTTTTTAAGCCGGTTAAATTTTTTTGTTAAAAATATTTTATTTTTTTCATTTTAGTGTTAGATATTTACTCAATAAATTACGTACTTAGTTTATTTCATATTACAATGGGTTGATCAAGTCAAAGTTCAGCCGGTGTGATGAAAAATAGGAATTAAGAAACAGTGATTGAAAATAAGGAGCTCTTCAGGCCGGAAGTCCGCTACCTAGCCAAGTATCTCATGGTGGATCTTTCTACATCTTCCATATCCATCACACACACGCATAGTTTTTTGACACTAAGCCTACCTTCAGTCAATACTTTTGGCGGTGACTATTCCTTGTCGCGATATTTCACGCACCAAATTATTTTATAAGATTGATTTTCATCACAGATTGTAATACAATTTAGAAGGAACTTCAACTAATTGCGTTTCTGCTCATATGCAACACATATATCAAGCATCTTTTGTAGCAAAGGTGATTTAAATGTAACAATACAAATTTGCCATATATTCAAATTCATATGTAACTTACGTAACTAACGTAATAATGTAGCGAGTAATTGACTTGGTCCTTTGAAAGTAGTAACTTAGAAAACATATATGTGACTGTAAATAGCCACGGCGATATATATATATATATATATATATATATATATATATATATATATATATATATATATATGTATATATATATATATATATATATATATATATATTATATTATATTTAGATTTACCAGCTTAATTCTTACTTGATGAAAAATAATATTTGTATCCTGATTAATAAGCAAGCTTACTAATAAAAAAATTTCGTAGTCAAATCTCAAAGATAGTTTTCCAATTCTAGATATGCGATCATAAAATGTATTTTAACATAAAACTTAGTTCATTCAAATGCCATGCATAAATTTTGTTGTTTGAGATATTTGGGAAACTAGTTTTACTATATGTTACTGAATTTTATCAAGTTTAAGAAATATTCAATACTACTCTGTTTGATGTTAACCTAGATTTCGCTTCTTTATAAGTTATTTAATAATTGTCTGAGTTAATAATTAAGAAAACTAAATACTAAATAGGAACAATTCTAACTCATATTAAGATTCTGTTTTTTATCAATATTATTATGATACAAAATGTTTCAAGAGAAAGTTTCTACTTATTTGGCATACAATAGAATACACCAGTATAAAAACAGACAGCCGATTTAAAATTAATATTATAGTTTTTAGTGTCGCAGTTGTAAAGGCCATGGGACGGTCCTCCTACCGTTGCGATAGCCGCGGATTCGGATCCTTCTGGTGCATCGTCGTATATTTATGTATGTTTTTGTTAAATATTTGTGAATGTTCTAGGCAAGAGTGTAAAATCCGACAAGGAAAATGATCACAGTCACTACAGTAACCAGGCTGGATAAGACCGGATGTCTTCTGGGATGCTTTTTAAAGTTGGTCACTCGCCAGTCGGTAGGCTTAATACTGAGGATTGTGGTTCGGAGCCCACGTTAAACTATAGGCCCATTCCAGATAAACCCATAGTTGGTAAAAGGAGACTTTAAAATATATATATAAAAAAATCAAAATATAGTAGGTAAAAAATATATTAAGATCTTTATACTTTGCCATATTTGTACTATTAACAGAGCTAAACAATAATTTTTTTTGACAATAGTTCAGCATTGAAGTTCAACACACATATTGGTTTACTTAAAAAATGTTTAGAGAGTTAGTAGCACAAAAGAGTAATTTTTATATGTCAATTTATTATTGTGAAACTGTTAATGAAACACAATTCATCGTAGCTTATCAGGAATCAAAGATTAATTCCTGAATAAAATTTTCCATGGAGAAATTACTTAAAGGGATTTGCGAGTATTGTTTACTGTATTTTTTACAAGCTTCGTATATTCCCCGATAACCATGTGAATTTTCTGTTATCAGCCATTAATAAATTTCAAGATATTTAATTTTTTGCTTCTATTATATGTATTATGACTATATAGCAGACTCGCGATTATATCTTCTATATATTAACCAACTTAGCAAAACTTTTACCTGACTTTTTAAACAAAACGAGGGCACCTGGGAGTATGGAATTTGGTACGGTTAAAGCTTATATCGAGGAAGAATTTTTAAGGAAACCATTTTGTGTAATATGCGTTACAAATAAATAAATTCCAATAAAACGAAATATGCTCAAATCAAGCAACCAGGAATATCCGTTAGATCGGTGACACAAAATATACAAACCATTATTTTAGGTTCTGGCCGATGTGCTGCCAGCTCCAAAGGTAGATAATTCGTCGTTTCTGTGGTAAGTAAATTAACTATGGACTTTGAAAGTCGAAACCTACCAACGTTGTAGCGCAAAATGCTGTCAGGCAATTTTGAATCATGAGACAAATCCTTAAATTTTACATTTGAGACTGTATTACAATGGAAACTGAGTGAGTTAAAACATTATTAAACGAAGTTACTTTAGTTTAAGCAGTGTTATACAAAATTTTGTACCCTTTTCGGTCTATACTCTTTTTTTTATAAGATATTTATACAAAAAATTTTAAGATTGTCCTGTACATTTTAGTGGTATTAACTTCTAATTCATTTTAGGTTTTGTAAATGCATTTCTTAACAGAGTACTGTAATATTCAGTTTCTTAACTGAATATTACAGATAATAAAACGTTAATGTCTGCGTCAAGAGTTAAAATGAATTTGTTGTTGAATTGTTTATTCCTATGTGCGACATAATACAAAATAAAAAGTAGCATATAAACTAGAACCATAGAAAATAAAATAAAGATGAGCTATATGCATGAGCGATAGTGAAAAGTTGAATAAATAGGCAGAGAACAATGCAATTTTATTTAAAATATAGGTAAATAAATTATTCTGTTAAAGTTGTTAGTCCCCAGGTGGGACATAAGGCAAAGTAGAAAGCACTAGATAAATGAAAGCCATAGAACCCAAGTTATGCATGAACTATTTGCAAGAGCCAGATCGAAGAGTGGAAGAAATAAACAAAGAATGATGCAATTTTATTATTATAAACATTTAGGTAAAAAAATTATACTTTTAATCAGCCTGGTATTGTAGATGATAAATATGGATAAAAATAAAGCCTATATGAATATATAAATGAAATTTTGAAAATATGTAGCAGTTAAAATGAAACTAACTACGTATTTTACATACATATAATACACTACTAACTTACTAATTGTATATGAGTGATGAGACATAGTATAGATAGTAATAAAATGAAACATTTTCATTAAATTTAACATTCTTGTTGTGTCACTTAAATTGTTGATGATACTGTATTCGAGACAGAATTTTTTAGTTAAACAATAATTCTTAGTAAAACTTATTTTCCTGCATTCAGTCGACGGGAATATTTTTTGATGAGATAATGTTGGTAAATTTTATTGATAGTGTGTCAATTTTAGAAAACAGAGAACCCAAATGAGGGCCAAAAGAAGATATCCATTGTGACGGCATCACAATAGTTATAGCTACAATTTGATATTCTTCTAATTTGCACTATTCTTACCGAACTTGTCATGGTATAACTGGTATGAAATGGTTTCCCAAGTTTTAGTGACTCCAAATTCCAACTAAATTTATTAAAAATCATTAAAAGGTTTTCTAATGTTTAAGAAGTTGTTTTTTATATAGAAAAATATCGACTAACAAGTATATGAATATATTCGACTAAAATATGGGTCAAAAATATCGATATTTTTTCAAAAAAATATTTTTTCGTCATCCCAACCTCTTACATAATAATTAAAGCACGAAAACCTTTTAATCGTTGTTTACAAGTTTTTAATTATCCGTAAGTGTAAAGTTTCTGGTTTGCTCATGTTACCAAGGTTTCTAATAAATTTTCCTTTTAAAATTATTCTCGTTCTCTCCGTATCCAATCGTACGCAGTAGGTAATAAAACTAAATACTCGAGAACAAACCATAACTCCATGAAATCTAAAGTAACAAGCGCCGAAACGCGATTAATCCCGACCACAAATCATACCTGTTCATCCCCAAATCGGCTTATGTGTATCCGACTGAGAATTCGCACGGAAAACTATTCAGCAACGGCCGAAGACCGATATTTTCGTTCACCGCTCTGCTAGGGGGAATAAAAGGGCTGAAAATCGATAACAGGTCGAAGCGGCCGCAAACGGTCAGCTCGGCGATCACCGATCGCCACGTTAATATATGTGGAACAACAGGGTGTGTGGAAAGATCGGTTTCATTCCGAAATCATTCCCGATTAAACGTTTATGCATCTATCTAGAACAATTTTGCGTTGTGTTAGTTTCAAATTCACCACTAATACTTTTTAAATTAATTTGCATATCAAAAAAGTATAGTTTTTTAATTATTATGGAGATATCGATTAAAGCTGATAAACCAGCTATTTCTAACAACATTTCATATTTTTTATTTTTATTATATGTCTTTTTTACGAACTGGGGTTAATTTGAACCGGACACACTGCTTAACATGGGCTCTGAACTACGGTCTTCGGTATTAAGCCTCACGCCTGGTGAGTATCCAAATTTAGAAATCATCCCAGGAAACATTCGGTCTTACCCTACCTGGTTACTGGTACACTGGAATCTTTGCCTTGTCGGATATTGCACTCTTGTCTTTTGTACATTCACAATTATAAACAATCACAGCAAAATTCGAACCCGCGACTATAGCAACAATAGGAGGATCACACTCTCGCCTTGACTGCAAGCTTATTTTTATCCGAAATAAAGCAAGTGCTGAACGAAATCGAATGTATTATTATTGATTTAAAAATTGTATGTACTGTATGTTCAGGATGTCAGAGAGAAAAAATAAAAACATTATTAAATATGTTTATAAAGTTCTTATATTTCTTTACCCAAATACCGTTTTTAACATCTGCCTTTATATACCTTTATGGCTGTATTTTGGGTCTCTCAGTCAGTACATTTTAATATCACTGCCTGGTCTCTAGTTTACTTGGGAAAGGAAAAACCCTTATAAGTGTTATAATTATAATAATAACTATAACAAGGTATAATTTCAGAGTTGGTGCGATATACGCACCACCTTGAATAGGGCGATCCAAAGGATTCGCAAAATTCAATCAGCTGCAGACAAAGCTGCTGAAACCAGCACCCTTGAGCCTTTTCAACTTAACCTAAGTAGAGGAATAAAAGAAATAATCGGGCACAGGAACCGATTAACGAGAAGAGCTCGCGAAACTCTGGATCCTGAGGATAAACGCGAGGCACAGTGCGCAATCAGATAAGTCAGGGACAGGATTAAAGCCAGGAACAAGAAGAAATGGCAATCATTTCTTCAAAATCTAGGCAACCCTCTGCCCCACATGACCTCTTGGTGACAAAGGCGTAATGGGGAAAAATTAGAACACAATCTTCCCTCTAAAGGCTGATTCCTCCACGGACATCGCCTTAACAATTTCGGAAAAAGCCGAGCTTCTCGCTACTTTATTTGAGAATAAGATGAAATGTAATCCATCTCTTGGTCCACCTAAGCACGCGTTTTCCAACATAAACGACACTATCCCCTCTTTGAAGAGGAACAACTTCCAATAAGTACCAGGCCCAGACGGTATAACAGTAAACCGTCTGAGAAACATCACTAGCAAGCAACTATCAGAGCTTGCCAACATCATCAACTGCATCCCGAGGTTAAATAATTTCCCAAAGAACTGGAAACATACACTTGTTGCTGTGATATGCAAAAAGAAAGATAGTCCAATACATCTGACTACATGCCCATCAGCCTGATTAGATCACTTTCCAAATTTACCGAAAAAGATATATTACAAGCTTTAAAGAGTTTCACAGATGCACACCATATAATCTCTAACAAGCAATTCGGTTTCCATGCTAAATATACAAGCCTTCATCAAGCTGCTCGCGTCGCAGCAACAATCCACCAGGCATTAAGAAAAGGTCTAAAAATTGGAGCCATCTTTTAAAATGTTTTCAAAGCTTGGTCTACCAAAAGACCTACTCCCCCTTATTGATTCATAATTGGGCGCTAGGTCTTTTCAAGTGAGGATCGGTGACGCAGTCTCCTCTCGAAAAAGGTTTTTCCGCAAGAGTTCCGCAAGGTGCTCTACTAGCTCCTGTCCTGTTCAACTTTTACATGGCAGATGGCCTGCTTTTTCACAACTGATTACAGTTATAACGCTATTCGCGATAGACTTCAAATACAACTGAAGCAGGAAATTACGTGGTGCAAATTCTGACGGCTGAAGATAAACTCGAAAAAAACTCAATCTATTCTGTTCCGCCGCAAGGGGTTCCGCGCCTATCGCCACCAAATCAATCAGGTCCCTAATCCTGGTGCAAGAAATTATCATACCTCGGTCTCCAGTTCGACCGCAGTTTCCAATGATCAGCCCAAATTCAACACGCTGTCTGCAAAGGCAATGACGTGTATAGTCTACTCTTTCCAGTCCTCTGCAGGAAAAGTAAACTACCATTCCCCCAGAAAGCGACTCTGTATAAAATGCTAGTCCCTCCAGTCTACCTCTATGGAGCACACGCGTGATACAGATACATCTCTGAGAGCCAACTTGAACTACTCCAAGTGTCCCAATCCAAAAAAGTCCGCGCATTATCAATGCCTCAAAGTATATGAGGACCGTAAAAACTCATCTCGACTCAGGCCAGGTACTCCATAGAGGTAAGGCTCTCCATAGAGGTAAGGCTCTCCATAGGCGCCTTAGAACACGACAACACCATGATAAAATCAATACCCATCCACAAACCTCGGTAGATAACCAACAACGCCAATCCCATTCGTAACTCAGGGTCTCTTTTTTCTTGGTCTGGAACCGGGTAGGGGAATCCTGTTACGGATACCTGGTCGGGAAGACCCGCAGGAATAAGCGAGTTGGACTGGTTATGTGGAGACTGCCTCTGGGCTACCCACTAAACCCCACCCTATCAGCTGATCCAATGACCCTAACTGATACTTCTTACTGTTAGTAAGGAGGGTGCCCGTAACCGGTAACACCGTTAAGATGCACAAGGGCCAGGCAAGGATGTGGCGTCGTTATCACACCACGCAGCTTGCGGTACATGAGTTAATCGCTCGCCGGAGAAGGTCGAGATAATTTGGAGTTAGAGCACGACGGGGTAGTGTCGGTTGTGATAGAATAAGGCTACGAAGAGCCGAATAAGTTATTGGCCTAAAATATCGGCCAGCTCGGTAATACATCTATTGTCCGAGAGACGAAGAGTGGAGAAATATCTCGAGTAAACCTCGGATATAAAATCGTGAACTTGGTGGACGTCTGTTTCTCTAGGAATTTGATTGTTACTGACGAACCAGGGGGCATTGATTATTCTCCTGAGAATTTTGTTTGAAAGACTTGAAGACGTTCCACCCGGCTAGGTGAGACGTGTTTTAGATAGACACTGGAACCGTATAGAACGACTGATCGAACCAGTATCTTGTACAGGAGAGATTTTATAGATAGAGGAAGCCTGCTGGCCCGGTTAATAAGCGGGAACAGCAAATTAACAATACCTTGACGTTTATGGAGGGACTTGAATGTTGGGAATTCCACCTAAATTTGCGATCGAAGACAAGACCGAGATAAGTGGCTTCTTCTGACCATGGGATTTCGGCGATCTCGGTTTTAAGACGCGAAATGCTCGGTGTAAAAGGCTTCTTGTGGAAGAAGATGGCCTGGGTTTTCTGTGGGTTGACCTGCAACCTCCACAAATGTAACCATTGGGCCGTCTCATCGAGTTGTTTTTGGAGTCTGCTTCGGATGTGCGGTGCTACTCTTGAAGAAGCAAAGTAAGCATTGTCGTCTGCGTAGAAAACAGCCTCAACTTGTGGTCTCCTAGGGATATCTGAAAGAAAAATATTAAATAGAGCGGGTGCCAGGGGAAAGCCTTGTGGAACTCCTGCTTTGATGGTTTCCCGGCTAGAGAGAATATATTTAATCTTCATCTGGAACGATCGTCCTGACAGAAATGATTTGATAAGAGCTGTTAGGTCATCAGGTAGACCTAATCGGATGCATTTTGCCACTAAGCCTTCGTGCCAAACCTTGACAAAGGCTTTGGTTAGGTCCAAGAGGACCGCTCCAACTCATCTCAGGGTCTCTGTCGCCCGCAAAACATTTCACTATCCCGAACCCGAAGCAACATCAGCAAAAAACCTTCTGGTTCTAGCTGGTCATCTTGGATTTAAGAAAAAAAAAGAGGTTCTGAAACTTTAACGAACTATTCACAATAAGTTTATATTCACGGCTAGTAAGAAGATCGTTCGGATATTTTATAGTATTGCATTGTATTGTAACCGTAAACATAAGTTTAATATAAGTAATCAAGAAACAGTTTACTTTTATGTAAAGAAAGATACCCAGGAACTAAATGATGTCAGTGTTGTGAATCACTCATATCTCCAAGAACAACTTATTTTCGACCCTATTGAACCAGTATTCCGGAAATTATTTATGAATTAAACAAATAATTCAACATGGTCCTTCGGGCAGGTTAGAATTATCAGATATCGATCCAGTATGGTACAAATAAGTTTTAGTCGACATTTATTTTAAAGAAACTATTAATTTCCATGAACATCCTAAATATTCAGTGTGCGAGAATCAGAGCAGAAGAACAGAACAAAAATGAATGTCAAAAATGGAACAAAGAAAAATAAAGAAACAAGGAAAAAGAAAAACAGTCAGAACAAAAAAAAAATAGAATTAGGAATAAAGAAGCATATCGAATTTTTACATTTTCTACTTCATTTCTTTAGTTTATATATTTGTTATATTATTCGTTTAAATAAATATACTCTACTTCATTTCTTTAGTTTATATATTTGTTATATTATTTGTTTAAATAAATATACTCGTCTTTGCGCAAAGAAGAGAGAAAATAAATTGTATTTTTTACAACATTGTTTTCTCTGCTTAACACTTAACACCCATAATTGTCCTTAACAAGAGAAGGGATCTAATAATGATCAGTCTTTTTCCATGCTTATTTAGTGCTGTTTTAACCACAGCAAAACAAGGCTTAGAAGAAGACCCTAATGAATGTACTCTTGACCATGTTCATATGGTTATATAACACTTAAAATAAGAATTAAATAAACTGACAAAAATGTTGTGTTTTACGATAGAAAAGGGTTTTAAAAGTAAACAATGAAACTCTCTTGTGAGTTCTTACATAAGTACAGGAAGGTTTGTTGTTCGGATTTCAAACCGGATAATTATATATCCAATTATGGAATAGTACTATTTAACCAATAAAATTAAATTCAAATACATAACATGGGTTTATTCACTGACGCTTCACCATAGCCTATCAATAAGAAAAATATTACCATCATTAGAACACTCAAAAATAACTAGAAGGACACATAAGAAATGTAAGTTAAAAACTGAAGTAATAATAAGTAAGTATTGTTTGCTTGATGGATGAGAGTCACTAGAATTTGAAAGAGAAAATATCGTATACTCAGCTGTAGAAAATTAGAATTTGAAATCACCAAAACTTGGGAAACTATTTCATACAAGGTTTACATTAACTTACAGGTTTCATAACTATTGTGTTGTTATTATAATGAATATCTCGCTGTAGCACTCATTTGGTTTATTTTTTCTATTATCAACCCACTGCCAATAAATATACACCACACTACCTCCTTAAAATAATGCTTCCTTCCATCGATTGAAGGGAAATAATTTCAGGATTATTAACTAAAAACTCAGTTCAATGTGGAGTGACATAACAAAAGTGTTCAGTATAATAAAAATATTTCATTGTATTATCACCTATACTGTATCCCATCATTCATATACAATTAGTTGCAGTCGATTAATTTTGGCTTTAACATCTGTGTCGTCGACATAGTAGTCTCACCACTCACGTGGATTTATAAATACAATTGCGAGTCTGCATATAGTAGAAGATATATTAAAAATTTTTGAAATTTATTAAATTCTAAGAATCAATAATTCCACAGTTACCAAGGAATATGAATTAAGGCTAGAAAATAAGATTATATTTTGATTTAATGTCTCCATGGAAAAAAAATAAGTGGATTGTGTTACGATGCAATTATATTTCATTTATCTATGTTTAAAAAAAGTTCTTTAATTTTAAGTATAGAAAAAATATAACGTGTTCTTTGCAGTTTAGCGGTCCAATTTAGTAATGTTTGTGACATGGGAAAAGAATTGTAATTTGAGACAATATAAAATATCGTATTATATCAAATGTTTGGTGAATTGGTTCGTTGTCGAGTGTTCCTGATAATGGTAGTGCAGGTACCGGAGCTAACTAGGCGAAGACTGTAAGATATTATACGTGGTAGAAGACCCCTTATTGTAGCTATAGCCATAAAACTCCAGAAAACACGAGATCGTGGACTGTCTGAGTATTTTTAGGATTCCGTAATATACGTGTTCCATCCATGTGAGAAGTTCATAGCTGGGAACGTATTTCGCTTCCAGAAATTCTGAAGGAATCGGGATTCAGAAAAGAGTTTCTTGAACCAACCTTCTCAACCAACACCATGAACTCGAGAGAGGAGCTCCAGCGATTAAACACGATGTATCCACAATGTAAGAAACAGATCAAGAATGGATTAAGATCAGAGCAACCAGAACAGAAATAAGCAGCAGTATTGAGATGTACAGAATTAGCCAAAGAACATCAGAATTAAGAACATAAATGAGTGTGAGAAACAGAAAAATAATGGATTAAGATCAGGACTGGCAGAACAAAAACAAGCATCAGAATAAAAAAGAGAGAAAGAGTCAATACCAGTAATCAAGAACAGAAAGTGTCAGAATAAAGAGAACTAGAGAATTCTTATATAGCCGTTTGTATAAACATCAGTTGGATCCAATAACAGAATCGGCATTAGCCAAACCAGACATAGAATTTATAAGTCATTTCAAATCATTTCATAATTCTCTTCACCATACATATCGATTTTTAACCGATTTCAAAAAAGGAAAAGATACTATGTTCGGCTATGTATATTTTTCAAAGTATGTTCGCCGATTTTTCCAGCAATTGTCGACCGATTTTCAAAATTACGGACTGAACTTCCGAGGTGGTCCCATTGGAACCAAGTCAGGATCTCATGGCGGAATACGGCGAAATGAGGGAATGTGTATCGACCCACGTACAAAGTTTTCACATATTTTCTTATCTGAAATAATCAGATATTTGGGTATAATGTTATTGTTGAGCTGATGTGATGGAAAATCGGAAGTCGTTTAAGTGCAAAAGCCATTCAGTTTATTTTAAGCACTAACTATACAATCTGAGAAGCCGTAGATATTTCGCAGCCAACTAGTTCTATACTGTAGTGATTAGAGCAAATCACCTAGGAGAGGTAGCGGACCCCGGAGTCTGAAACGTGCCTTATTTTCAATCATTGTTTCTTTATTCCTATTGTTTCTCATACGGGCTGCACTTTTACTTGGCTTACCCATTTTAATAGTTAATAAAATAACTGCGTAACTTATTTAGTAAATATCTAACACTAAAAAGCGAAAATTAAAAGATTCTTAACAAAAAAATTGAACCGACTTCAAAAAATTAATAAGGAATAAACTAAAAATTAAAAAATAATAAACTTGGATTTTTAACACAAAAACAAACGTTTTAAAATAAAATATGTACATAATAATCGTTGTAATAACTAAATAAATATAAAGAAAACCTTATACGTATTTTATATTCTGCTATAGACACACAATTTAGCTTAATACCTACCTAAACCTATTTATCTATTTACAATATTATTTTAACTACTACCAACTGATCAGTTTGAAGTCGGTGCCGAGCCGAAACATTACAAAAGTAATAATATAATTCTGTGACATATACACAAAATTAAAATACGAACAAAACTAATCTAACTTGTTGTTCGCCGGTTCCATTTTTTGTTAAATTTTTATAGTTACAACTTGGTGTTCTCTCCTTAATAAGTCAACATGTTGCTCTATGGTCCCTGATGAGATTTGGTTAAGTATTTCATTAAGTGTCAAAAATTTAGATTTTTCTGTTGCTCTATTATATCTCAACAATTGAACATCCTCCTGAACAACTGAAAATAAATAACATTAACAATAATTACATAAATATATGTTGGCATAGTTTTCTAGGTTTCTATCCACATTTGGTCCTTCAATAGATAACGTTTAATATTTAATATTTTGACGAGGTTTCGGCAGAATCTCATGTACCATGTTCAGGTCTCGCTTTTTTTTGTTCTACTTTACTATGCCTACATGTAACACTCGTGGAAGCATGAAAAATGGCATGCAGGTTGTTAATACAGATTTAGACAGATGACAACAAATTGAAAATGAAATCTGGGTTAACATCAAAGATAATGAAATTGAATATTTGTTAAGTCCACAATATTATATACATTATAATGCTAACGTGAAGTAAATGTAATTTCCCAAACATCTCAAATAATAAAATTTATGCAGGGTATATGACTATCTCATAAAACTAGAAAAACATCTTAGATATTTGACTACCAAACTTTTATCTATTTTTTTATTAGTAAGTTTGTTTATTAAATACGATAAAAAATAATTTTTCACCTATTAGGAATTTATATAAGCTCGTAAACCTAAAATTAAGGGCATACTCCAACCTAAAGCAGCAAAAATGGCGGTCGGTCTACTGGAATTCACACCCACCAGACTAATTAAAAGTCTATTAAACTTTATCATTTGCAATAAATATTCCATAATGAATACTAAACTCGTTTTGTCATACTTTCATTAATAAATCATAGGCAATAAAAACTTTAATGGATTTATGGAAGGACTTTAAGTCCGCGTTAGATCTGGTAAAAAAGTTTACTTGATATTAATTTAAAAATCTAGGGCATCGTTAATACTTCATTGTTTTCGTTGAACGTGTTAAAATAATTTAATAATTTACATTGACGAATGAACACTCGAGGTTTTTAAATATATAGTATACCTGCTTTAACAAACTTTTTATTGGAGATTAAAATATCATTACGGTTGTCTATTTCTGATGATACCATCTCGTTTTACAGACTACTTGAAATATTATAGTTCAACATGTATTTAAAAAACACAAAAATATGTTAATTAATTATGGAGATTTTAGTTGTGATAATTTCAATTCTACAGATATTTTTGGACCTTGCAAGATACGAGAGAGTGTAAGAAAAAAATACTTAGTGAAAAATAAAATTGTGATATAACTAACATCAATATAGTTCTACAAAAACACTAAAGTTAATTTAAAATGTTATAATCAATTTATCTATGCTTCAGACAGATTGCAGTAATTTCACACCAACTAGCAATAACTATAGCAACATCATAGACTTGCAGAAATAATTCAATAACAATATAGTTATGTTCAACTATACTTGATTACTACTTTCTTATAATTCGACGTTAATTTAGCGGAAATGCTTTTTAGTTTTATAACATGAAACAAAACCAATTTTATATGAAAACTAGCAGCCAGAACAATGATTTTTAATTGAGAATGATGAAATTTATTTCGACAATAAAATAAACACTATGATATCATTATAACTACATATTTACAGTTTTTATACTTGATTTTGGCTTATAAAAAAACATATTCCTGGAGCCTATCGTAACGCCACGTGCCAAGTTCAATGGTTGGTTGCGAATCCAAACTATTCCAGGACCCAGTCAAACACACCCGAAACTTTTATCAAAATCGATCCAGAGGTTAAGGGGTGTTCAGTAAGGGCAGAAAACAATTCATCATAATCAACGCCAGATGTAAATAGTCACCATCTTTATAAAATATGTATATTTTGCAAAATTTCATAATATTCATTAAGGAACTAGGAATTATGCCAGAGAATATAATGTAACCAGTTGAATGGCATCGCTGACGGTGAATGAATAAATAGAATGAACAACGAATGGATTAATTTTCTGATTAACTGATTATGAAAACAGTCACCAGATGTATAACTGATCTGTCTGTTGAAGTAAAGTTATTCCCGATAAGATTTGAGGTGTTATTTCGTATTATTAAGTTGCCGATATTGAACAATGTAATATAATTCAGTATATGATTCATTAAGTTATTTTTATTAACCAATCACACTCACCGACATGAATTTTTATTATGATAAGAAAGCACAAAAAATATATGACCTGAAAAAGTTTTCTGGAACTTTTATATCCGGGACAAAGGTTCATCAATATTTTAGAATATCGTTAATTAACTCATTCAATTTCGATCTATGGGGTGCAAATATGGGGTTGCACTAAAAATTCAAATCAGTTAGTCATAGAGCGCTGTCGAAACAAGGTTTTTCGATTGATTACCAATGCCTATCGCTATGTAACGAATGAAGAACTGCACAATGACCTGGAAATCAAATGGATTTGCGAAGTTGTGCAGGATTTCGCCTTGAAACACGAAAGAAGATTACTAAATCATAGTAACGTGGAAGCAATACAACTGCTGGACAGCGCGCAGGAAGGCAAGAAAAATGAAACGAACAAAACCATAAGAACTTGTGTGAACATTTAGTGTGTATTATTAGTGTAAACTATAGCTATAAGTTAATAATTAATAAATAATTATAATTTTATAATTGAGGAATACATTCTGGTGTATTTTCTCGCACTCGTCTTGCTTGTTAATTAATCCAAGTACATAGGAATACTAGTAATAAATTAATTGTAAATTAAGATTGTACTAAGCGTATCTAATAAAGATGTTATAAAAAAAAGTAACTGATTATTTATAGATTAAGGAAACTAATATACTGATCTATAACTTCTTCAATCATTTTCTAATCAACTTTGGCTATTATGTCAAAATAAAAAGTAAGAGATGAAGGTGATTTATGATATTTGCTATCGTGTTTTTTTATATCTCATCGTACCCGAAATATTCCATAAGTCGACCATCATAATTTCGTTAGTTTGAACGAGAAACCAAAATATTTTCCTTACTTTTCGGCAAATTCATATCTCTTATTAGGTCATTAAAATATATTAAGATTTAAATGGGGATTATTCAGAACATACTTGAACGTTTGGTTAAAATGTATGAGGAAATTTAAAATAACTCTTTTGCAGTTATGGCAAATACTTTATAAATAATGTAGTAATTAAAACTACTTTTATCAAGAAAGATATATAGAACAAACAGTAGTAACAGAACAAACTAAAGAGAACTACAGGAGTGACTTTAAACGGAAACATTGCATGAAACAAGAACTAAAAGTAAAAGGTAAATATGCTTTCTAGTGAAAGTAAAAAAACGCGCCTAGACCTCTACCCCATAGGTGGTGTGGAGTTCAATGTAAGTAAAACAAATCTAACATATAAACTATTATACCTGTGTTCTTAATTGTAGTTCTAAGTTCTATAATGTTAATGTTTAATTAAATATGTTAATGTTAAATTATAATGTCCACTATAATGTTAAAATAAATTATAATATATAACATTTTTGTTTTATTATTTTATTTAAATTAGAATTTTGTTATATGTCAAAGAAAAATATAGTAAAATTCAAAAGTTGATGCGGCAACAATTCGTCAAAACTTTAGGTCACCTATGTCATTACTGTTTTGAATTGACTGTATAGATATTTATTGTTTTAATTAATGTTACGTATCAAATACATTTTTGATCTTATATTGAAAATGCTGTGAAAATAAGTAATTAGACTAATTAGACTCTATTATGAGAGAAACATGATTAAGTTAATACATTGTGACGACAGGGTAATCACTAGCTCACAATATAGCAATCGCTTACAAAATAAATTACGCTAATCTTCGTTAGATTAAAACAGAAAGTTCAACAGATTTTAAAAATTATAAAAGAAACATATGTAGCTTAGCGAACGTGAATTACGATCGACTATTGATACTAACTGATCCATTAATATATATTTGAAAGCATTATTAAGCACCTATTAATGCGATTAAAAAGAAATATGAATAATGGACGATGTCGAGCATGACAAGATTATAATAATCGAACATTATAATTATTTTTGGGTTGTCGAAACCCGAACGAGAAAAACAAAAGGGGGATTGTTCATTTTAATATTTCGCCTCGGCTTCATTATCACCGCCAAAAGTTTCCGCCGTGGAGGCCGGCGTATTCGATCCTTTTCTTCAGTTCTCTTATCGTCCCCTACAATAAAATACATTTTAAAAAGACAACAGTGTGCAGTATTCATTTTCTTAATGGAAAACAGTGTGTGGTGCCTCGTTTCCCTTAAAAAAAAGCTTTTCCACGGATTAGATTTAAGCTTCCGTCTTTTTCGTTCGAAGTGGATATATATTGACATATTTTTCCATTTTGAATTTTTTATTTTCTCTCCCGAGTAGTATAAGACAAGAAAAAACATACATAATTATTAGGACGGAGGAAAAAAACGGGAATGCGGAGAGCTACGGATGCTAGAGTATTATCCCAGGTGTTCCTCATTTTTAATGAATAAAAAATCAATAAGTTAAATATTTATCAGCCTAGGAATTTCATCAAATGTCACTCAACCTAAGCGGAGTTTAACATATACTTTATTTTCGAGAGAGTTATTTCGATATACTGATAACAGATATCTTCACAATACTTTTTAAAAGCTTCAATAATCGAAAATATATATTGCTTCCACTGTAATTGGCCTTACTACCCATAAGGGTAGATAAACTAATATGAAAACTATGGAACATACAGTCTTTCCAAAGTAGCAGTGAACTCACGTATCAAGATGTATAATGTAATGCCTATTGCAGTTTTGTAAATTCTTTAGACAATATTTTACCTCTCACTTTAATCTAATTAAAAATAAATACAATGCTGTCTGATATGATCGAACATTTAAACGAATAGGCGTCCCAAAGTCGTTCGGTTGTCGAATGTCTGCAACATTCTTTAAAATATGAGTGAAAATAAGAGTTTATCAATTGGCACTAGCTGTTTTAGCCATTTGTTTGTTTTAATAATTTTCAAATCGCTGTTTAATATTTATGATGACTCTGGTTGAAAATACCAGGAGTAGATGTCTCTATCTCTTTCAATAACTTCGACCAGGGGCGAGGTAATAGTGACCCATTCTTACCAATAAATGCGTTAGAGAGGTAAGTATTGATACTAATAAATAAAAAGCTGCTGCGTTCTTTATTGGAAATATTTTTATTGTTTAATAGTTGTACTGAATATTAGTGTGGGCACTATAACTAAAATTACAAGAAAACCCATTTTGTATAAACCGAAAAGAAAGTATCCATATGTCCTGATGCTAGCTCTATTCAGCATTAAATTTATGAAATGTATTAAAAGCGGTAAGTAGTTATTTCAATATAAACATAATCTAATACAATTGTTTTAGAGGAAAAAGAGGTTTTACTTTGGTTCTTTGAGGGATATACGTCATCACTTCGAACACTGTTAGAAAACAGGACTTAACTACTATAAATTTAACTCACAACGAGATCCAATGCAACTTACAGACATTCTTTTTAAAATAATACAATTTTTAAAAGTATGCAATAAAGCTAAGGCAGACTTGTTATTTCAATTTGTGTACCGACAGAGGTATTTCAAAGAAGAACAATATGCCATACTTAGCAAGACGCAAATAAAAAGAGGGTAAATAAAATAAAAATTTGATGGAAAATAGTAGAAGTTAGAACAACATTTGATTAGGTTTTGTAAATCATAATATTTTTAAATAATTGGCAAAGACTTGCCAAACATAAATTAAGTATTGAAATTACCATAATGACGTATTTAAAATTGTCACTTGGTAAATATCAATGAAATATAATATATTGTGTTGTATGTAATTTACTTTTTTTAAAGTAGGCATCAAAAGAGATACCCAGTAGATAGCTGAATAAAATGGCCACAGAGAGTAATGTTTTCCTCCCTACACTACTAATTGTTATGAGATATGGTGAAAAGCATTACTACAGTAGATAAGCGGACAGAAAAAGATATATAGGCAAGAACTGTTTGAATATGTGGGACGGATTGCCCGAACAAGAAGAAAGTGGCAAATTGTGGAATTGTGAACTAATGTTAAAGTGGAAATTAACTAACAGTTATTGACTTGAATACTGGCTCAGAATGTGACAATAATTTATGAAACTTCCAGGTGTGGCATTATGAATCTATGCTGACAATATGAAGACAAGATGATGAGAGTGGAAACAACTAAAGGCGAGTATATAATTAATATACAATAACTAAAGAAAATAGTATTGTAGAGTGTGAAAGATTCACTACTCATTCGTTCACTAGCATTGTATGTAGCTTAAAATAATTTATAACTCCAAATAAAATTGCATTCGGCAAGAAAGTACGCTACTCTCGCTAACTATATTCCCTCATTTATAATGTCTACAGTCCCAATTTGACATTTAAATGTGGAACATCAGGACAAGAGAGGGTATATCAAGGTATATAGTAGTTTATGTCAAAACAAACCGATGCCTCAATCATGATATCTATTCGCGCATCAATCAATGTTGCTATAGTCATATTGAGAAGACTAATCAAAACCGAAAGCTCACAGCAATTCTCTCAAGACACAGCCATTAATCAAAAAAAACCCTTGCCAGAAGGTTTGGTGATCACGTCGTATTCAACTGGAAAAGATAAAATTTCATCAGAAATTACTTAACATATCTAGTCTAACCTATGCCAAACTTGTAATAGTATTCTTCACTATTTTGGATTTATTTACGTCAAATACCTTATTGTTTTCTTGATATTTAAGATTAATTCAATATTTTTAATTTATTTCGTTTTATATCTATGATGGATTAATTTGACCTAGAAAGAGGGTTTTTCGTCGAACATTACGATGGTTTCAGTAGCTGTGTCGGGGTGCGAAATTATTTGGCAAATTCATTGGAGAACTGAGCCGGTGTTCCCGAAATAGATCTCCCCACTACTTCTCGATATAGTGATGGATGCAATTATGCGTGCTAACATTCTTCATGATATAGTACGTACTGCAGAGCCATACGGCGTGAAAACTAATGAAGAATATACCCAAATGTAGACAGCTGAGGGATCGCTTTCCTCTGTAAATCTCAACGAGATCTAGTTAGAGCAACTGCAGGAGTTCAAGTATTCGGAACTAATAATACAGGAGAGAATGTGGCGTCTACCGCCGAAGTAATCGGGCAAGCTGGCCAAGCTTTTGTTTCTCTAAGATGGTGCATGTGGAAGAGAGGAAATATTACAATCAAGGCTAAAATCCGGCTCTTTCGAACGCCATCTTGCCATCTTTCTGGGTTGATCCGAGAGTTGGAAGCTGTCTGAGTTATTTCAAATGCAATGCTTAAGGCAATAATTTGCATGTTTCTCTCCAAGATCGTGTTAGAAATAAAGTTACTCGTCTAAGAAAAGACAATTACTACACAGTTAAGGAATAACTCTGAGTTCTGAGGATAACTCTTAACGCAGATTACTATGATTTGGGCAGGTCTTGTCGAATGAAAACCAACGAATTCCTCATAGACTCCTGTGTCGAGACGGACCTTTTGGATGAAAGTTATAGGACGGACACCTCCGCAGAGTACCATTTTGCTCAAAAAGATCCTGGTGTCCGTCGTGTAAATAAGAACAAAATAAGTATAAAAATACAAGGTCGTTGTTTCAAAGGAATATTCATTATTATAACAAATATCAGTTATGGTATAGTAACGAGGAAAACGATAAAGGGAATATTTGTAAAAAAAATAGTAAAAATTATTAGACTCAAAATGTAAATATAGAGCGAAATATCATTTCATAGATATTTAAATATAGAAACGTATCGAACAATACGGTAACGAATAGCATATTTATGTGAGCTCTATTTACTTTAAAACGTCCAGTAAAATATGAAAATAACTATTTGAACAGAACGAGGCCTCGAGAAAAAGCAAACAACACAAACTCGTCCATGATTAAAATTCGACCGCACCAAATGTACATTTCGTTAATATTTCGGTATAGTTCTACCATACGTTTTGGTCTGTGTACAGTATCAATTTACACGCAGAAAAAAAGCCAGGAAGTTTATTCTGTTTCAAGTGGTGAAGTCAAGTTATTGTGCTTTGAAAATGGAGACTCCAGTAGGTTGTCATAGAGTAATAGAGATGTAACTCAATAGGGGACCCTGGCGCAAAGTTTTGCTTTGCCCAACATTCAGAGGGCGCCATAATTGGCCGTTCAAGTAATTTGATTGGTCAATTTAAATCTCCATTATAGGTCCCAGTAAGGGAAATATTTTACTGTGAAGACATTTGATTGGCTCATTAGTAATGTTTGGCACTTGACAGCCTTGACGTCATGTTTAATTGACCAATGAATTTTAAATAAAAACAATGCTTTTCTGAAATAAATTTATTAAATGAAATATAATGTAAAAGTAAATATATCTATTTCCTCCTCCATCTCTTTCCTGTTTCATATTTGTTTAATGCTATCAATTTAATAGGATCTATCAGAGTTCTGTCTTATTGTTTTGCTATACCGAAAGCAAACTTTGAATATTCCTGTGTTAAAATTCTGTTCACCTGTTTTACTCAAAAGTATATAGCGCAACTTGTTATATCTATGCAATATTTCAATCAGTACAATTGAAGGGTTTTAAATTTACTTTTTTTAAAAAAATTTTACAAAAATGTTGTTATATTATCGACGGGGCAAAATCGCTGAATAAAATAAAAGAGGTGGCTGAAAGACCTACTGACAATATTTTCATTTCATCCCCGGTTATTATAGAACGTAAATATTTAGAGCCATCATGTCCATCCTCTTCACAATTACCCAAAAGGCAAATGAGATGAAAATAATTAACTTATGTTCAGCGCTTCAAATGATTTCTAAAATATACTAGCCGAGGATGTATATTCTTGAATCCATGAGCTAGATCCAAAACAAACTCTCTTGGTTAACTAGCCTTAAGAAAATATATTTATTTCAATAATGACACTTAATTTTCTTTAATGAAATGAACCCCTCAAGGCAGTTATTAAATTGATGACACTTTAACAAATTTGTTCTTACTTGGGTAATAAATTTTACACCATAATTCCTCGTGTATTGAATATCAGCTAATCCCCTTTTAATAGATTTGCATTCAGAAGCCATTATTTTATTTGAGCTACAACTAGTGGTCCAAGAAGAAAAATATATAGCCATTTGCATAGCGCTTTTCAGAAGGATATTAATTTCTAAAATAAAAATAAACTGATATTTACATATATGAATAAACTGACCCCAACTTACAACAACAAAACATACTGTAACGATCACACATTTTCTTTGATACGTAATCCAATCGGTTTGAAATTTTTAACATTATCAACCATTTTTTAATGACAGCCAAATACTTCTTCGAATGAAAGCGATTCTGCATTTCTTTACTATCTGTACATCCGGGTACACAACACTTCCTAATTAACTTTACTTTTTGTACTACCAATTTATATATATTAATGAACTAATAATTTAATCTCTAAACGCACTAATCCATATGTCAACCATACTGAAAATGGCGCTCAAAATAATTAAACAACAAACGTATCATAGAATCGAAGTGAGCCAATCAGATCCCGTCGGGGCTTATAGAGTACCGATTAAAGCTAGTAAAAAGTTAAAAGTAGCGATATCTAGATGTTGGACGTCGCGAAACATTTCCCCAAAATTTTCTATGAAGTTAAATCTCTATTTCTTTATTCTATGTTCCGGACTGGAATAAATACAGTACAAGTTAATCGAACATTTTGTGTAGGTTATGGTGAGTGATGTCAATGCCAGTGTCAGAATTGGAAGTTTCACAAAATATTAGAAAAGCCTTATTGACGCCAAAGAAGTTAGTCCAGATGTTTAGTGCGCTGGGAAAGATCTTTTAGATCCATCGTCTAGCTCAAATCTTGCTAAGTCAAAAAAAATAGGACATTAATGGATTGGAGAAAAACATCACAACTATCCTCATTAAAGATGAAAATATTAATAAAATTAATTTTAGAGTAAATACGGAAGATATGAAATATATTTAAGGAAAAACAATAGTAACTGAAAGTACACGATCGAAACACTCGATAGTAAATAGTAACAAAATCAGTCGGACGGAAAATAGCGTCTGAAAACAGTCAACTAAAACATTCACTGGAAAAAAGTAATGAAATCAGTCGAACCAAAAATAGCGACTGAAATAGTTGATAGTAAAGAATAGTCAATTACTAGTACAGCAGTCGATAGTACTTAATAGTAGTCGATAGTCGATTTTAGTCGTTAGTTCCCAACACTTGCTTGCTTATGCATATGCTTGTATGTTTCCACTCGAGCACGTTTAGTGTTATGCTTAAGCGATTAGCTATGTTCGGTTACAAAATTAATCTAGTACCAATTATAACAATCAGGAATTCTATTTTTTGTATGTGAAATCCATATGTGTGTATATCCATATGTGGGACCTCATATCACTCAGTTTTATTCGCCAATTCTTCGTCTAACCAGTAATATTATTCACAACATATTGTTATTTATATCATCAGCAAGTACAGTCATTTTTAGGTAGCGTAAAGTAAATATAATATTTGTCCAAGGGTGCACTAAGCATATTTATCGTCTCTTTTGTTCTTTCTTTGTCCCTTTTGTTTGTCAAGTGTCAAAACAGATAATATTTATAAGCAAAAAGTTCTTCGTGGTCCGCAAATGTAGTGCCACATTTTTTTAAATCATGTTATTAAAATGTGTATAATACTTTTACGAAACTGAATATGAAATAAGCCGACAATGAAACATAAAAATGACATCGAGTTTATTTAGTTTTAATAATGACGTACAGACAATCTCATTTTAATTTTAATGGGCGAGTTATAATCCATGTCAATTAAATTCATTCAAAAAATACACTGCACGAAAACACAACCAAGCAGTTGAAAGATTGTGTTTCCTTTCGGTAAATTTGGATATTTATGTGGGACTCTTGGAGCCGAATTAAATCTATCGCAGTAAAATTAAACGTAAATTGGACGCATTCATCTCGAACCGGGAAGGGATGTTTTCATTGGCCCTATTATTTTTCGGTTAGCTGGGAATGTTTGTTTTCCTTACGTGTTTTTTGGTCGTTATGTGCCCGCATGTATTAAATTATCGCGCAACGACAAATACACGAACGCTGTGTTTGACGTCAATTAATTTTCAATTGTAGCATTTTTTCAGCAACGACCCGTAGTTAAAAATTCTGTTTTTTAATACCACGACGATTTAATGGTTACATAAACAAGTAATTCGAGCGATTTTCGGTTTTCGTTTTGTACGGGTTTTTAAATATATTTCAACGTTCCGTATCCAATTCATTGTAAAATTATAATTTTCATAACTTGCCATTACATTGTCCAGCAATGAAAATATTATTCTCGCATATTTTCGTTCACCCAATTCTATAATTATCGTAAAAAGTATCGAATAGATTTTAGTTTAAGAAATACAAGTGATATCTTATGTTTTCTATGTTCAACATTTTCGGTTTGTTAAAAATTCCGTTACTGTCAATATTTAAGTTTAAAAGTCCTGAATGATAATACTATTATTCAAGTAATTCTTGCAAGTGAACTTGTTTTGAATTATTTTAAAATGTAACATTTGTTGAGTTAACATTAAATGGAAACCTGTAAAATCGGTCAATTTGGTTATTTCTAGTGTTGGGAACTATCTAGTATTGACTGTTTAGTAATTGACTACTTTTTACTATCGACTGTTTCAGTCGCTATTTTTGATTCGACTGCTATTTTTAACATTCTGGCTCTGTTGTCCTAGCTTGCTATGTCTTACTTACTTATCCACGCTTACATAGATTTATATATAATATACATAGTATTATGATTTTTTGGTAGTTTGCTTGTAAATAACAATATATTGTACGTTAATATAGCAGCATTTTCGAACGAAATTTTTTACATATTGCTAATGTAATACGGTAAAATGATTAAAATTGTGAATGATAAATAGTAAATAGTAAAATAATTTGACTATTTTTATGACAATAATAGCTTATATTTCGATTATTCCATCGATTTTTGTTAAAAAGCATTTATTTTATTTAAAAAAGCTCTAGTAGTTATTGTGCGATCATTTTTAATTTTGTCATGAATATTTTTTTATGACTAGGTATATGTTTAATTTTTATTTAGTATTTATGGTTATTGTAGAATTATAGGTTTAGGTTTTGTTTAAGTTCTATTGTATTGTCTATATTTATTGTAGTATAGTACTTGAAAATGGAAATTAACATATTAAAATACGATAAAACATTTGTGGATTATTATTCCATTCCAAAGAAAAATTTCATTCCTTTTTACAGATCCCAGAACTATCAAATATAAAAGTAAATTTACTTCGTCTCTAATTAATTTATTAATTACACGGTAATTGTATTTAGTAATTACTTTTCTTCTTTTCTATATTAAAGTTAGTACGCGAAGGAATATCTACATCTCCATCTATGTCAATAATTGTCAACGCCCGCAAGCAGAGGATGCTAAATATACATATTGACTTATAGGTACATCCAATTGTACTCGCTAATCAGCTAAATATGCGAAGTGATAGTGAAGTGAGCAGATTAAAACGTCGAACACCATCCGATCTGATTATTGGACACATATAAACTTTAGAATAAGCTTTAAAATAAGACTAATTAATTGAAGTAATATTTTGTACAGGAGATAACTTAATGAAGTGATTTTCTACATGCCATGTATATATAATATAAACATAACAAATAGTTATTGCTCTCTGGACAGAAGGGCATTCTCTTGTAAAGAGAGTTATTTATTAAAGGACTGGATACAAAAAATACATCAAAATTTTCGATGGAATTATATTTTAATCAATATGTGGGCATTAAAACGATTTTTAAGTGACAACATTTCAAATATTCTTCACTAAATCTCACCATCGTTGTTGACCTTATTTTAAGATTTAAACAGCTTATGGATGAAGACATGCCGCGAGTTGAATAATAGCAATTTAGCTTGAAAAGGATAAAATTATTATTCAATAAATAAGAAATAGTCACGTTCAAGTCGTGTACTATAGTTTTGAATTCTCTATTAAATTTTACTTCAAGCAAATGCCGTAGTTTCAAAGTTGGATTATATTAATTTGAAAGAGGATGGAAAATCTATTGTCAATATTTAAAGGATCAGAATTTAGAAACAGAATTGAATGATATACCTCCCTTAGAATAAAATAAATAGCATTCTCATTACCAGGCCTTAGCTCATATTTTAGAGAAAATAGTGTTTTCAAAGCTTTTTGGCAGTTTTTTTGTGAATATAAAATGCGTATAAATGAACAGTCAGAACTAAAGGGGAATAAAAAACAACCTTTGAAAATTTAACTTCAAGATTGTCAAAAGGTTACACCTGAGTGGTAATTAATGAAATTTATATTTTGTGTCTTGCACTAGAGGCTTTAAAACAAAATTCAGAAACTCCAAAAAATAGCTGCATCATTGTAAAAAAAGAACACTAAATGGGTAGCTGTACAAAAAGAATTGCGGATGATACAAAAAATTATATCCTATTATTTTATTCTAATTGATCAGAAAGTTTAAAAATTAGAAACTGTTAATATACTTGTAAAACTGATTGCAATCTGTTAGTGGTGCTACCAGATAGGGGAGCGTTTTCAAAGCATGAATGTTGAGCAGCTTGAATAGTAATTATTAAACTCTTTTATGAAACTATGTCAAGAAATTCTGGAATGCCAGCTTGTATCAGTTTACGATTAACTGATTGATTCAAAACACTAATGGATTAAAAAAAAAAGAAAAAAAAGAAACTGAATGAATTCAAAAGAGCTTAGTGACCTCCGAGGAATTATTTTGAAACATCCATACTCTCGTCTCCCTACTCGGTTACTTATAACATCCAGTGACTATAAGTACTATAAATACTGATGTATACCGATTATCACTGTACATTATGTTAACAAAAAAAAGAAAACATAATAAAATAATAAACATTATATAAAATCTATAAATAAATATAGGTAATAATAAAAATATCGCCCGTAAATGTTGAATTACGGGCGATATTTTCGATAGAAGGATTTATATAAAAGTTAAGACGGAAATTTTCAAGACGTATCGCTGTTCGTTAGAATTAAATAGATGATTTTTAATTGGATGTTCTAGTTTAAGCAAAAAACGGCTACACGAAACTATCAATTAAGGAATTTAGTTCAGTCTAAAAAATTACGTAAAAAACCAATTTACGGCATTCGCCACAAACATCGCCTTTTCTTTTTCATAACTACGAACAAGACGTTCAAGAGATATTCACGTATTTCTGAGGAAATCTTTGAAAAAGTTCGGCAACTCTTTCAAATTGATGCTAATTAAAACTTAGGACATTAAAACTTTTAGCGAACATGTAAGAGTAAAGAAAAGTGTCACTGACCATTTTCCATCAAATAGATTATTGAATAATTTTTCAAAATTTTAATTACTATTTTATTAAATATTATCAGTCAGACTAATATCCTCTTTCTCGGTTATGGAGAAATAAATTATATTGTAGTGACTGCTACAACCCTTTAGGCCACCACGCATTCACCTACATCAAAGTCTAAGGTTGGCAGCGCTGGTGGATGTCTCGCTCTCTTTCCATTTCTCTACCCCCTTGTAACAGTACCACTTCCATAGCGCTACCGTACTTCCTTAACCTAATCTAATATCCTGTCCATTCTCCCGTCCACATGTATCAATTAAAATCTAAATAAGCAACTTTTTATTCAAGCAGTGTTTTCAGTTATCGTGCGAATTCCTTCCACAAAATAGTAGTGACTGTTCCAACATACTCTCGCATCGACAGCCATACATTCTGGTGAGTACAGAGTTAAACGAAGCGAACGTTTGGGGTCTGCGTGAAGATTCAGCAAGAATTCAGCGAAAATCTCTTCATTCTCGGTGATGGAAATCAATTCGTGTGCCGTTCGGTTCTTCTTGGAAAGTTTCGGTCTCCAAAAATCATTCGACGGTTTTCATCGTTTGGTTCGGAACCCTGTATTTATATTGTAAATTCTGTAATTTCCCTGTTAGCCTATATCTCCCTCACTATACTCAAATACGCATTCTATTAATTCTTTTGCTTTAAACGATACAAAAAAAGCGTATTCTATCTGTTTGATGCCTCTTACGCATCTATAATAACATTTAACCATTAACTGAGAGAACACCATTAAGTAATCTCAATCGGGTCAAATCTCCGACATCATTTCAATTCCCTCCTAATAATTTGATGGTCTTAGTGCCTGTATGGCTGTGGAATACCTTGCCATAAGCGAGAGATTATTGCCGAAACAGCGCCATTATAATTTCATCCTCTACAACAACAATAAGCGCTAAATCCTTTTACCTGTTCACGATACATTAACAAAAACACTTTTTCAATTATTTAGGATGGAGCTCTCGCTCGATTATTTTATTAGAGGCACATTCCGGCGATGAAATATTAATGGTCAAATTGGCATTTTATGTTGTTCCAACGCGGGGATGAAAAGGAAATTGAGGGAAAAACGGGCGCAGAGCGAAAGGTAAAAAAACGACGCCCCTAAAGGATAAAGGATTAGTTTTTGAATTATTTAATTGGGATTCAGGTAAAAGATTTTCTTTTCCACCGTTGAACACGACGATCAGTGGTAAATGTTACACACCATAAATAACAAACAGAATATTTTTAATTATAGAGGTATTATAAATTTCAATTTACGCAAGAAAAATAAAAAACAGACAATCTATCATATATTATGTATTGGTGGATAGAGGACAGGTGACACAAAATATATCAAGTCAAATTGTGTCTGTCTAAAGTTGTATATTCGTTTTACAGTAAGACAATATCATCCTTGTCATTTTATTCTATTTAAAAAGAGATAAAATGCTGGTAGAGAAGTTCGAACATGTAAAGAAATGAGCCTGCAAAAGTTGTTCGTTTGCCAAGCGTCTGAAGATTCTTCGAAATATTATAATTACCGGTTATAAACCAGGATACGTTGTTTTAACCCTTGGTTTTAATAAATGTTAAATCGTCGCGGTTTTTGTTGAAAATATTTTTTGCGTCTTACAACCGCACTGTATATTAGTACGGACACGCTCAATAAAATATCTCAAAAAAATAAAAAACTATATAACCTTAAATTCGCTAAAAAGAAACCGTGTTTATGCGAAACAGGTAAGGAAGCTTGGTGTTTCAGAGATATACGAAATGTATAAAACACTAAGCAGTTTTTTCAATTGAAACATATTTTAATATTCATTAAAATTTTCAGAGAAAATTGTTAGTAGAGATGTAGAACATATGTTCATACATTGTTGGATAATATAGGATTTAAGTCGTGTGAAGATAACCCACGAAGGGGTTTAATGGAACTTCTACAGATTGGTTTTAAAAGAATATAATTTTTAAAACATATAACAAAATCAAGAAAGAAATATATCAATTTATACATTTCAATGAGACATGAATATATCAGGATGATACTTTGGATTGCTCATGGTGGGATAATAATAAATATAGCGTAAAGGGTGTAACTATAATGTTAAGGAAACAAAAGTTGGTGGAAAAAGGTGAATCTTGGAATAACTACCGATTTGGTTTTGTTAGTGATAACATTTATTCATCGCAGACATATAGTTCTTCATGCTGGGAACAAGAATGGTTATATATCTGGCGCAGAATTAATGTTTCTCTAAGTCCAACGGTGACCAACAGGAAGAAGTGAACCATAACTTGTCTTTGCAGTAGTTTGAAAATGAGCTTTTAAAGTACTTGGAGGAGGAGGAACCATGAGTTATTGTTATGTATAATGCACCATATCTACCATATTTATAGTACACTGGTGCGGAAAATCCCAACAAGTGCACCAACAAAGGCTGCAATTAAGGAATGGCTTAAAGTACATAAAATAACTTTCGAAGAAATCATGCTAAAGAATGAACTATTTCAAATTATTATTCAGTAAATATAAGTGAAATATTTAGCTGCATTTTATGTAATTTACATTTTTAGAATTAAAGCTGAGAAAAGATACATAGTAGATCAGATTACTGAATGTTATGGCCACAGAGTATTATGTCTCCATCCTTATCACTGCATTTTTAATCCAATTTAATTGATATGGGGTATTGCAAAGAATTATTGCAATAGATATTCATGTCGAGGAGGATATTCAAACCAGAACTGTCTGGATGTATAGAAAGAGGCATTGTTGGAAATAGCGCCTTCGGTTTGTGTGAGCTCTATCAGACATATTGAAGAAGAAATTGACAAGTGGTACAATCTTTAGCAAGTTTTTGATAGATTGACAATAAACAGCTTAGTTATTAACTTGATTAGTGTTTCTGAAAGTGAGAGTAATTAAAAAAAACTTATGAATGTTCGTTTATGATTCAATGCTGACGATTACTAAGACAGGATGATGAAAGGGGAAAATACTAAAGGTCAGTATACAATTAACATACTTTAATTGTAGGAAATTGTATTATAAAGTATTAAAGCTATGAGCATGTGTGTTATTGTTCAGAATATACATGAACGTTTGGTTAACATGTGAAATTGAGTGAAAACCTCAAATTTCAAAGGCACGTACAATGTTTTCATATTTTTTTTTATGTAAAATCATCAGATATTAGTGTATAATGTTATTGCTGAATAGATGTGACGAAAAATCGGAAGTAGTTCAGCGTAAAGGCCATTCAGTTTGCTTTTTAAGCACTAACCATATCATATGAGAAGTCGTAAAAACCTGTATGGTAACCGCTACAACGTTTTAGGTCATCAAGCTTTTACCTACATCAAAGTCAGAGGTTGACAACGCTGATGGATTAGTACCAAGCGGTTCCCGGCTATAAATAACCACCACGACGACGTCTCGCTCTCTTTTCTTTTCTCTATCCCCTCGTAACAGTACCACTTCCACAGCGCTACCGTACTTCCTTTTTACCTAACCTAATATCCTGTCAATTCTCCCGTCGACCACATGTATCATTTAATATCGCAATAAACAAGTTTTTATTTAACCTGTGTTTTCAGCTACCGTGCGAATTAAACTCATACGCGGAGATGGCGGGTTCAATTCTTACCAAAGCAGCAACTTTCTTTTTTCTAGTTTGGTTGCAACATTTGTCAAATAACCTAGACTAGGTAGCGGGCCCCAGTGCCTGAAATATTCCTTATTTTCAGCCACTGTTTCTTTATTCATATTATTCCTCATACGGGCTGTAACTTTACTTGAGCTATCCATTGTAATACTTAATAAAATAACTGCGCAATTTATTGAGTAAATATCTGACACTAAAAAGAGAAAAATATAATATTTTTACAAAAAAAAAATTAACCGACTTCAAAATATAAATAAGGCACTCACTAAAATGTGTAAAATAATCGGACTTTAAGATTTTGTGTTATTTTCGCTTAATCCCGTATTGTTGGGACTATTAAGAAGTTATGACAAGTTTGGATAAAAAACGATTAAGGATACTATGATCATGTGAAGTTACGTTTTACATATTTGGTACTTTTGCTTGAAAATCCTGACTTAAGCGAAAATTCTATCCTAACATTGATTAATGAAATTCGAGAATAACAAGAATCCTCTTTTAAGGTATTTAGATATTCGCAAGCCGTTTTTGATCTGATATGATGCCTGGTAATCACTGAGTAACTAAGAAAAATGCTTTTTGATTAAGAACTAATGGTAATTGTTATGACTCTGGAGATATAGTATATCATTGTACAAGAGGTAATTCTAAAGTTTATTAAAATTTTTCTGTAAATGTGGTAAGTGGTATTAACTTTCAATCCATTTTATATTTCATTAGTATATTAAATTTGTAATAAAGCAATAACTGCTGAATATTGCAGGTAATAAATAGGTTACTTAGTAGTTATAATTATAATAAAGTGTATTTATTAAAACACAATGCTAAATATTCGAGGACGATCAAGAAATGTCGTTCGACGTACACATAATGCAGAAAAAGACCTAATCAATGAAATATGGAATGATACTAAACAAAATCAAAATGAAAATAACTATAGAGCTAGAAACCCTTCAATGTGAACAACTTTGAACTTGTTCTTTTTTTTCTCTTCTTTTAAATTTCTTATTCTTTTAGTTCTTTTTTATTTTTTTTTCTTAATTTTTTAACTACGGGTTTATCTGGACTGGGCCTAAATTTAACGTGGGCTACGATCCACGATCCTCAGCATTAAACCTACAGACTGGCGAGTGACCAACTTTAGAAATCATCCCAGAAGTCATCCGGTCTTACCCAGCCTGGTTACTGGCGTGACTGGATCATTTTCCTTGTCAGATTTTAGCCTTGCCTAGAACATTCACAAATTTTAATCAATCACAAACATACATTTACGACCATGCCCCAGCAGGATTCAAGCCCGCGGCTATCACAACAGTAGAAGGGCCGTCCTATCGCTTTTACCACTGCGCCTAGTGGCCGGCTTTTAACTATTTTAATTTTCGTCCTTTAACTAATATCTTCATATATAAAGTTTTCATAATGTAAATTTTTTTTTCAAGTGTAGTAGTACCTGACTAAATTTACGAGGACAATTTTATAAGTCAATGATTTTTTGAATGAAAGATATTTTTCAACAAAAATAAGTGTTATTTTCCACACATTCTCCTCTTATTACATATAGACTTCTCGACATCTTCTCAATTCGACATTCTCCAAACATCTTAGTACCCAACAATTTCTTCAGGTTTAGAATATAATAAATAGTCACTGGGAGCTAAATCTGAAGAATATTCAGAATAGGATACCAATTCGTAAACCAATTTATGCATTTTAATCGAAGTGACCACATACTTATGTACCTGTACAATGTCTTGATGGAAAAACATCTATTTCTTCGCCAAATATGGTAGATTTTCCTTAAAATTAATATCAAACCTGTCCAAAAGGGTCGAATAATATTCTCCGGTCATCGTTTTACCCTTTTCAAGATAATCGAGTTGAATAATAACGTACGGTTGAAAAACCTTGCCTGACAGGTAGGCGCAACCTGGATTTGTTTGCTGCAAGTTCACAAGTGTGAGGTTGCTCAACAACCTCACGTAGATTGACTCTGTGACTATCCAACGTCATTCCATGGATTTTAAGGACGATTTCTGACGTGATCACCTCTTTTGGGTAGTCTGACCACAATTTAACAGAAAAACTTCTTAACCACTGAAATTGACGGTGCAGTCTCTGTAGTATATATCGAGCCTTTCCTTGGATTCGGTGATGAAGGTTTTCGCGCAAAAATAATGCTAAATTAACATGTCAATTGAAAAATCCCCGGCCTACCATAGTAAAACACATTTTTTTGCCAAAACTAGTTTTTTTTATTAAACATAATTCCCTTCAAGGGTGATACACTGATTATAGTGATCCTCCAACTTTTCTATGCCATTTTTGTAGTACGATTTGTCCTTTGCTTCAAGATAGGTCTCATTTTCGGCGAAAATTCTTCATTCTATGAAAATTTCTTGCCAGCGAGCATTCTTTTGAGATCTGAGAACAGGAAAGATGGGCTAGGGGCAGATCTCGGGAATATGGTGAATAAGGAAGAAATTCAAAGCCCAATTCATGGATTCTTGCCATCGTTTTCACTCACTTATGACACGATGCATTGTATTGGTAAAGCAGCACTTACTTTTTCTTCAAATGCGGCCGTATTTTCAGCGATTTCGTACTTCAAACGGTCCAATAACGTTACGTAATAGTCGCTGTTGATGGTCCTTTCTTTTTAAAGGTAGTCAATGAAAATTATTCCATGCGCATCCCAAAATACAGATGGCATAACCTTGCCAGTCGACTATTGCGTTTTCCCAATCTTTGGAGAGGGTTCCTCATGTGCAGTCCACTCGGATGACTGTCGATTAGATTTCGGAGTGAAATGATGGAGCCATGTTTCATCCATTGTCACACATCGATGCAAAGGCTCGGGTTATTACGCTTGATCATTTTCAAACACTGCTCCGAATCATCTCGAGCTTTCTGATACCCAAATATTCGTGAATGATATGTTCAGTTTATATTTTTAGTGTCTGTTATTTCATCCAATTTCAATATACGGTCATTCAAAATCATTTTGTGTATTTTTTTAATGTTTTCGTCGACCTCATTTAGGCGACACTTAGGTCAGCACCGTCTTCTGTGCTCATTTCGCCACGTCTAAACTTAGCATACCAATCCTTGATGTTTGATTTTCCTATTACAGTGTCCGGAAACTCCAAGTCAAGTTTTGCTTAAACTGTATTTTTGCCCTTCAAAAAGCAGTAATTTACCACAATAACAAAAGCTGCTTCACTCAAAATGCTATAATTCACAAACTAATGATCCGTCAGCTGTCAAATTTATACACGCATCTTTTGAGGGTTAGGGCTAATTAAAAAACATATGGATTTAATTAATTAAAAAACATAAGAACATATGAATTCTAGTGGTGCCATCTATGTGTCATGCCGGGGAATTTTTAATTGACTTGTTAGCACAATATATAGGATATTAATAGATGGCAGTTAAGGGCAGCAGATAATACTTTTATAGTTTGACTTAAACTCTCATCGTGTGTAATAGTAATGGTATGTTAGGATATTTAATGATTCTTTTGTATGTGCTTGCACAAATTTGTAGAAGCTTGATTTAAATTTAATTCTTATTCCATTAATGTTCGAGAAAATCCTGATCGAAATCCGCTGATGAACCTACTAATTATTAGAATATCTTGTAGAGTAATAACTAAAATCAATTATAGTAGCATTAAACCGACAAATTACTGATTTACTTTACTATATCATTAAAACAAATCGTAATGGGTAAACAAATTAACATGTCGACAAACTAAATTCGAAATTTATTAAAACTATTGAATAATGATTTGGACCGGCCCATTTTACAGTGCATTACTTAAAATTTTAATTACATCGCACATATATTAATACAACATATCATTAATTTACTTTTAATTAATTTAAGTACTAACTAAAATATATATATATATATATATATATATATATATATGTGTATCGATTTTGTTAAATAATCAATTTATCAGTAACTAGTATGGATATTAAAATAATAATGGTTTTGCAAAAGAAATTTCATTAATGTCTGTCTCGAGAGATAACAATCCCCTATAATCTGGCCTAAGCTCGTCTGGGGCTAGACGGATTTAAGCTTCATAAAAAAAAACTAAAAATAAACAGTTAATATAAAAACATAAGAATGAACGGAGTGTAGACAATGAAAAAATATTCCCACTTTTGTCGCTAATTAGGATTCAAAAAAGGACTTAAATCAAAATAAGGCCTTGATTTTATTTGATTAATTGATTTAACAGCAGGTTCGTGTATTATAAAATAAATTTAGGTGTTTAATATATTATATGCCACAACGTTTATTATTACTAATATTATTATATGGGGCCTACCAAAATGTGATTTTCAGCACATGTATTTGTTAAAAGCAACAACCTGTTATTCTTCAGTGCGAATTTTTGAGCTAGAAGCATCAGTAGATCTTAATTATTCGAAAATAAGGTTATTGGTTCAATATTATGACATGAACACCAAGTATTTTTTACTTTCTACTTCTGCATTAGTCAAACTCAAAAATATGCGTATTTGCCAGCAAAAGTGAATGAAATTTTCTTTTTATTACCCTTAGTATTCCAGTCATTATTTGGTTAGCTTCCTTCAAAAGCTTTTTCATAGGATAGGCGCATTTAAAAGGGGAAATTCTTTCTTTATTGTTCTTAGCCCAATGGCGCCAATGGTAGCCAATAGTAGCGTCCTTTCAAGTTTTTTTACTATATATCGCAGACTATCTTCTAATCAATAAAAATACACCACTCATATTTCCTACAATGAAGGTAACAACTCTGATAATTCATTATTACGTTCATTATCAGCGCGCTAAATAACATAGAAATTAGATTATATTATATAAGTATATTATTACATATGATCGTGAAATATACAATAATAACAGTTTTGTTTAATTTTTCAATAGATAGTTTGTATTAACTATCCTGACCCAATATCAGTATAGAATTTGGTTAGGATCGGACATTGGAATAGTTTAGAATGGAACTGATTTAATAGGCTTTACCGCGCACCAATTGTTCCAATTCCTATCCAGGCAAATGTATTCGAATCAGTATGCAAATTTCACGCTTCTGTTGCATCTCGTATCAAGAGACAACACACCAGGATATTTAATTTAAATTCTTTTATATTTCAGTTTGTCAGTTCAGTTTCAGTATGTGTTTGCGACAACACTCAAATCTGGTGAAATATTTCTAATCATTATAATGTAAAATATTTATGGATACACCAACTATGAAAGTTAACTAACTTATAATAAGAATTCTTGTATTACCAAGGCACAAAGAGAACCAAATATATATATTCAAGAGATTTTTTTTATTATTCTTAGTAGTTCCACAATATGCCCAATCGGCAATAAGTATTTCTTATGTTTATATTTTATATATACATGGCATTTAGAAAATCACTTCATTAAGTGATTTCCTGTATAAAATAAAATCTTAATAATATAAATAAATATAATAATATAAATTTTAATTAGTTAGTCTTATTCTAAAGCTTATTCTAAAGTCTATATATATCCAATAATCAGATCAGATGATGCTAAACGTTTTAGTTTACGCATTTCCTTATCACGTCGCATATTTAGCTGATTAGCGAGTACTTTGGAATGCACTGTCACTCTATCGAAGTACTTCATACAAACACGTTGAATTACACTCATTTTAGGTTCTAGAGGAATATTGCATTGTATTACTTCGTTTCAAACATAGTACGGAGCATCAACAATGGCACGCATCACTTTATTTTTAAACCGTTGAACGATGAATATATTTGATTTGCTGGCGGTACCCCATAGTTGGATTCCATATGACCAAATAGGCGTGACTATAGACTCATACATACTCATATTCTCATATTCATACTTACTACTACTAGCAGTACAAGTTCAAGTTGTTTCCGTTTAGAGAGTATGTGCCTCTTCCAGGTTAGGCGTCGATCTAAATGCATACCAAGATATTTAACATCCTCTACTTGGGGTAGTTAACAATGATTGATATTCACTGGTGAACATGTTCTTTTAGGCGGGTAAAAGTTATATGGGTTGATTTTATTTCATTGGCTTTAATGCGCCTTTTAGTCAACCTCATTTGTATTTGCTCCAGGTGGGTTTGTAGGTTCATTGATGCTGTGACTGGATATTCATGAGATTCTCAGATTGCTGTGTTATCTGTATGTGTTGCCACAGTAGTTATTTTTGTGATGGGTAGATCAGCTGTATATTGAAGATATAGTATTTTACTTACTACCTTGCAATATCAAGAGATAAAAATGTCAACAACAACAGTTTTAATTATTCACTGACCATTGGCCCTAACTGCGCCAATCTTTGCGTAGGTCCAGGCTTGTAATAAATCATGAGGCAATATCAATGCTACACAGAACTTTGTTTGAAGTGACTTTATTTTGTCGGCTTTATGAAATAAACAGGAACTTAGTTTGTTAAATATTCTAGACCAGAATAATTTGTTACCCAAGACGAACATGTAAAAGCTATTAGTATACTCTAGAACAACTATATAAATATCCTGCAAAGTCCGCTCTATACTATATATCTAACCATAACAAAGAGACATGAATAAAATGAAAATGAGAATTTTTCCATTTTACCTTAAAATATTTAAAACACTGTCCTATATAAAACAGAGAACTGTGATTATTCACCTTCAACAATAGATGCATGTTGGCTATACATAAACCTCTTTCTTCAGCCGACAAGCGAAAAACGTAAAATAGATGCGAGAGACTGACTGAGAAAGACCAGGGACAAAGGACAGAATTTAAAACAATACGAAATTTAATCTAGAATGTCTCGTAAAGCTAAACTGTTTTCAGACTGGTCTGGATCTGAATCGTGAAGCTTTTGTTCGAAGCCCGTAGCATTTATATAAGTTTACTCGACATTTAAAAGCCAGAAAAGACGATGGGTGAGACAGAGAGAGAGGGAGAGAGAAAGGGAGAGGGTAAAATTAACTAACTGTCAGAGGTTTGATCACATTTTCGAATAGTAAGACACGACCTCTAATATTGTGTTACGTGTTTATTCTTGCGAGAACTGTTAAACGCCGAATTACGGACGTTTAAATTACATTTTGATTCACATTTAAAATCTTAAAATAATAATTTCATAATAATTGTAACTAAATATTAAGTTCCTACAATCACTTCTGGAGTTCCCATATTCTACAAAAATAATAACATACGCGTATAAAATGTACAGTTACTTTAGCCAATTGTAAAGTAAACTAAAATATTTCAGCTTTTACTGATATGCTTTTTGAATATATAATAATTAATCGACGTTACTTGCTTATATTAGAATATGTGATATGGCCCAGACTATCCGACCTTCTGTTTTTTTTTCGACTGAATGGAGAACGAGTAAAACGGATTGATCCGTTTTTACCCGCAGTCGTTCAACAAGTCATATCTTGTTTCCGTTAAATAGATCAGTTCTTTTAAGTAAATTAATAGTTTTTCTTTTCTAAACCATTTCGCGTATTATAAATTATACGTATTATTACGAAACATTAAATATATCAGATATTATAAGCAGATAACAGCCTTAAAAATATTTCTAACTTTTATGTCTTGGTGTATAACCATGTAAGCTATTCAAATATTTTTGCGACTGCATCGTATTATACTAGAGTTTTTATTTGTTTCTTGCCTTGAAGTTACTTTAGGTAAGTAATAATTGGTTTAGGATTGCAGCAATGTTTGATTTGGGTTGGTATAAATTAGGATTAGTAAAAATTTCTTCAAAAGAAGGATTTAACAAATTCTATCTCAGCACTAGAGAACAACTAATACTGACGGACTTATTTTCATCATTGGTTGGCTCAGTTTATTTTGCACTCGTTTCAAAGATAGATGCCAGCAAAGAGGAAATATATGCAGTGTTTCTTCGTTAAAGAAGATAGCGCAAAGCAAGTAGCTGAATATATGAATACAATTTCAGGCTTTGAACAGCACAGCCAATTAAGGGAAACCTCGGTTTCGTCGATTCAGTTTCGGCAATTTCGACGTCAAAATTGCAGCAAACTTTAGAAGGCTAAACATCAGAGTATAGATAAAATAATAAGAAAAATGTATTGGTTATTTTAGAAATGAATCTAAATTTTCAGTAGATAATAAATTACTGCTGTACAATCAGATGCTACAACTTATATAACACAGGAACAGGAACAGGAACAATAACTTACACCGAGACTTCGGATTCGAGGAGTCATAGAAAAAGTTCAGAGATTCGCAGCAAAACGTGAGGGAAGTTTCAACTACCATATAAACATCAAAGTGCTGCAACATTTGCACAACACTAATCTGAACTAGAGCATAGACTCAGGAGAATCAAACTGTGTGCTCTTGTGGATTGTAATGGACTATATGTTAAAAAACACTTAAAATTGGTACTAACTGATGGATTTAACCAGTTTTAAGTTATTGTAGAAGCAATTTTGCTGACGAAAAGTTTACTTCCAACGAGGCTTGTAAACATTTACTGATTTTATGCGAGAAGCATAGCTTTGCAATTACTTTAGCAAAATAATAACCAGTTATGGAACAAAACGACGTATATTAAACCCAAAAAGAATCATTCGACTAACTGAATTATAGCCTTCAAGTTCATGTAAAAGTAACTGATTTATTTCTACTACACGTGTTTTCATACACGATGTATACCTTAAAGTAATTAATAAATTTATTTGACATACTAAAATATAAGTTACATTTCGTATAGATTCCAATTTTTAAGAGAAAAATTCATTTATTAGAAAATAAAACCAATATAACAAAAATATTTTTTATTAAAAACAAAATATAGATAACATTTTAAAATAAGAAAAGAAAACGATAAAATTCAGATTAATTTTCTTCAGGAGGATTTTCCTAGGCGAGTTCGTTAAAGTGCAAAAAGTTTTAGTATTCGACGGAACAGCTTCCGAATAAATATTTCAAAACGGTTTCGATTAATCTAGCGATAGATATCTATCGTTAAAATTTAAATATTTCGCAAGAACAAAGATTCCGATCGGACGGAAATTAAGAGATATTTTTGATATGAAAAAGATTATTTATTTTTTCAAAAATCCCTTTTTATCCCCTCTTGGATATAATGCATTTATGCAAATAGTTGTTCTGTCCTCCAAATAATTGTTAGAATACGATTTCCGGCTTTCTTCGATTTATATCGACTTAAAGTAATCTTTGAGTAATCGTCAAGCCTTTGAGATTAGGTGATATGTAGAAATCGGACGAAGCTAAATCAGGAGAATAGGGCGGCAGTTACAAAGACATGAGTTTGTCATTTCAAATGTTTTATGTAAAAGTCCGGGAAGAGGAAATGCTTGAAGCGAATAGCTTCGTATAACAAATAATCCTTGTTAAAAGGCTCAAGATTAATTATCTTAACAGCAGCAGTATATGCCATCTTGGTAGCCGCATTGGTCAAGGAGAAAGGAAGAACTCCTATTGTTGCAATAGTGCTGAATTCCAATCACACCATGGTTGGTGCTCACGTCCAAATTTAGATCGAATAATCCTCAGTTAGTAAATAAGCAGATTTCATTCATTATTTTCCCCTTACTAATGTAATAGTGACTTAAAGTCAGTTTTTTACTTCAATGTGTATTCAATTCTAAGAATCCATTGAGAAAATATACACAAACTCGGCTACCAGACGTTATCATAAAACATTTTCTTAAGAACTGTTATAAGTGTCTGAACGTTTTATAAATAGGTTATTTTACACGATACACTTCAAACTATAATAATAATTACTAAAAAAGGGAAAGTTCTAAAATCATTAATATCTATAATCCAGTAAATAAATAATGTTTTGTAAAATTGTAATAATCGAATTTTTTTTAATTGATCTATTGCCTTAGTTGCCAACATATGTATGTCATATACCGTATAGGTTGTTTGTAGCAAGCATATAACAATTTGTCATTATCTTGCCTTAGTTTCTTAAAACTTTCTTAAAGCAGTTATATAAGTCACAATTAACAAATTTCTTTTCCATTTTTTTGCATTGCATTTTATTTGAAAATTTTAGTTTTTTTAATATCATTATTGTATCAATATGTATTAGATGTATAACTACTTGCAATATTTGGCTGGAGTTTTCACTATTTACTTACGAAGCCTTAGATCAGTAAATTTTAAAATAATCCAAAATAATAGCAACATCTATTTTTACCCCTACTACAATCGTATATTGTAACCAGAATATTTTCTTTGTTTTTTTATGTTCTCCAGCTATCAAATTCACCTAACATATTAAATTTTAAATTAGATTTTTTAACTTTTACATTGTGAATCTAGAAGAGTTGTCCGTTAATCCTATGATAAAATGTTAATTCACCTTTCCATAAAGCAAATACATTAATTAGTCGTTACTACAAAAGATGCAGTAAATTTATACTATTTATAATAGGTTTTGATCGTTTTTTGTTCGTTTATGGTTCCAACAATGTAGAAATACCCAAAAGTAATACAAAAGCTTAAACACTGGTGGCTAAAATGAAAGAAAATCGCTTAATGGTAGTTTCACTCACTCACAATGTATATTAACAAGACCTTTTGTTTTATGTATTTTTGAGTTGGAGTACTACCAGATATTAAAAATTTTACGTTGGATGTTAATATACGTCCAACAGAAACACTGAATATATCGTATGAAATGTAGACCTAACAACATCGTCAGGTTATACCGCGCAAAATAGGCCAGAGTGGGTGCTGAATTGACAGATATAGTCGCCTCTTATGGGTACTTTTTATTTTACATGATTTTATATATTTGTAGTATATATGATATATAAATTTTATCTCTATGCGCTTCTTCTTCATATACACTTTAACTATACCAAATATCACACTCCATTTCCCAGTTTTGTGAACTTACAGGTTCAGCTACGATAATTTTACCCAAATTCCGCTTACCCAGATCAAGGAATGATTCGAGTAACTGCGGAAATATTTCCGGTCTCAAGTCAACTTGTTGTTCCCTTGAGAACTAATTTGTTTCCGGTATAATAAATAATAATAATAAATTTTGATAGAATCTGACTTGAACTGGTTTTGTAAATGAATATGTTGCAACATATTTACACTTTTTTTTTTTTTTTTTTTTTTTGTTCTGGCCTAAAAACCAGGCGGTGGAATGCATGACGCATACCTGGTCGCGGAGACTTGCCCTGGAGTGACAAGTTGGACCGGGTTATGTGGGACTGCCTCTGGGCTTACCAATACACTAAACCGAAACCGCCTCACAGTTGACCCCTGTGGATCACTACTGCTACTGCATTAAATTTGGGGATATGGCACCCGCTGATCGGGCAGCCGTTATTGGGCACGAGAGCCCGGCGATTCTATTGATTCGCGAACCTGAGTTAACACACAACTGGGTACTGTTGTATGGGGGCAAAAGTTATGACTGTAGCGACGGATGAGGTCGTTTCAGCCTGGAAAAGGGGGAGAGCTTAGCGGTGACGCGGTGCTAAGCTCCCAGCATGTCAACCAGCTCGCGAACAAGCGCGTTTTCAGAAGAACTTGAGCTGAGTTGTTGTTTGTGGAATGATTGAGATATGAAGTGCTTGATTTCTGGAGTGTCAGTTTCCCTATGGATTTGATTATTTCTGACAAACCATGGAGCGTTTAATATTCTCCTGAGGAGCTTATTTTGGAAAACTTGAAGCCGTTTGACCTGGTTGGGTGTAACAAACTTGAAGTAGACATTAGATCCGTAGAGGAGTACGGACCGAATTAACATCTTGTAAAATAAGCATTTGATGGAGATGGGAAGCCTGCTAGAAGGGCAGATCAGAGGAGATAGCAGGTTTGCTATCCCCGAACCTTTTTGGATTGCTTTCTGGATTTGGGAATGCCAACCGAACCGCCGGTCGAAGTGAAGACCTAGGTACGTGACGTTATCCAGCCATGGAATTATTGCGGTGTCGATCTTAAGTTGCGAGACGCGCAGTGCGTAACGCTTCTTGTGGAAAATGATGGCCTGGGTTTTCAGGGGGTTGATTTGCAACCTCCAGAATTTGAACCACTTGACCGCATGATCGAGCTGCTTCTGTAAACGCTCATGAATTGTAACTTCGAACCTGGCGGCCGTGAAGAAAGCAGTGTCGTCAGCGTAAAAGGCGACGTCAATATGCTCTTTTCTCGGCATATCTGAAATAAAGAGATTAAAGACTGGGGCCAGCGGGGAACCTTGAGGTACGCCAGCATCGATTTGTTTACGACTGGAAAGTGACGCCCTGATCTTGACCTGGAAAGATCTGTCCGAGAGATAGGACTTGATGAGAGCGGTTAGATCTTCTGGGAGGCCTAACCGCACGCACTTTGCGAACAATCCGTCGTGCCAGACCTTGTCGAAGGCTTTGGTTAGGTCCAGAAGAACTGCTCCAAGCTTTTTACGTTGGTCAAGAGCATGATGGATGTGTGCAGCCAGACGGGAAGTTTGATGGACGGATGAGTGGTGAGCGCGAAAGCCGAATTGTTCATCTGGAATGATGTTGTTTTCCTTTGTGAAAGAGTTGAGAGCGTAGAGTATTGCCCTCTCGGCAAGCTTCGAAATGGCGCTGAGAAGGCTGATAGGCCTGTAATCAGATGGAGATGATTTTGCTCCTTTCTTGGGTATAACCGCTATATGTGCGTGTTTCCAAGACGCCGGGAAGTGTTGCAGTTTCATGATGGAGTTAATAATGTTTGCCAGTTCTGCGAGTTGCTTATGCGGGAGCTTTTTTAACTGGGTAATCGATATTCCATCGAAACCTGGAGATTTTTTGGTTTGAAGTTTGCCGATCATAGTCTGTAGAGACTTTGGAGATACAAAATGGTTGAGAAGAAAGGCGGGGGTTACTGGTCTTTTGACGGAGTTGGATTCGTTGATGACAGTGTCAATGTCTTTAGTTTTAGTGTTCTGTGCGGGTGGGAGGCATTTCATTTGAGCTTCGTAGGTCTCTGCAAGGAGCTCGACTTTTTCTTGGTCAGTGACTGCAAAATTTCCTGTAACCGCTGACTTCAGGGGAGGGATGACATTGTGCGTCTTCCCCACGAGGCATTTGGAGACACGCCAGAGGGAAGGGGGGCCATCCAGCCTTTGGTCCGCGAGAAATGAGTTCCATTTCATTGCTCGCCAAGTCGAGACGGCCGCCCTTACCCTCTTGCAAGCTCTGTTCGCCTCCCTTTTGTCTGCAGCATCAAGGGTGAATCGAGCTAATCTGCATAAACCGTTTTTGATGCGAATTTCACGTTTAAGAGAAGCGGGAAGATTGTTTTTCCACGGCTGGGGTTGTGATGAAATTTTGACTGTGGAAGATTCGTGAGCAGACTGAATATCGCGAGTTAGCTTGAGTACGGCTTCCTCGAGGTGTTCTGGTGTGTTAATTTTCGGAATTGGATCGGATTTCAGGAGAAGAGATTGGTAGTTTTTCCAGTCGGTTTTTTTCCTGAATCTTGTTAGTGGGACTTGAGTGGTGGCGCAGTTTCCGAGTTTGAGAAGGATCGGACGATGATCAGAGTCTAGTTCGTCAAGGACTCGAACTTCGGAATCGCGATTTACGTCTTGAAGAATAAAGAAATCAAGGATTCTTGCTGCGCCTTGAGAGACTGTACTAGGGTGATGGGTGGGTTCATCTGGCAAGGCAAGACCGTAGCCCAGATCTGCACTTAGAGCTACGATGGCGTTACCTGCGGGATTCGCTCTGGAACACCCCCAGGTGGGGTGGTGGGCGTTGAAGTCGCCACCTATTATTTTCGGAAATTTTCCTTCGACGAGTGATCGGTATTCGGCATAGTTGAATGCAGAAGATTTCCTGTACAGGGATGTAATCACGAAGGGACGTTCTTGGATATCGATTTTAATGGAGGTTGTTTCGAAGTTGTTTACTGATAACGATGGAAGGAGCTCGTGTTTGACTCCTTTTCTGACGAGAATGGCGGTTCCACCGCCTCGACCCGGAGTTCTAAACATATTTACACTGTTAACCTGATTAATGCATTTTAAATATAGAATATATAATGAATGAGTTATTAATCTAAATCAAAGATCCCTACAAAATCAGTAAGAGTTTACGTTAATTTAGAATATATCCCACCAAACTATCTGAATCTGAATTTGATTGCACCAGTTTTGTAAATGAATATGTTTCAACATATTTACATTGTTAACCTGATTAATGCATTTTAAATATAGAATAAATAATGAATGAGTTATTAATATAAATCAAAGGTCCCTACAAAAACATTAAGAGTTTACGTTAATCTAGAACATATCCCACCAAACTATCTGAATCTGAATTTGACTGTACCAGTTTTGTAAATGAATATGTTTCAACATATTTACACTGTTAACTTGATTAATGAATTTTAAATATAGAATAAATAATGAATGAGTTATTAATATAAATCAAAGATCCCTACAAAAGCAGTAAAAGTTTACGTTAATCTGGAACATATCCCACCAAACTATAATTGCCATTTTATCCTATATACAAACTTGGAATTATTATGGTCCCAACATTATACTATAATACAGAACGGTTGTCAGTATCCTCTCTATATCCTCTAATGCTAATCTAAAGTTATCGAGCCATTCCTAGTTAAACATCTTTACGTTTTCGTTACTGTTTAATTGCTGATAAACACATTAGCAGGCAACGAGTTTGCGGGTTTCGAGATGGAATGATGTTACTTTACTGGAAATTCCCTCAGGAGTACTGGGGAAAGATCGTGTTCCCAGCAGTATTCTGATAGCCACTGACGTGTACAGGAATTTGTATCAAACTTCATATCTTACATTTTTTATACAAACGTTATTGGCCCAATGTCTATCCCTCTTTCTTTTATTTTCTTTATTATTTTTTATAAATGGAATAATGACCTCAACAAATATGTTTTTCTTAGATATTTATTGACAACCAGTTATAATGCCACGATGGTTTAATTACAATTAATGTTTATTGCAAATAAAAATTACAAGAGTTTGAAATCGAAATGCATGTAAGTCGGAATTATTATGATCCATGTCAACATCTAACTAAAATTTTGTCTTAAAATGACATATTCCAATATGCCAAACTCTCACTGAAAGTCTGACACCCCCAAAGCTACAAAGGACTGATATTAGACAGAACAATGATAGACACACTTTTTAGCACCTCACCACATAAGCACCTCTGTTTTAACTGGTAGAAAATCAAAGCCGCTGAGCTATGGGTAAATTTTAAGGTACTGTGATAAATAACAATTCCTCTTATGTTTACCACGAATTTACAAGCTCCTTGCTAATTTATTACGTTATTATATGAATTTATATTGACCTCCAGCTTACCATTTGCGGTTTTCAATGTTCCTTTTTGCGAAATATCCAGCAAATGTGCCATTTTTTATTTTTACGCGCATAAGGGATTTCGAAATTTATTTATTTATCAAAAAATACAAGGATGTGGAATTAAGACATATATCAGTTGTGGACAATAGATGGCCCTAAAATCGAATTTTGCATAGAATACTCCAGATTTGAAGGAAAATAGGAAGATTCGTTTACATGCATAAGGTGCTCAAGTGTCTTTGATGAATTGGACTGAAATTGTTAGAGCATCGATTAAAATATATACCAGAATTGATCAATAGAAAATCCATCACTATCAAAATCGCGCATATATCATCCATTAGTTTTTTTAAATATATTTTAAAGTCTCCTTTTTACCTACGAGGGTTTACCTGGACTGGACCTACTGTTCAACATGGGCTCCGAACCATGGTCCTCGCAACTGGTACTACCCAGTCTGGTTACTGGCGTCATTGGGATCATTTTCCTTGTCGGATTTTACACTCTTGCCTAAGACAATCACAAATATTAAACAATCAGAAACATACATATTGCATTATGCCGAACTCTCACTAAGAGTCTGACACCCTCAAATCTACAAAGAATTGATATTAGGCAGAACAATGATGGAGACACTTTTTATTATCTCATCACATGAGCATCGCTGTTTTAACTGGTAGCAAATCGAAGCCGCTGAACTATGGGTAAACTCTAAGATACTGTGATAAATAACAATTCGTCTATGTTTATCGTGATTTTACAAGCTTGTTGCTAATTTATTACGTTGTTGCGTGAATTTATATCGACTCCCATCTTACCATTTCCGGTTTACAACGTTTCTTTTTGCGAAATATGCAGCAGATGAAGCATTTTCTATTTATACGCGGATATTGGATTTCGAAATTAATTTCTATATGGATCGCCATAATACTAGCGATTAAGGATATGACCGCATTTTCAACTTCTTTTAAAATATTGACACTGGTTGTCTGATTGTTGATTAGCTTAATTATTTGAAGACCACTTCTGTTTCAATTTATTTCTTTGATATATTATAAGTCTTTTCAATTTAATATCACATACACATCTAGAACAAATACATCTAGAACTATAGCGAATTTATTACAGATTTATATAGGGCTCTATAACCTCTCTATAATGTGTAGATAATATTAGATAAATGGATTTCAAGAAATATGCTGTACAATGAAATACTTATCCTTACTTCATCCCCATAACTCACTTAACTTTGTTAAAAATATATTTAAAGCAGAAATAGTGAAGAATGGCATGCTCTTTCTTGAAATAGAATAAAATGTAATAAGTAAATATAATATGTGACTGAATCCTTCGACATTTCATTTTATTTATATATAAAAACATACAAGGACGTGAGCTTAAAACATAGATTAGTTGTGGACAACAGATGGCCCTAAAATCGAATTTTGTATAGAATACTCTAGATATGGAGGAAAATATGAAGATTCATTTACATGCATAAGGTGGTCAAATGTCTTTGATGATTTGGAATGAAATTCTTAGAGCATCGATTAAAATATAGAGCAGAATTGTACAATAGAAAATCCGTCACAATCAAAACCGCGCATTTATTATTCACTAGTTTTTTTAAATATATTTGAAATTCTCCTTTTTATCTACGAGGGTTTACCTGGACTGGACCTACTGTTTAACATAGGCTCCGAATCATGATCCTCGGCATTAAGCCTACCGACCGAGTGACTAACCTAGAAATTATCCCAGACATCCGGTCTTACCCAGTCTGATTAATGGCGTGACTGGGATCAGTTTCCTTGTTGGATTTTACACTATTGCCTGAGACAACCACAAATATTAAACAAACAGAAACATAAATTTACAACCATGCCCCAGCAGGATTCGAACCCGCGGCTATCGCAAGAGTAGGTGGGCCTTCCTGTCGCCTTTACCATTATGTCAACCAAGTCGGCATTATTCATTAGTGTTTGAAATATATATGGATAAATTTAATTCGAAAACCATGAAAAAAGGAATCTTTTCCATATAAATGGTAAGAGACAATTGATTAAAATTAATTCCTGTATATAAATACTAGAAAAAGTTTACGTAATTTGCCTAAACCTACGTACATTTTACCTTCTACATGGACACTTTAATTTACTATGTCAAGGAAAACAAAATCAATTAAGATAATTACATCAGAAATAACTGCACGTTATGTTAAATTAAATGTAGTTTACTAAATAAATTCACACGTGTTTACTTGGAAATGTACTTGGCCGTCGCCGCTGGCACGAAAATGCAATTTATGATGCAACAAATGATACAATTACCGGGGAAAATATAGAAACATCACGACAGGAAAATGTATCGTAGATTTCATTACGGCGATAAAGAAAATTGTTTTCCGCTCTATGATTGAAGGGTGTGCTTTTTCTATATAATTTCGTTCATAGTTTGTGTTGAAATATCTCTAAAAACGGTAATCCAAAAGTTGCAGGTCGATAAACGCCTATAAAGATAGAGTTCAGAATTAGTGATAGGTCCGAAAATATACGAAAACAGGAGTGGCTATAAGAAGAAATCATCGAAATCAATCGAAACATGACAGAAGAATTTATTTCAAGCCACTTTGCATCTCTATCTTTAAATTTTATATAATTTTCAAAAATGTACGGTATAAACGTTCTTGGGCTAGAAAATTAAGACTAATTTATACAATATTTAATTTGTATGTTAGAATAATCTGATGTTAATCATAAAATAATTCAAAGTTTAGGGAAGAAAATAGAAACATAATTATTAAAAATTCTTATACTTCAATTTAAAGGAATATAATATCTTATTATGTTCTAATGGGAAACTGAGATGTGACCCCCATTATTTTTTCTTCCATTGGTTATTTGGTTCTTAAGTAAATAGATAATTGAACATGAATAATTTAAAATATTTATACATTCATTTTTTAATATTTAATAATAGAAAGTATACATATATTTAACGATTACAGCTTGTATTTAGCAGGTAAGTGATAACTGAGAAAAGAATGAACTAATAACTTCAGTGTTATCTCTAACTAAATATCAGACCAGGCATATGGCATTGATTACAACTATTTCTTTATCTAATAATTTTTCCAACATTGCACACCATGTTAGTTTAAAACGCGGCATACCTTTCACACATGGCTTAACTAAACTAATTCAAAGGGTTTTGTCTCTTCAACTTTCGAATAGTTACACTGTTTTCGATAAGTTTAAGTTCTTTGGCGTTTTTGTGTTCTTGTAATCCCACTTTGGTTCTTTGAACTTGGTTTTGATAACTATTAATAACATAAATATTGGATTTCTTTGTACAACCCAATAGTTGCATACGGTACCTTCAAAATTTCTTTATATAGTAACAATTTGCTGTGGAGTTATATTTCAGATTGTCGTCCAAGTAACCACCATATGTTTCTGAAGCTCATACAAAGTTGTTCTCTTTCTTATTAATATAAGCTTCATACATTTCCTTTGCTTTGTTCTCATCTGAAATATATCTGAACGAATTCCCTTGTTTTCAAATGTATTCTCAAACAGACCGACTAGAATGGAGCTACTTAATACCTCGGTCTACCAAATATTGTTTGCTAGTGCCGGTGTTTTTCAGATAGAATATCAAAGGGCTTTTGAAATTTAAAAAGAATTTATAATGCAGAGCAGATATGTTTCCATGTCGATGAATACTCACTATGTTCTATAGGTTCCTTTTATGTTTTTAAGTTAATTTTACTACATAAGGGGTCGGCCAGTAATATTAAATGATGTTTAAAGATTAATCGAGATTCAGAAAAACATAATATATCGCTCCATGTAAGTAATATAAAATATACTAGGTAAACTGAATGCTATGAATTATAATAACGATCTTGGGCCATTTTTCTATAGTTTAGAGAAACTGAACTTGGATAATGAAATTATTTCTAATGAAAAACAGTAGCTATTTTCTATAGTTTTTGTGACTTTAGGAAGTATGTGCAAGGAAATATCTTCCCGCAAGTCAGTGGTCTTAATTTGATGTAAGGGATTACAAAGAGTGAAAAATTGCTTAACTTCATCGACCTATTCTGCAAATACAGCAACTTCCCAATGCAAACGAAAGAATTGGGACAGCTTAACTTTATGAGAATATCTTGGAATCTTACCGAGAATTGGTTCTTAAGATCGATTACAAACCTTAAAACATTACATTTTCTCATCAGATATCTTCGTTTTTCTTTTTATGATCTATAATTGCTAGGAAATGCATAAATTCGTGTTATCCAATACCTTGTACAGAGATATCGAATGCATCAGAATAGCTCCAGCTTTCGTACTGCGTATCTAACTTTAAAAATTAGATTGCTTAATCACTTATTAGATTGAAACGTACAATAACTTGCGTCTTACTTAGAACTAGCGTCTTGAAACACCTTTAGAAAGAATCTCTTTAAACTCTTGCTGCTGAGGGACAGAACATAATATTATAAATATAATCAGCATAAACATACTTGTTTTGTTAATTGTTACGGTGTTAATATTATCATTTGACAGCGAGACCATTAAGATTTCGTAAATAATAATGTATAAAAAACCTGACAAAGCATCTGAGATTAGAATATAATGCGGCATCATATCGTTGTTGCGGACTATTTATTACCAAAGTATTTGAAAAGCTTCTTAGTGTAGTGATTAATAACCAATCACTGAAGAAAATCAATTTCGTAGTTAGGATATTGCAAAAAATGATTACAGATTAAATAACGAATCAAAATGAGATTTCGTAATTAAAAACATGTGAGTGAACCTTCACACAGCTTACACAATAACAGAAAGTGACTGCTTGATGTCAATTTTGGACCGGAAATCAATAATTGATCGATGCCCTTAAACTCAACATAATGATTTTCATTAATGAAATTTAACCAGATCTATAGGACAGGGTCATTAAGAATCAGACCAAAATAAGAAAGCTACGATCAAAATTTGCGAAGGACATTTGAACTACGTTGTTCAATATATAAATTATTTTAATGAAACAGGAATTTCGTTAATAACACTACTTATTTCACTACAATTACAAATTCAACATCGAATATAATTTGTTAACATATCCCTATAAGTAAAAACGTAAATACAATTTTTTTACATAATGTTTGGAAAATATTAGAATCAATAAATCAGAATTTGTTATTTCTTTAGTCATGCCAATTAAAATAAAAATATGTATACGCGTTTCTATTAGAGTAACGTAACAAAATAAGTATAAGAAAATTATAAGGAAATACACCACGCCCTTCAATCATAAAACGGAAACTAATTTTCTCTATCACCCTAATCAAATTTGTGGAATATTTCCCCATCCTGTCGTGTTTCTGCATTTTCTCCTATAATTTAACCAATTTTTGCATCGAGAAATTACATTTCCATGCATTAATGAAGTAGAATTACGAGTAAAAAGAGTTGGAAGGAAAATTCGTTTAATTTTAAATTGCTAAGTATAACGTTTGAATAATTAAGACCAATGTCGCATAATAGATTCATATACAGACTTCATAAAAAAAACTTAGACCAGAAGATAGATTACGTGCGACTAAACAGTGAAGTATTATTACAATCATTTGAAAAATATTTATGATCATTGAGCAATAAGTTGCAATATATTCTAGTCACAATCACATATTGTTGCTGCATCCAAGATTTCGAGATTTAATCTTACATAATTTGGAGATACTTAGATTACCTTGACGAGATTGGTTTTCTTGGTGGTTTATATATTTTTTAACTATTCGTATCCACTCAATCTAATTTCTTATATTTTAGTTTTGATTCTCCGTAATAAATTGAATTTTTTGGATTGAAATTTAGTATATATCTAGAGGAACTTATTGGTCCCTACTTAGGATCTATAGACACTAATAGGAAATATGCATTAAGTCAACAAAAATGTTACATATAAGCTAACCCACCTAAATAATGCTACTGAGATTTGTCTTATATAAAATTTAATAATATATCAGGTATTTAACAAGTCAATTGAAAAGTCCCCGACCTGACAAATAGATGGTGCTACTAGAATTAAATCCATATGTTTTTTAGTTAGCCCTAACCCTCGAAAGATGCGTGTATAAATTTGGCAGCTGTCGAATCAGTAGTTTGCGAGTTTCGCATTTTTTAAAATATGGATAAAAAGGAACTTCGCATGTTGATAAAAGATTGCTTTTCGAAGAAAAACAATACAGTTGAAGCAAAAACTTGGCTTGATGCCGAGTTTCCGGACAATGCCCCAGGGAAATCAACCATCAAGGATTGGTATGCTAAGTTTAGACGTGGTAAAAGGAGCACCAAAGACGGTGAGCCCAGTGAGCGCCCAAAAGAGGTACTTACCGACGAAAACATTTAAAAAATCCACAAAATGATTTTTAATGACCGTACATTGAAATTGAATAAAACGGCAGATACTCTAAAGATATCAACTGAACGTGTACATCATATCATTCACGAATATATGGGTATGAGAGAGCTCTGTGCAAAGTGGGTGCCGCACGAGCTCACTTTTGACCAAAAGCAACGACGAGTTGATGATTCGGAGCAGTGTTTGAAGATGATCAAGCGTAATAAACCTGAGTTTTTGCATCGATATGTGACAATGGATGAAACATGGCTCCATCACTTCACTCCGAAATCCAATCGACAGTCATCCGGGTAGACTGAACACGATCAACCCGCTCTAAACCGTGGGAGAACGCAAAAGTCGGCTGGCAAGGTTATGGCGTCTATATCTTGGGATGCGCATGGAATTATTTTCATTGACTACCTTGAAAATGGAAGGACCATCATCAGCGACTATTACATACCGTTATTGGACCGTTTGAAGGACGAAATCGCCGAAAAGCGGCCGAATTTGAAGAAAAATGAAGTGCTGGTTCACAAAAACAATGCACCGTGACACAAGTCAGTGAAAACAATGGCAAAAATCCATTCAGTCACCATATTCTCCAGATATGACCCCATCGACTATTTCCTGTTCTCAGATCTCAAAAGAATGCTCGCTCAGAAGAATTTTTCGTCGAATGAAGAGGTGATCGCCGAAACTGAGGACTATTTTGAAGCAAAAGACAAATCGTACTTCAAAAATAGTATCGAAAATATGGACGGTCGCTATAATTAGTGTACCCTTGAAGGGAATTATATTGAATAAAAAAAAACTAATTTGCCAAAAAAAATGTGTTTTACTATGGTAGGCCGAGGACTTTTCAATTGACCTCTTAGTAAGCATTTCTGGCAAGCATTTTCCAATTAGTTCTAGATGTTGTAAAGGAAGGATTTAATTTTTATATAATAACTTTACCCTATTTTCTTCAATTGTAGTAGCATCCTGATGGCACACTGTAAATAATGTCACAATAGAAAAAATATTTCCTTATATGAAAAAATTCATTTATTAATTTGAAGGAAATAAGTTGCAATATTTGTTGCTCCAGCTTTCGATAATGTTTGACATGAGGGTTTAAAGGATTAAAGATTAAACTTATTCTCCCTGACCAATATTCAAAAAATTTAGAGTCAAACAAGAAGTAGCCTATTTTGACTTGAGGATAATACAAGCAAGTATGCCACAGGGTAGTGTATTTGTACCAGTCCATTATCTACTGTACACTCGGAACTTGCCTACATGCAAAAAAATGTAGCTATATTTGTAGATGACACTGTAATCCTAGCCATTAAAGATAACACTGAATCAACCGAAAAGTTACAATTAGCTATTGCCTAAAAATGGCGTATCAAAATAAATCAGTACCTATGGATTTCACCAACAAAAGTATCAAGCACAAGCCACTATAAATAAATCAACAGTCCTGTATGGAAATACAGTTAAATAGTTAAACTCAGGTGGAAGCCAGATGTTAAAAGAAAATGTGAAGAACCCAAGCCAAAGTATAAAAAATGTATGGGTTATTAGGTATATATTCAGCACTATCAGTATACAATAATATGTTGCTTTGCAAACATGCCCTGAATCAGTGCGGACATATGGTGTTCAACCCTGGGGTTGTACCAGCTAAAGCAATAGAAATATCGCACGAAGATTCCAAAACAAGATATTGCGAGATATTTTTGTTGCTTCATGGTACATTCGTAATGAAAATCTCCATAAGGATATGAAGGTAGAAACGTTGGTGACGTTATCAAAGACTCTACCCAAAACCATGAACAGAGGGTCCATCAGTATTGATATGCTCCAGCTCCTATATAAAGATTATATATCATTAAAGAGACTAAAACTATTTTATCTAGTTCAGTGAAGTTAACAGTAAAACTCGGAGAGTGTACATTAAGAAAAATGACATAGGATTTAAGCCTAAAGTGTATATCGTAGAACAAGTACTTTGTAATTGCAAAACTAATAATTTCTAAGTGTTAGTTTACTAGATTGCTATAATATAGAAATAGTTCAAGTAAATACGTTAATAAATATAACAAAAATATAATAAACTATAATTAGATATAAAGAAAACTGTTTTAAAATATACGCAAAGCCAATCCTAAAATCTTCCTAAAATCCTTTTCTCCATAAAATAAAACAGGTTTTTAAGTAAAATAATAGTTTAATACACTATCAAACATATAACTTATAAATACTACAGTGGCCATATTGTAAATATTACACTGGCCCCTTTTGTCAATTACATAATGTAGGAAACCATATTACCCTATTACTAGTGTGCCCTTTTTCATATAATCAATAAGTTAGATACTCCAGCTTCACGAAAAATCAATATCCCAACCCTTCCAACTCTCTTCCAGTCCTTTATCTTTATAAATTTAGTTTTAGCAACATTTTTAGATAGATCAAAATGCTTATATATGTTATATTATTATATTTATACATAGTATATTTATATATGTTATATTTAATGATGTCCCAAAAAAAGTGCATGAAAATTTAATTTATCCTAGAGCAAACGTGTTGTACCGTAACAAACTAATTTTTCATTGGATTATCCATGTATTATCCATTGTGTTAAGTTTCAATTATATGCAAACTTACTTTGTCGTGTTTTTAGCCGTGTGTCGTAGTGCCATTCTGGAGCCGTTTCGCTAAGAAATGCTAATATGAATATGTTTGTTTGCTCAATGTTCTCGCGCCATCTATCATTTTGATTGCCATGGCGGTCGGCGTTCGGGGAGTAGAAGCAAGGGTACCGCCAAAACTTTTGGTAACCGCAAGATCATCAAGAAGCTATTGCACCGAAATTCGAGGATCACCATGAGAAAAGTCACCGGTGGGAATGATATAAGAAAATCGGCGGTTCATCAAATAGCAAAAAGACGTACAAGCTCCGAAAATCTCAGCTCCTGGCAGTTGAGATCAAGCGGGTATGCCTAGAGAGATGTCATTAACTCAAGCGTCAGGCCGCTGTTTAGCGATGGGAGCGCATCCTCTTTATGGACGAGAAGTTGTTCACTGCTAAGCAAGCGCACAACCACCAAAATGAGAGGAGCGATTCCGCTGAGGCTCCCGGCACGTCGGCCATCGTTCAATACCGCCAAAATCCGCAGACCGTCATTGTCTATGGCGGAATTTGCACCAGCACCTTGTTTTTTGTGGATCAAGAGATCAAAATCAATCAAGAAGTCATCCTCGTGACATTCTCGAGGCTGTCATACTTCCTTGGCCTCACCAGCACACCGGTCAGTACAAATTAGATGTTACAACAAGACTCCGCTTCGGCCAATAAGGCAAAAGTGATGTACGACTAGTACCGAGCCCATTTTCCGGACTTTATGGCGTGGGGTGAATGACTATAGCAGGTGGTCCATTTTAAAGGCCAAGGCCTGGGCTACACGTAACGAAAGTTTGAAATTGCTGAAGCAATCGCTGCGTCGAGACTGCAACCGATTGTCGCAAAAGGCTTGCGATCCAAGGCCACGTTTTCGCTGTGTATCGTCGCTTGAGGAGGCGACTTCGAAACTGGCTGTATATATTATTCCTAAAGATCTATGTTACTAAATTTATGTGATTTAATAAAATCATGGCTTAAATGTTTCATACAATTCTTTTGGGACACCCTGTCTATATTATATATATTTAGTAAACTAAATAGGCTGAAACTTTGATCATATTCAAATAACGGCAAAGCTAAGGGGGAACAATAAATCTCTCTAATCGTATCAGAAACACACCCCAATTTATTTTGGACTCATAACCAATTGGCCGGCTATAAATTATGTAGCAAAATATACGAAAAGGTATGGGCGTTGCCTGTACATCCAACTTGATCGTGAGGGAGTAGAATCGACGGGTATCAGCATCATATTGGTCCATTGTGTATAATAAAACATGACACAATTGCCTTTTCAGAGGAAGAAAAATGCGTACAGTCGATGATTTAAGGGTCGAATAATATACGTTCTTCGGAATGTATTTTATTCAAAAAATGAAAAGGCTTTCGGTGCCTCCAGGGTGTATTTAGTGGGTTTTTCTTATTTTGCTTTTAATACCCCAATCTACTAACTGATTTTAATATGGTGAGAGTTGAGAAATTCAACTAAAATAGATCTTCAAAAATTATATTTATACCACTATGATTATAAAAGATGTCATAGTCTTATCTCGTCCATTTCAAGTTGATAATCCTTCCTTGCAATGCTTTTCAATATAATGTATTTGGGTTAAAGTTTTCAACATGTTACTTGTTAGAATTATCTATAGAACATATTATTTTTGGAACAGCAGAAGTCAGATGGGCAGACTTTATACGTCAATTAGACATACAGAGTGGTTTCGAAGTGAAATTTTGGTTTGAAGTAACGAAACGCTGAACATATTTCACAAAAGCTTAACAAGGATAAAATTTGACTAAAAATAATTTGCCTATTTATATATAAAGTTTGATAGTTTAGGGATTTCTATGACTCGGTGAATGGAGGTAGGGCCAAAATAAAATGATGATGGTTACATTATGTAACCGTGATTTATTGAGGATATAAAATAATTAGAAAATTCTAGATGAAAGGGATCGGCGCTGAGTTACCTGAATAGAATCCTGTCAGTCGATGGTGAAACGACTGCACTGAACACTGGTCAGTGTATGAATGAATTAAAGTACCCTTCAATGATATCCGTAATCCGTGTTCAATATCTGGAAATCTGGTATATTTTCTATATATCTGGAAATATTTTCTGGGTATTTTGTAGACCGTTAATATAAGATATAAAATTGGACATGCCTCAAGGTGGTTACAATGGTATATGAAATTTTGAGGAAATATTTACATATATCTTGAGATATAAATTATTATTTTCGAAAATGTGCCGCAACCTAGCCATGCTGTATTAATCTAAAAAAGTGGTAACGAGAAGATATCTCTCAAGTGGTATCATACAAAACTCTTGTAATATGTGACCGAGTGTTATCATAAAAGTGGAAGGTTTTGAGTATTTTACTTGTTATTGTTTCTTTAGCAATAATAATTCATTGAATTGACGTCGGCAGACATCAATTTTTAATTGATCGTAACACTACAACTTACTAATCCCAGTATATAGCAAGCAAGATTTTATAGCTTTGAATATTTCCGTCGGTGTCGATATTTATGTTTCCCCATGGGTCACCTTTGACATTTTGCGCTTGATATGGCAGTAGTAGCTCCATTACTATTAGTATATACTCTATAATACTATATGGAAAACTGTTATTTTGGGTAAAAAAATATCAAAAGCAACAAATTTGGCAGTTTAACAGTTGTTTAAATTAATTACATTAATACCCAAATATATCGCTGATAAAAGTACATGCAAGCGCCTTATATATATTATCCTACAAGTATATTATTCGTTGGTGACTATCTGCTTTTATATACATATGTATATATATATATATATATATATATAGATCTTGCATTCTATTTACCTATAATGTCAATGTATGTAAGATGTCAATGTATTGTAAATAGAATGCAAGATCTATATATATATATATATATATATATATATATATATATATATATATATATATATATATATATATATATATGTATATATATATATATATATATATATATATATATATATATATATATATATATATAGATCTTGCATTCTATTTACCTATAATGTCAATCTATATTAATTCATTGGAAAGTCAAATTAATGGAAATTATCCATCTCCAGTTCCTACCCTTCATGACATTACCGGAGCCCTTGTTATGGTCAAGGACTTGCTTCTGACGCATCGTTCGAAAGTTCCAAATTGGTCGATCCGAAGTTCAGACGTAAATCCGAAACGATATCGGTTTAAACTAACAGAATATAAGTTGACTACTGCATCAAACTTCAATATTGAAAATTAGAAAATAATGTGATTAAATTTATAATTAGTTAGTTATGATATAAGGAATATATTATACAGAATATATTTTTTAAAATAATGTAGGTTGATTATCACAATGTTTACAATTAATTACTCGCTACCTGAGAATTAATATATTGCTTCAGCAAAACCATGTGATTATTTCCAATAGTATATTTTAGCCGGTTGCTGGTTGGTATGGTGGTCAAGGTGACAGGATGGTTCCTACTGTTGCTATAGTTATGAGTTCGAATCATACTGGGCTATGGTTGCAATTTTATGTTTGTAATTATTTATAAATACGATTGTCCATAAGGCAAGTGTGCAGAATCCGACAAGGTATATCATACCCTTCACGCTAGGAAACAAGCTGGGTAAGAACGGATGTCTTCTGGGAAGATCACTAAGTTGACCACTTGCCAGGTAGGCTTAACTCTGAGGAGGCTCGGAGTCCACGATAAGTTATAGTTGTTAGAGTAAAATTATACTTTAAAACATAAAAAACATTAATTCTATAATGAAATGGTGGATTTATGATTAATAATATATTGTTTAAAATAGAGCCAGATTAGATCCCTATTTTTTATTTTTTACTACCGTACAGGGAAAAATTAAGTACAGTCTCATCGAAAATTATATATTGATTATGCTGGTGACTACTTAAGTAATTGACTACATTAGAATTGCTATGGTCGTGTTTGTACTGGAAATTTTTGGGTATTTAATATAAATATGTTACACAATTGTTGAAAAGTCGATGAAATTATTGAATATTATAAAAGAGTTTCGAACTCTTTACATAATATTGAATATCAAAATAAGCTCAATACATAGGTTGCATATAAATTTATATAGTATACGAGAACTTAGTTTCCTCTCTGTGAAAAATAATAGAAAAGGCACAAGTAGACCACAAAAGTTTCACAAATAGAGTTATTAACCAACAGCCACCCGATTAAATCTAATATATGCTATTAATGACTACGACGAATGAAGGAAGGAATGAAATAAAAGACGCAGAATTGATTAAGAGGAAATGCCTTCTCATGCATCGCAACAGTTCCAGTCCCTATATGGTTACTCATTAAAAATTGTCAGATTGGACGAAGGAAGTCTCTGCAATACTTTTTTTTCTGCCCACTATTGTAGTTATACCAGAATATTAGCAAAAGGTCATCGATCAAAACGACACCTATAACTAGAAATTATATGAATAAGTTCGCTTTGGAAAGCACGAGGAAAACCAAAATTACTTTTTACCTACCCCAACCCGTTATGTTATTTTTGAAACGTTTCTTAGCTCTATATATTGTTTTCAACAGTCTATGGTAGCCATAAGTTTTTACAATCAATTATTTATAATAAATAAGTTATGGAAGAGGAAACTTTTCTTTAACTTACTTCAAGATTCTACATCATCATTCTTCACCAACATCAAAGTCTAAAGTCTACGGTTCGCATCGCTGGTAGATTGATACCATGTGGTTCCCGGGTATAAAAGACCACCACGACGATGTCTCGCTCCCTATTCTTTTCTCTACCCTCTTGTAATAGTGGCACTTCCACAGCGCTACAGTACTTCCTCTACCTAACGTTATATAATGTCAATTCTCCCGTCGACCACATTATTAATATTAGTATTATTTAATATCGCAACAAAAAAGTGTTTATTCTACCAGCGTTTTCAGTTCTCGTGCGAATTCCTTCCACAAATTATTATTAAGTGTCCGGACAAACAATCGCATCGACAGCCACACATTCCGACCGACCAGACGAACATTCCTACACACTACTAGCCTCGTCCTCGAATAAACAATTTTCGTAGCCAGGCCCGTTAACATTCGCGCTATATAACATCTCCCTCCTAATGAAATGGCCACAAAGATCGACGTTGTCCTTGTAGTGTATGCACAATTATTAAAACAAATTATTTTTAAGTATCGCCTGTACGTTCGTCCGCTATTTTGCCTTTATTTATCTACTAAATGATACTGTTTCTACCCAAAAATGGAAGGATTTCCTAAATTTTTTTTATTAATTACATCCTACCTTACATATTCCTAGTATTATTTTAATTTACAATAAATTTATTACTACAGTTCTGTTGTATTTGCATTAATACTCAACCAAGTACGGGTGACAAGTACAAGACAGTACGGGTAATACATCAGTATGTATTTCCCAAATTAAAATAAAACTAATCTACTAAAACTACTTAAGCTAAAGTTAATAATACACTTATACACTAAACAAGCTGATGTGGTTTAATTCGCTTCAATTATCTGATTTCCCCGCATGTTGTCGAACACTTGCCTTTCTTCAACGTTGCTGTGATTTAGCAAACTTATTTCATGTTTTAGGGCAAAATATTGAATCACTTCGTGTATCCACTTGATTTTGAGATCATGGTTCAGCACTTCGATGGTTACGTTATGATCATCCGTAATTAATCGTAGAATGTTGTTTTGGGTGCGTAGTTGGTTTGATGTCTTCCTCAGATTTGGTAACTCCAGATACCAATAATCTAGGGCTACCATCCACCTTTGGTAGTTCTGTCCATATTTTAGTAGGCTATGTTAGTTCATAGCAACTTCACTCCGCCTCTGGTTGCCTTACACCCTGAACTGTGATGCTTGGGCCTGGAATCCACAAACCATCAATCCAGCTGTTGTGACTTTTGGTCCGAACTCTATCTAACTACAACTCGAATTCTTCGAGTAACTTCGGAACCACTTCCAATACAACATCTGTGTTCTCGATAATGAATTTGATTCCGGTTAATTGAGTAAATTTTAGAGAATAGCCTTACGAAATATGAAAGGGCCTAGAGGACGACTTGTTGAAGCGCAGTATAAAACGACACTGAAGATTTAAACCTATTTGAATATAAAACAAATTGCCTATAAGTAGAGGTCACACTCTCACCATCGTAAGCTCCCCACAGCGTCTTTGAACAGACAGTTGCCGTAGTTAACAGTCGAGTGATATAACATATATACTCCACATGGTAATTATCTCAATTCAGATGCCAACATATGTGGGTAATAACTTTTCGCTGGACCTTTAATTCGGAACGGCTCGATTTTTACGTCCATTCAGAAACCATGACGAGTTTGTATGGAGAAGATGCGGCCGAGATACTAAACGAAACTAAAATTTAATAAAACCCTAAAAGCGAACGTGTGTATTTCATTTATTCACGCAAAAGTATTCGAATAAATATGGAAATTTCGCCGCCTTAATATAATGAACGGAATGCGTCCTCATCCGACTCGAATATGCCGAGTTGTAAATCACGTGAAGGAAGAGAAAAAATATCCCGTTAAAATGTAAAAGTGACAGGGGTACGGTTCGGATTTGTTAGCGACGGCTCCCCGAAATTTATCCTATTTGAATAAGTTAAATTTTTAAGTATGCCAACATAATAGGTCTTTTGCGGCTACGGAGTATACTCTAAATGGAAATTGCGAATACATCTGGCATTAGAATGTGGCTAAAATGAGTTTGAAGATTGTAAAGTGAACACCTCGAGAATTTGTATTCGGAGTTTATAATGAAAAACTTCGTTCGGGGCTTATTATAACGGAATAGAATTTTCTCATAATATATTAATTTTTATAATCTCATTTATGAGCTTAATCATTGTTATTATAACACATTGGGTCTGGGAATAGTACGTGGCGCTATACTAGTGCAGTTCAACTGGTTCATAATGAATGCGTACACAAATTTATATAAAACAAATATGGTCCATTTTTGTCAACAAAGGTTGTTTTATTTTTTGGATAGAACTTTTGAACTTCCTGATCAATTTCACAATTTTTGATAAACTATCAAAGAAGTTCTCGCCTAGGAGTTTCCGGCTTCTTCTACTGAACGACAGAATTCGTGGGAAACGAGTATATACTACCCAACAGCACAAAATGTACACGTAAACTCTTTTTTATTAATTATATCTTATACTAAATATGTTTAGTATAATTTTAATTTACAATTTAATTAATTTATTAGTACTGTTTTGATGTACTTGCATTGATAGATACGCTAGGTGAGTACGGTAATAATACATCAGTGTGTAAAGTAAAATAAAACTGCCGGCTTGATTGTCGCAGCGACAGGACAGTCTACCTACTGTTGCGGTAGTCGCCGGTTCGAATTCTGCTGGGGCATGTTCCTTAATTTATGTTTGTGATAGTTTAATATTTGTGATTGTTAGCAAGAGTTGATGGCAAGAGTGTAATATCCGATAAAAACACAATGATCCCAGTCACGCCAGGCTGGGTAAGATCGGGTCTTCTGGGATGATTTCTAAGTTGGTCACTCGCCAGACTGAATGCCGAGAACAGTGGTTCGGAGCCCACATAAAACAAGAGGTCCAATCCGGATAAACCCTCTTTGGTAAAAAAGTGACTTTAAAATATAAAAAAAATTAAAATGATCCACTTAAGCTAAAGTTAAGAATATATTATTTCATGTTTTAAGGCGAAATCTTGGATCACTTCGTATATCTATTTGATTTCGAGGTCACCGTGCAGATCTGCATTGGTTACGTAGCGATGAGCATTAGTTAGTAATCGTAGGAATTTGTTTTAGCTGCCTTAGATTAATAATTGACGTGATGCTTTAGCGCAATTCCCTATTTGCACCCACAAATTGGATTTATAATTAACTGATAAACCAAGCTCTTTGATTTTGGGTTGAAATAAGTTGAAAATATTTTCTGACTAACTAGTGCAATTGCTTGACTATAGGTCCAATCTGCTCTGCTATTAACCTACCATCGGAAATGTATGCCAAGTTATTTAACTGTTTCTTCTTGAGGATTCGGGCATCCGTCAAGATATATAATTAGGTATTCTTCATTTCGCCGATATTAAACTGTATTTTCAGTCTCTAATACATTTGTGTATCTTGTTGACCACTATTTGTTGACCACTTTTGTTATAGATTTAGGCACAGATATACCTTTTGCCATGATAACTGTGGCATTAGCAAATGTTCCAAAGTACTGTTTCTTGTGTTGTTGTGATATCAGTAGTGTAGAGCAGATACAGGAGTGGCCCCAAAACACTACCCTAGGAAACTCTAGCCGAAATAGGTTTTTGGTGTTGGGAATGCCCTTCATGAGGAACTCTAAATTTTCTTTGGAAAATATATGATTCCAGCAGTCGACAGTAATTCCGTGGTAACAATTTGCTTATTTTGTAGACAAATTCCAAATGCCATAGCTAGTCAAAATCTTGTACAAGCTTGAGACGACTGTACAAATGAAGAATCGGCAGTTAGTAACCCAATAAGGGAGGTGCTCATGATTCTATATTATCATCTCAAAAGAAGAAATCCTAATCAATATAGCCCCATTTATATTTTATGGAGCTCTAGCAGATAAAGTTCCTAACCTGACAGTATCTGAATAGTTTCCCACGGAATATTGCGTCATTCTTGTACCAAAACTTCCGCCAATTGCTTCAGTTATGTTGGCGGTGGAAATCTGCTCCTCACATTCTGCTCTAAAACACCCATTACGATTGAATTACATTGAGGTCTGGCGATTATCCTTGTCAAGGAACACGATTGAAGATATTCTAGTACTCTTTAAACCAAAACTGAACCTTTTTTGATGTCGGGATATTCATTCGCAGTTATCCGAATGGTGATTTGAATGATAGGACCAGCTGAATACCATGTTATTGTCGCCCAAATCATAACGCAACTTTCTCTATGTTTGAGTATAGAAAGCAGACGGTCCGAATCGCAGCTTTATCTTTATCGCAGCTATATTTATTTAAGTGAGTTGCACACTTCCTCTTTGCCAATGATGGTTTACCATGTTTTGTGTATGTTACCATTATCGTGGATACTGTCACTCGTGAAATATTAAAAAATTCAGCTGTTTTCATCACAAACATCCCTGCTAACCTCTCACCTATACAAATCGGTTATTTTAACCGTCGTAGAACGAAGAATATATTACATACAAATATAACCTTCAAGACTTCTCATGTAAACTGAACAATACTTTTGCGAGGTATTATTTACACGGAAGTAGTGCTGCCAACATACAACAAGGTATATTATATTGTCTATATCTACATACATCATCATAGAACACTCGAAATGGCCAGGGGAAGTTCCAAGTTGTTGCAACAGAGTAGATACGGTTCCTTAGTTGTAGACATAATTGGAATAAAAGGAAAGTAACAAGGAGAGATGATCGCCACCAACATATATATTTAATTTAAGATTACTATCCTCCTTCAGCGGTGTATATGACTTGTGATGGATTGCTGTAAATGTTAAAGGTTTGGACACTAATCAATGTCGAAAGGCATGAAGAGAACTGCATCCCACAAACACTTCTATAAATTGCAATATGAAATGTAGATTATTTAAAGAAATCAATGAAAAGTTGTTATAGGTTCACAGGTTATAGGTTATAGGTTAGCTGAAATTGAATCGATTAATTTCCTTCACAGCAAACAAGTTAAACATATCCTAATGATACTTATTTTATGATTTGTTTATATTAATATTTTTCTAAAAACCATTTTTATAAAGAATCTTATATAGAAAATATTGAATTAAAACACTAAAATTATAGCATAATTTAATCTTAATATTATATTTCGTCATACTTTATTTATCATTTATTGGGCTATGTATATTTTATATATCAAGTTCTCTTCAAATTTGTACTTTAAACATTATATAAAATAACAAGAAATATTATCAAAACATTTTTAGTTCACTTATCATCGCCATTTCTCTTTTATGTCTTCTATTGACTGAAAGCGGATAGTTTGAAGTTTGAAAAAAGAAAGAACACTGTTGGGGACATAAAAGCTGAATACGGTGGTTTTGGTATTTGATGATTATTTAATCAGAAATTCGCTTCCAATGTCCAATTTTTTCCAATGTTGTGAGACGGTATGAGATGGCTATTCTTTACCTATTTATAAATATTTTACTTCTTTCGAAGAAGAAATTGGAGGCAGTTGTTTAACGCTTGATGCTTGATTTGCATGTCAAATTCATATTCCCATATCCGTCTAAGGCTTGCAACGCCTGACATATCAAACGAAAAAAAATTTTACAATTTTTTACCACTGATATCAGCTAAGTAGTTATTACAATAACTGAAATTCATATTCTTGTTCAAATAAAACTCCAAAAGATTATCTTGTTTGGTTGATTAAATGAACCCAAATAAATTTATTTTTCAGACATTATTCTGATCGACAGTAAAATAAGCAGAAAAATAAAACAAGAAATTACATTCTGTTTTCAGTTCTCTAATACACTTACCATGTTGGCATAAAGTGAAATAAGTTTTCTCCAATCCATGATGAGAATTTTCAGTTTCTAAGAGAGAACGAATATATATAGGAGGTTAACTGAAAAGTCCCCGGCCTACCATAGTAAAACACATTTTTTTGGCAAAATTATTTTTATTATTCAACATAATTCCTTTCAAGCGTGATACAATGATTATAGCGACCCTCCAACTTTTCGATACCATTTTTGTGGTACGATTTGTCCTTTGCTTCAAAATAAGCCTCAGTTTCGGCGATCACGTCTTCATTCGACTAAAACTCGCCTTTGTTTTTGGTCAAGTGAGCTCACGCGGCACCCACTTTGCATGGAGCTTTCTTATACCCAAATATTCGTGAATGATATGATGCACACGTTCAGTTGATATCTTTAGAGTGTGTTTTGGTTTGTGAATATTTTTTATGTTTTCATCGGTAACAACCTCTTTTGGGCGCCCCCTGCGTTCTCCTTCAGTGCTTATTTCACCACGTTTAAACTTAGCATAACCAATCCTTGATGGTTGATTTTCCTGGGGCAGTGAAACTCGGCCTCAAGCCAAGCCTTCAACTGTAGTTTTTCCCTTCAAAAAGCGATATCTTATCAACACACGAATTTCCTTTTTATCAATTTTTTTTCACAATAACAAAAGTTGCTTCACTCAATATGCAATAATTCACAAACTAATGATCCGACAGATGTCAAGTTTATACACGCATCTTTTGAGGGTTAGGGCTAACTAAAAAAATAATTGGATTTAAAATAGTGCCATCTATGTGTCAGTCTGGGAGACTTTTTAATCTGTTATATATCGAGGCTTACCATCAGCCACGATGCATTTTATAAGTTTATTAGGAATTGACTCATTCCAGATCATGGTGTCTTCACAGATTTTTACGTGATAGAGTATCTGAATAAAATAATGTCACCGGATCGGAAGTTTTATAAATAAATAATTAAAGCAAGTTCATTTGACAAATAGATATATCAGTAGTTATCAATCTTCAACTCAAAGGGCAATATCTAGTCACTATGCGAGAGTCAAATCTTCTACCTCATCTCAATTACTTTGAATGCACTATACCAATTTTATGCTCGTGCTTGTGATCGCAGAATTTCTATGTAAATTTTCAGATAATTCTGATAAAAACTACGAAACACCCTTGAGTGGACTGACAAAATCGATACTTTTTTGATATAATGTATATAGACTGGAATTCATAAAAAAACCAATCAATACTGTATGTAATTTTCCACAATATTTGCTAGACTGCCAAGTTGTTTACGCGTTCGTTAAAAAAAACTTACCTAAAAGACTCTCTCGCGAATGGTGATGATAAATGATCCTTACCTGAAAAATAAAAAAGTGGACATGAAATATACCGAAAAGCAAGTTTCGGTGGCTTCCCAGCCTGTGTAGTCCCACAAAAGAAATCCCGCAAAAACTTATTTGGCTAAAGTAGCATAAATCTTAATAGTCAACAACCACTGGCTGGGCGTTTAAAGTACGTGCGTCACCCAGAACACCATAATTCACCGTTTCCGACGTTTAATCTAACCGTTCGCCTAAATAAAAATTCCCCATTAAAAATTCAAAGAATACACGGAGACTGGACCGACAAATTTAAAAATTGAAAATGCCACAGCAATAATAATTTCCAAATTAATTTCGTCCGTATTCATAATTTATCGCCTTGCGGGGGTCTCGTTTTTCGCCTTGAACCAACCAACCGACCGACCCACTCAACTTAAATAAGTTTATAATCCGGAAGATAGTTTAAACTCTGAACTTCGGAACGTCATCAACAAAAGGAATTGTTTTGTTGTCGCCCGTTCCATTAGAGAGTATCTGCTAAGTTAATTGAATTGATTCTGGAGGCGAGCTAGGCCAATTTGCATCCGTATTTATCGTCGCGAATATTGCGTTACTATTTCACTATTTCCATTATGTAATCAACTAATTAACTGTAACTTCTTGATAGGATAATGTGTTATTCTATCGATTGGTGCGAATTCAATTAAAACGACCTGTGCATAATTATGTGTACCCGCATAAATTATACATAGTTTTTGCAATTTGAATGTTGGTAGCTTGTGGCCGAAGTGTTGTTTTAGCGACGCCTGTATTACCTGTAGTTCATTATTCATAAAACATAGAGGGTAGAATGCATATACTCCAATTCGGCTCTTATTCATCCACGCTTTATTATGCCCTTCAGTTTGCCAGTTGCTATAAATTAATTATCTAATGACATTATGCTTTAATTCATTTGTTGAGATAATATAATTATTTATTATTTAATAGAGAGAGCTCAATGTATAGTTCACACTACGGAACCATATGGCTTGAGAATTAATGAAGAAAAGACGATAGTATTGCCAAAGTACGGATGGATTCCTACTGTAAATCTTAATGGGGTCCAGTTAGACCAAGGCTAGGGTTTCATGTATTTGAAACCAGTAAAACAAGAGATAAAAGTGGAATCGGTCAAGCAACAGGAGCTTTTGCCTTTCCAAGAAGTGAAAGGAAGGGAAATTCTACAACCAAGTCTAAAATCCGCCTCTTTCAAATACTTATCTTGTTAATCCCTTTATATCCGAAAAATTGTAGGCTTGTGATGTTTCAAATCTGATGCATAAGCCAAATTACTCATGTTTTTCGATACGCTATTAGAAATGAAGTTATTCGTTTAAAATTCGATAACAAGTTCACAAATGAAATACAGTTTCAGAGATGCAGAATGTTTCGAATGGAAAGTGAACGAATTCCTCACATACATCTCTGGTAAAGTGGTGATTATTTAATAGACAAAATTAGTAGCAGCAAAATATATTTTAAACTGCAATTTTTTTAATTAGTAACGCTAATTTTTAGATTTTTCCAGTAACTTAAATAAGTGTATAATCCGGAAGATAGTTTAAACTCTAAACTTCGGAACGTCATCAACAAAAGGAATTGTTTAGTTGTCGCCCGTTCCAGTAGAGAGTATCTGGTAAGTTAATTGAATTGAATCTATAGGTGAGCTAGGCCAATTTGCATCCGTATTTATCGTCACGAATATTGCGTTACTATTTCAGTATTTCCATTATGTAATCAACTAATTAACTGTAACTTCTTGATTCGGTAATACGTTATTCTAACGATCGGTGCGAATTCAATTAGAACGATCTACGCAAAATTATGTGAGTTTTTGCAATTTGAAGGTTGGCAGCCTCTGGCCGAAATGTTATTTTAGCCGACGCCTGTTTTACCTGTGGTTCATTATTCATAAAACATAGAGGGTAGAATGCATATACTCCAATTCGGCTCTTATTCATCGACGCTTTATTATGCCCTTAAGTTTGCCAGTTGCTACAAATTAATTATCTAATTACATTATGCATTAATTGATTTGCTGATATAATATAATTATTTATTATTTAATAGAGAGAGCTCAATGTATAGTTCATATTACGGAACCATATGACTTGAGAATTAATGAAGAAAAGACCATAGTATTGCCACAAAACGGACGGATTCCTACTGTAAATCTTAATAGGGTCCAGTTAGACCAAAGCTAGGGTTTCATGTATTTGGAACTAGTAAAACAAGAGATAAAAGTGGAATCGGTCAAGCAACAAGAGCTTTTGCGTTTCTAAAAAGTGAAAGAGGGGAAATTCTACAACCAAGTCTAAAATCCGCCTCTTTCAAACACTTATCTTGTTAATCCTTTTATATCCGAAAAATTGTAGGCTTGAGGTGTTTCAAATCTGATGCATAAGCCAAATTATTCATGTTTATTTTCGATATAGTGTTAGAAACGAAGTGATTCGTTTAAGATTCGATAACATGTGCACAAATGAAATACAGTTTCAGAGACGCAGAATCTTTCGAATGGAAAGTGAACGAATTCCTCACATACATCTCTGGCAAAGTGGTGATTACTTAATAGACAATTAGCAGCAGGAACTATATTTTAAACTACAATTTGTTAATTAGTAACGCTAATTTTTTGATTTTTCTAGTAACTTAAATAAGTGTATAATCCGGAAGATAGTTTAAACTCTGAACTTCGCAACGTCATCAACAAAAGGAATTGTTTAGTTGCCGCCCGTTCCATTAGAGAGTATCTGGTAAGTTAATTGAATTTATTCTGGAGGCGAGCTAGGCCAATTTGCATCCGTATTTATCGTCACGAATATTGCCTTACTATTTCAGTATTTCCATTATGTACTCAACTAATTAACTGTAACTTCTTGGTTCGGTAATACGTTATTCTAACGATTGGTGCGAATTCAATTAGAACGATCTACGCAAAATTATGTGAGTTTTTGCAATTTGAAGGTTGGCAGCCTGTGGCCGAAATGTTATTTTAGCCGACGCCTGTTTTACCTGTGGTTCATTATTTTGTAAAACATAGAGGGTAGAATGCATATACTCCAATTCGGCTCTTATTCATCCACGCTTTATTATGCCCTTCAGTTTGCCAGTTGCTATAAATTAATTATCTAATGACATTATGCTTTAATTCATTTGTTGAGATAATATAATTATTTATTATTTAATAGAGAGAGCTCAATGTATAGTTCACACTACGGAACCATATGGCTTGAGAATTAATGAAGAAAAGACGATAGTATTGCCAAAGTACGGATGGATTCCTACTGTAAATCTTAATGGGGTCCAGTTAGACCAAGGCTAGGGTTTCATGTATTTGAAACCAGTAAAACAAGAGATAAAAGTGGAATCGGTCAAGCAACAGGAGCTTTTGCCTTTCTAAAAAGTGAAAGAGGGGAAATTCTACAACCAAGTGTAAAATCCGCCTCTTTCAAATACTTATCTTGTTAATCCCTTTATATCCGAAAAATTGTAGGCTTGTGATGTTTCAAATCTGATGCATAAGCCAAATTACTCATGTTTTTCGATACGCTATTAGAAATGAAGTTATTCGTTTAAAATTCGATAACAAGTTCACAAATGAAATACAGTTTCAGAGATGCAGAATGTTTCGAATGGAAAGTGAACGAATTCCTCACATACATCTCTGGTAAAGTGGTGATTATTTAATAGACAAAATTACTAGTAGGAAATACATTTTAAACTGCTAATTTTTAGATTTTTCCAGTAACTTAAATAAGTGTATAATCCGGAAGATAGTTTAAACTCTAAACTTCGGAACGTCATCAACAAAAGGAATTGTTTAGTTGTCGCCCGTTCCAGTAGAGAGTATCTGGTAAGTTAATTGAATTGAATCTATAGGTGAGCTAGGCCAATTTGCATCCGTATTTATCGTCGCGAATATTGCGTTACTATTTCAGTATTTCCATTATGTAATCAACTAATTAACTGTAACTTCTTGATTGGGTAATATATTATTCTATCGATTGGTGCGAATTCAATTAGAACGATCTACGCGAAATTATGTGAGTTTTTGCAATTTGAAGGTTGGCAGCCTGTGGCCGAAGTGTTGTTTTAGCCGACGTCAGTTTTACCTGTGGTTCATTATTCATAAAACATAGAGGCTAGAATGCATATACTCCAATTCGACTCTTATTCATCGACGAGTTATTGTGCCCCTAAATTTGCCTGTTGCCATAAATTAATTATTGAATTACATTGTGCTTTAATTCATTTGTTGAGATGATATAATTATTTATTATTTAATAAAGAGGCTTCAATTTATAGTTCACACTACGGAACCATATGGCTTGAGAATTAATGAATAAAAGACCATAGTGTTGCCAAAGGATGGATTGCTACTGTAAATCTTCATGGGGTCCAGCTAGAGCAATATAATGATTAATGATAATATAATATTTTATTAATATTATAATTTAATAATTTGTTTTATATATTTGGAACCAGTTATACAAGCGAGATTTGATAACAAGTGCACAAATGAAATACAATTTCAGAGATGTAGATTCTTTCAAATGAAATGTGAACTAATTCCTCACATACATCTCTGGAGAAATGGTTATTATTTAATAGACAAAATTAGCAGCAAGGAGTACATTTTAAACTGTAATTTAGTAATTAGTAATGCTAATTTTTAGGTTATTCCAATGTTCACGATGTGGATCTTGGCCACCAAATGGCAAGAAGAACAACCGCCAGTTTTTTTGTCCTAAGTTTTGCTCTGGAATTTTCGTGCTTGTTTCTTATGTTTGTTTTTTGAGTTTTGTGTATAATTTGTTTTACGTAACAATTATAAAATTAGATATTGTTTTTGGATATGTTTTGGAAATGGGAAATGGGTCAATAGGTGAGATTCCAGCATATTACACAAAATGATAGTATGAAATAAACAAATTTACTGACAGGAAGAATATAAGAACTACTTTTTTAAAGACTGAAAAATGGAATAATTAAGTAAACAACGATATAATTTTATTTAAAAATGCTCTAAAGATATCAACTGAACGTGTACATCATATCATAGACGAATATTTGCGTATAAGGAACCTCTGTGCAAAGTAGGTGCCGCGCAAGCTCACTTTTGACCAAAAACAACGACGACTTCATGATTCGGAGCAGTATTTCAAGATGATCAAGTGTAATAACCCTAAGTTCTTACGTCGATGTGTGACAATGGATCAAACGTGGCTCCATCATTTCACTCATAGATCCAATCGACAGTCATCCGAGGGGACTGCACACGATGAACCAGCTACAAAGCGTGGAAATGTGCAACAGTCGGCTGGCAAGATAATAGAGTCTATATTTTGGGATACGCATGGACCATCAATAGCGGCTACTACATAGCGTTATTGGACCGTTTAAAGGACGGTATCGCCGAAAAACGGCCGAATTTGAAGAAAAACTAGGTGCTGCTACACCAAGACCGTGTCACAAGTCAATCGTGTCAAAAGTCAGTGAAAACTATTGCAAAAATCTATGAATTGAGCTTCCCTGATCCACCGTATTCTCGAGATCTGGCCCCGAGTGACTATTTCCTGTTCCCAGATTTCAAAAATAATGCGCGCTGTGAAGAAATTTACGTCGAATGAAGAGGTGATCGCCAAAGCTGAGGCCTATTTGAAACAAAGGACAAATCGTACTACAAAAATGGTATCAAAAAGTTGGAGGGTCGCCATAATCACTGTATCACCCTTGAATGAAAATATGTTGAAAAAAAAACGAATTTTGCCAAAAAAATGTGTTTTACTCTGGTAGGCCGGGGACTTTTCAATTGATCTTACTGATTTAGCGTTTTGACTAATTGTATAGATTTCCAATTTTTTGACAAAACCATAATTTCGCTACTGTAGTTTATCAAATTTCTAACCAAATAACTAGAAACTGTTCTTTTGAAATTGAAACTGCAGCTTTAAATTAATTTATATTAAGCCAGTTTATTCAAACAATTTTACAGACTACATAACTTAACGGTAAATCTCTATATATTTTTGCTACTCACTGTGATCTATCGGTGCTCTGAAGAAAGTCAACACCATACCTATTGATCAACTATGGTATTTTTTTAGTCGCCTCCTTCAATTGCATTGATCAATTGCAATCGCGTAACCAATAATTCCATCAAAGACTGTGCTTGGCGTCGCAATGGGATTTACGACAGTTTCCGAAACTTCTTTGGGCCTCACCCTTAATCTTTTTCGCACATTATTGTCGGCTCATACCAGAGGACATCCGATTTTACCAGGTCTTGCTACTACGGTAACAGATATTGTTTCAAAAACCTAGTAGAAGACTTACTCAAGTAGGTTGATACTGATGTATATTATTTCCGATACAATCCCATATAATGGGGCTTCACTCTAACTGAACATTGTGACGTATTGTCTACGTGTATATAAAAACGCAAGCATTCATTATAATTCTCCATTGAATCAGGCTCAATTCACCCGCCGTCTTCGCTCTAAAATTGATTTATAAAAAAACACGCTCCACAGATAATACTCCATGGAAATAAACGCGTTTGATTGATGGAAAAAAATAAACTGTCTATCTCCCAATTTATAACTTCCATTGTACTTTTGCCATAACAAGGCCCTTCAAAACTGAGGAAAAATGTATTGGGGCAATATTAACCCTTGAAACTTTGCCGGAATAAGGGGCGATCGGAGAAAAAAGTTTAACATGCATAGGCAGCAGTTTTTTAGCCCGTCCGCTAAAAATCCAAACAATTTTTATCGACCTGAAGGACCACCGGAAATATGGAAGCTGTCTATCGATATATTTTGTTTGCAAAAACCATTATGCTCCAACGAAGATTGATTAGGTGGTGGTTTACTCTCCCTTTATGGATACTATATATATTAGGTTGGGGAAAAATAATTTCAATTTTCTAAATATTCCCATATACCTAATAGTACTTATTCAGTGAAGCCACTATATACTTCTACAACAATATTATAGTATAGCGCGGTTCAGTATGCATATATTATCTTTTTCTATATATTAATCTGCTTAGCTAAATCTGTCCCCCCCTTTTAGTTAAAACCCTTGTCGAAAAAAAATTCTTAGGCCTAAAACTTTTGTCTAATGTGCGTTACAAATAAGTTAATTCCAGAAAAACGAAATACGCCAAAATCAAGCACTGTACCGTCAAATACCCACAAAACATTTTTAAATCAGAAGATCAATTCCTGCATTTTTTACTTTAAACTATATTAAAACGAAAAGTGAGTGTGTTAAAATATCATAAAATGAAATTATTTGGTTTTAAGTTTTTTATTATTACCGGTTATTCTCGTGTTGTTGGAATTATCAAAGCTTTGGAATATTTATAGAAAAAACGATTTAGAATAGTATGATCATGTAAAGTTTAATTTTTATAAAGAAAACAAATTAATGTGTCCGCTATATGAGAATACATGTACAGCTATAGAAGATAAATCCAACAGATGCCAAAATTTCATCAACAGATTAACAAAATTCGAGTCATCTTTCTCCTTGTTTATAAGATATTTGGATATCTACAAGAAGTTCTAATTTGACGTCTGGTAAACACATAACAGCTAAAAAAATATTTATATACTAAGCTAATTAATTAATAAATACATTAATTTATGCACGAAATGTTAAAATGAATGTTGCAAGGAATATTAACAATTATAATAGTGTCATATAATTTTAATTCCTCATTTGTTGATGAACTGTTAGTTCTAAAGTGGGACATAAGACAAAATAGAAAGCAATAGATCAACGAAAGCCATAGAAGGCAACATAAAGATGAGGTATATGCAATATTTGCATAAAATAATACCTTGATATACATACATCTACTAGTAGGAAAAAATGGAGATTCCTGAATTATCAGAGTTATGGAATGTTTATAGAAAAAACGATTTAGAATAGTATGATCATGTAAAGTTTAATTATTACTGAGAAAACAAATTAATATGTCCGCTATATCAGAATGCATATACAGCTATAGAAGATAAATTCAACACATGCCAAAATTTCATCAACAGATTAGCAAAATTCGAGATATCTTTCTCCTTATTTATAAGATATTTGGATATCTACTAGCAGTTCTAATTGGACGTCTGGTAAACACATAACAGCTAAAAAAATTATGTATAAATTAAGCTATTTAATTAATAAATACATTAATTTATACACGAAATGTTAAAATGAATGTTGCAAGGTATATTAACAATAATAATAGTGTTATATAATTTTAATTCCTCATTTGTTGATGAATTGTTAGTTCTCAAATGGGACATAACACAAAGTAGTAAGCAATAGATCAACGAAAGCCATAGAAAGCAATATAAAGATGAGGTATATGCAATATTTACATAAAATAATACCTTGATATACATACATCTACTAGCAGGAAAAATCTACTGGGCTTCATATCAAATATTTTGATTATTTTCTTTATATACCTTAGTTTTTAAAATAGTTCATTTAATGATTGTAAATACATTCCTTCAATATACAGTTCTAAATAATAAAAAATAAATTACTAAATTGTATTTATACAAATTGTTTTATTCATATATTCCCTGTTTTAATATACAAACATGTATTACTTCATTTATTATTACATATTTATGTTAACATAAAAGCAAACAGAGATCATGTACTTATATTTGATGTTCTGAAGTTGTTGCGGCTCTAAATATAATCCTACTTATGATACTTTTGATATAGTATTCAGTGCAGACGTAATTTAAACTTATTAATACTTTATAGTACTTTAATGATTATTGAAACTTGATGGAAATTAGATTGAAGTAAATGCAATTTAATTTAACTTTTAATGTAATTTAAAAAAGCTTAACAACTTGTGATAAACAGGATTAACTTAACAAATCATTGTTGAATTTCGACCACGGGACGATCACCAGTATAATTTATGTGGTTAAAAGTTATTCCACTTCGAAAATAAAGATACCAGATTTTTTTTTTGATGATTTATCTTTGAGGTTGATGAATGCTTAAGTGAAAGCCAATACCATCGTTGGTTTAGTAACCTATACACTAGCTGCCTTTGCACTCATCTCAACTCAACTCAACATCACTAATAAAACTATATTGGCGGTTTCTTTTCGAAAAAATATGTTATCTAGACCATAATATTCATTATTTTAGGACGACTAATAAAGAGAAAAAAGATAATTTACTACTATTTACTTATAATTACATATTAAAGTAGCATTTAGTTATTATACATAAAATAATCAAATAATAATAATCAACCAATATAATTTATTTTAGTGTTATAGTACTTACTTATATAATCTAAAGCTTAAGCTATGCTTAATTACGTACCCACAATAGATGGAGTTACAAAAGTAATAAGCATTGAACTAATCTAATGTATTTTCATTGAAGCATATTTTTATTTTTCTACGATTTTTTGTGGAGAGTTTTGCTCTGCTATTATCTTACGTTTCCCGGTTAAGCCATTCTCTGGATCTATTTCTGGATGTACCAGCAGCATTTTATTAATAGCTTGGGCTTTAGATTTTAGGTTCAATTTTCAAAAACCTCTACATGTATAGTCTGGTTGGATATCATAGTATTTCTCCATATTTGTTCCATGTATTACAAACCTCTGTATTTGTTTTCCAAGTCCTACTAATGTTTTCTTTATCTTTTGGTCTGATCACTCCCTCATACCATACTCTCACTCTCACTGCTATATTATCAAGCTCACCCTGCATATGCAAAAATACATATCATTCCTATAAATTACTTTTAAAGATGTTTTTGAATTTGAAGCGTAATTGTAAACATTTTAGATATTATATTTTACTTAAAGTATTTTCCATCGATATCAGCTAGTTTATCCCATTTCTCGGGTATTCTATTGATTCCATCTCTGAAGAACGATATATCGTTTGAGGCTATCCACGAATCCACCCATATTTTGGTATCTTCATCAGAAGTGAAGCGCTACTCAGACAGATCACAACCCATATGTAGAGAAAAGTAGTAATCAGAAGGAGTAAGATCTGGAGAATACAGAGGGTAGCACTTGCCATTCTAATTTTTCCAGGTGTGTTTTCACCGGTTTTAGAGTATGTGGTCGAGCGTTGTCATCCTGAAGAATGATATTATTGTGTCTTTGCGCGTATTCTGATATTATCGCGCTTAGTGTGCATAGCTTAATAACCTCGTCTTCAATTTTTTTGACTCTCCAGAATGTCCTTTGCTTTCGGTGTCGAAATCGCCACTTTTAAATGTCGAAACCAGTACTCACATATTGATATTGATTAAGAACGTTTAACGTGTGTCTCACACAGTATTCGATGACCTAGATCTACCTTTATTTTCAAATTTAAGTAAAAAAAATTAGAAATTCCCGCAAATGCTATTTACCCGTTACCAATTCAGACATTTTCAATGCACTCAAAAAATTGTTTGTTCACACTTAGACATAATGACATACTGAAAAGTGAAGCCTGTCAGGGAGAAATCATCATGAAATTGGTTACAAATGTAATCTATAGTAAATTCAAAACAGTAACGACACACAAGATCAATATGTGTCTGTCGATAGTTTTATATTCGTTTTAGTCAGACATTATTTTCCTTCCCATTTTAATTTATTTAAAAAGAGATAGACTGCTGTTAGAAGAGTTCGAGCGTGTAACCAAAAGAGGTTGCAAAAGTTGTCCGTTTGTTAAACGGCAGCAACATTTTTCAAAATATTATAATTACGGGTTATAAACTGGAAAATATATATTGGCAATATTATTTTGCGCGTTGCAGCTGCACTGAATATTAGTAGGGGAACGGTCTCTAAAATATCTCAAAAAATAATACATAATATAACCTTAAATTCACCAAAAATAAACCGTGTTTATACGAGACAGGTGGCGACTCAAGATCAGCTTGATGTTACCTGTATCAGAGATCGAATATATGAAATGATTCAAAATGGTGAGTAGATTTTTCAATCGAAACATTATTTAATTCAATTATTTCAGAAAAAGTTGTTAGTCTGGAAAATATCCACAAAGATCCAAAAGATATAAAGCTATTTGAGAGATGTAGAACCTCCGTTCATACATTGTTGGATAATATAGGATTTAAGCGGTGTAAAGATAACCCATGAATAGGTTTAATGAAACTTGCAGAGATTACTTTTAAAAGAATACAATTTTCAAAACATATAACAAAATCAATGAAGAATGATTATATAGAGACACAAATATTTCAGAATGGTACATTGGGTCGCTCATGGCAAGATGATAATAAATATAGTGTAAAGACAACAAAAGTTGATGGAAAAAGGTGAACGTTGGAATAACTATCGATTAGGTTTTGTTACTCATAACATTTATTAATAGTTCATATAGTACATACATACAGCTCTTAATACTGGAAACATGAATGGTTTTATTCCTGGGGCAGAATTAGTGTTTTCCTCTAAGTCCAACGGTGACTACCATGGAGAAATGAACCATAACTTGTTTTTTCAGTAGTTCGAAAATCGGCTTTTAAAGAACTTGGAGGAACTATCAGTTATTGTTATGTAGAATGCGTACCATATCATAGTACACTGGTGGAGAAAATCCCAACAAGCGCATCAACAAAGTCTGCAATTAAGAAATGGCTTAAAATGAATAAAATAAGTTTGGAGGAAACCATGTTAAAGAATGAACTATTTCAAATTGTTATTCGGTAAATGTATATGAAATATTTAATTGCATTTTGTGTAATTTACTTTTTTAGAAATAAGCCTGAGAAAAGATGCATGGTTGATTAGATGACTTAGCGTTATGGCCAAAGAATATTAAGTCTTCCTCCCTATCACTGCATGTTTAATCCAATTGAGTTGATATGGGGTATTGCAAAGAATCATTGCAATAGATATACGGGTCGAGAAGGATATTTAAACTAGAACTATGTGTATTTGCCATTCAGTCATGGGAGGCATTGTCGAAAATAATAGCTTCGGTTTTGTGTGAGCTCAATCAGTCACATTGAAGAAGAAATTGATAAATGGCAGAATCTTGAGCAAGTGTTTGATAGATTGGAAATAAACAGCTTAGTTGTTAACTTGATTAGTGTTTCTGAAAGTGACAGTGATTGAATAAAACTTAATGAATATTGCTTTATGATTCAATGCTGACAATTGCCAAGATTGAAAGGATGAAGATGAAAGAGGAAACAGCTAAAGGTTGGTTAATAAAATTAATATACTTTAATAGTAGGAAATTTTATTATAGAGTGTGAAAGCTTTATGAGCATGTTAGTTATTGTTCAGAAAATACGTTTGATAAAAATGTATGGGAGAGAAGTAATACTAACTGTTTTGCAGATCTGACAGGTTACGTATGTCACTACTGTTTTGAATAGACTATATACGATTTAATTGAATATTTAATTAGATATATAGTAATGTTTGTTTAGTGATTCTCCTTTACAGATGAGATTCGCCTTTATTAATTATATGACTTAGACCTAAAAAACAATTACGATTTGTTCAACAGAGCTAATATACACTAAACATATTTTAGATGCAAGCAAACTTTGTGTGTGATAGCTTTAATTGTTTGAAGCCTATCCTGTCATAAATTGTATATTAAATCATAATGGCGTTCGCTCGCATAATACGAAAAAATTATCTGCCTATAGAGCATGATGTAGCATCTTTCGTTGTTATCAATAATGGTACAGCGGCGTTGTGAGCGGCGACCCTCCATTATTCCGTCTCCACTCTTTTCCATAGCTGGTCCAATCCGACGGCAAAAAAACAAAAACCGTATATTTTCAACACCTCCCCTCGCACACCTCGAGCAATTTTAAACTCGTTACCAGCCAGTACGGCGAGGACAAAAAAAACACGCAAAGAAGATTATTCTGACGAATGTATCCAATTTTGGCAACGTCGAATCGACCATATGAACAGAATGTCCAATTGAGGAAATTCTATTTTCTTTATTTATTTTGGAAATTGCATAGCGGCGTAGTAATAGGGAAGCCAGCCAGCATCGTGCAAAACCATAATATGAGCGCACATGGGTGGGACTCTTTTTGTGTCTGTATCAGGAAAATTGGTGTTTGCGTCGTCCCGGAAGACTGTTCAGTTTGGTTCGGTTGTGAGCGTGTTTTCTTTTCAATTGGATAAAATTTTGTTCAATTTATTTTTGTTTGTATAAAAATACAACTTGGATTCACCCGATAATTGAATAACGTTGTATTTCTTTAAATAAAACTAATATATCGATCGGTCCTGCTACCAATTTTCAAAGTTAATTTCATTAAAATTAGATTTATATGAGTAATAATTATTGAGCTCAGAACTGAATGGGAGTAAATAAAAAATAAATAAAAAAAACGTCTCCCCATACCACTGCAAAGAATTAATTTGTCATATGTTTACGCGTCTTAAATTTATTTGAGTATTCGAGCCCGGTTTTGATCTAATAAGTATTGCAAGGACAGAACACATATTTCTAAAAGTGCTCGACGATCTTCGACAGGAAATTCCTGATATCCCCCATATAAATTATGAAATATGAAGGATTTAAAATAACAGAAACTTTAATTTGACCTGAAAAACTATTTTATTTTACGGATAGAAGTACCGACCTGTTGAACGGCCACACAAAACAACACTGAAAATTTAAATATATACTAACATAAACCAAACCCCTATTTTCACATGTCTCATTCGTAACACCATTCGGTACTAACATGAATAAATGGACTTGTTCCTACGACTGCACAGTATTCGCCAGAGCCGTATCAGTCGCGCGGTATCACATTTATATGTGATACCGCGCCGTGTGTGTGATGTTATATGTGATACCGATTATTTTTCTCTTGAACAAGCTCCAAAACAGGATATACTGCGGCAAATCCTATAAAAATTCTACGAAATTCACCAGTACAACAAAAATATGAGCGATATGAGTGAAAAATATGAACAAAAAAATTATTAATTATTATATTTATTATAATTAGTTAATTATATTTAGTTAATTCCTATATGGGAGAGATATGACCGTATATGTTAAAATTATCAGGAATATAGACGATATTTTACTAATGTAACTTATCTAGTTTATAACTCTGACTGATATAATATTCAAATCAAAAATATTTAAAAATATTCTTCGAACCTAATCGCAGCCACCTACCGGATCTACCTAATGGTGTTACGAGTAAGATTTCTAAAAATAAATATCGCAATGGTTCTTATTTTTAACCTTATTTTTATCCTCAGGGTTGCTTTGAATCGCTGCTCAACCAGTCGCCTCTTCTTTCTGTTAAACAGAATATTTTTTCAAAGTAAATTAATAGTATTTGTTTTCTAAAATCACTCACATTTTATAACTGGCGCAGTCGGTGAGGGAGGCCATCAGGATCTCTTGAATTCACTCATTTAATCGGAACTAAATTAATTGTTGAGAAAAATAGAGGTTAATCGCAGTTCCTCGAAGCATTTCTTGTGTAAGGGAGTGGAGTTGGAGGAAAAGTATCGCAGCTAAAGCTCAGAGAATCAGGACAGCAGAAAATCTTTCACAAGAACCTCAAGGACAGCGCGACGAACGTCTACGAAACACTATGGCGCAAACAAGAGCGCCGCGTGAACAACGCATACAGTCTATTCAAAATAACAGTGAACCCACGTCGTCAAAGTGTTTAATGTATTGCCTGCCGCAATTTGTAAATTCGTTTTAGAATCAGACAATATTTCCCTTCTCAATTTATTCTAGGTAAAAAGAGATGCAATGCAATCTGATAAGTTCGAACATGTAACCGAATTAACCAACAAAAGTTTTGCGATTGTCAAACATCTGCAAAATTCTTCAAAATATTAGTTAAAATACCTACAGGTTATAAACCGGAAAACGTTACAAGCGTTTTTTAATGCTTTGCTTGTTTTGATAAATTTCAAATTATTATTAATTTAATCATGAATTGACCGAAAAGAAACCGTCATCATACGAAGCGCGTGACGAATCAACATAAACATGATCAGCTCTATAAGAAATCGAATATATGAAATATATAAAAACAGTATTATTTTTTTAATATAAACATATTGATATAAATATAATATTTATAATTGTTAATTAAATTGTTTAATTAAATTAATTAAAGTGTTATATTAAAGTATTATATATAAATATTTATATTTTTATGTGTTTTTAATATATCTTTTTATTATATATCTATCTTCTATTTGTTTAAATATCTATATATAGGATCTAGAACATCTCTTCATATACCGATCTGTAATATAGGATTAAATGGTGTAAATATAACCCACGAAGAGGTCTAATGTATTTTATAGATATTATACTTAACATAAAGGAATACAATTTTTAAAATATATAATAAAGTAAATGGGACATGGATATTTCAGAATGGGATATTGTATCATGGCAAGGTTATTGTAAAAACAGTTTAAAAAGAACAAATATTTTATCAATTGTTTTCAAAATGTAACCTCAAGTTAAATCCCAATTGATTTTAATGCCGACTATAACGTTTTCGTTGTTATTCGCAAATAATAATTTCGCTGTATTGAATAATTTACTATAGTCTATTCAAAACAGTAGTTTAGTGGAACTTCCAGTGATTATTTTTAAAAGTATAGAATTTTTAGAAACATATAACAATATCAAGGAAGATTATATAAATTTATATATTTAAATGAGACATGAGTATTTCAGAATGGTGCATAGGGTTTCTCATGGCAAGATGATAATAAATATAGTGTAAAGACAACAAAAGTTGATGGAAACTTTAGAATAACTATCGATTAGGTTTTGTTAGTCATAACATTTATTAATAATTAGTTGCAGATATATAGTTCTTCATACTGGAAACAGGAATGGTTTTATTCCTGGCGCAGAACTGGTGTTTTCCTCTAAACCCAAGGGTGACTATCTCATGGAGAAACGAACCATAACCTGCTTTTCCAGTAGTTTGAAAATCAGCTTTTAAATAACTTGGAAGAAGTTATTGTTATGTACTAGATCATAGTACACTGGTGAACAATATCCCAACAAATACATCAACAAAGGCTGCAATTAAGGAATGGCTTAAAGTACGTAAAATAAATTTCGAGAAATTCGTCTTAAAGAATGGGCTATTTCAGATTGTTGCTCGGTAAATATAAATGAAATACTTAATTTAATTTTTAGAAACAAGCCTGACAAAAGATACAGATACTGAACTGATATGAGGAGATTACCGAACTTTATGGACACGCAGTATTATGTCTTCCTCCCTCAATTGCATATTTAATCCAATTGAGTTGACATGGGGTATTGTAACGAATTATTAAAATAGACATTCAGGGCCAGGGGGATATTAAAACCAGAACTGTCTGCATTTATGGATGGCATGTCATTGGGCAACACCTTTGGTTTGTGTGAGCTCGATTAGACATAATGAAGAATAAATTGACATATTGTAGAATCTTGTGCAAGTTTTTGATAAATTTGAAATAAACAGCTTGATTATTAACTTAATTAGTGTTTCTGAAACTGACAGTGATTGAATAAAACTTTATAAATGTTAGTTTGTGATTCAATGCTGACAATTTCCAAGACAGAGTGAACTAAGCGTAATGTATGTATATACTCTTTAAGGAAAGTCAAATACATTACTCAGATATACAATTGTTAATTAGGTGGGCTAGGCCTTCGGGGGACACTACTTCATTAGAAAACGCCTAGAACTCTACCTATACCAGGGTGGAAGAAAGTTCAATGTACATATAATAAAACAACTCTAACCTATTCATTATTGTAGCTGTATAATTAATTGAAGTTTTAAGTTCTTCGATAATATATGCATTAGGCGTACTATAATGTTAAAATAAATTATAATACATTACATTTTTGTTTCATTATTTTATTAAGACTAGAATTGTGTTATATGTCAGAGCCAATATGTGCTAAAGCTCAAAGTTGCTGCGGAAACATTGCGACGTTTTGACAGGTTACGTGTCTCGCTACTGTTTTGAATAGACTATATAATAACAAATATCTTAGCCACAGCAACGCGCAGCCAGTTCTGCTAATATATATAGTATATATACCACGTATATCCGCTAGTGCTAATATTGACCGTTGCAAATAGAAATTTTTTATATTCATACAATAATAATACCCAATTTAGTTCCAAAATATTCTTCGCCACTCTTTACTGATTCATTACTGATTTCGCTAGCAGAATTACGATATAAAAATTTGGTTACCTGTGTGTTTCTTAATATTTGTTCAATTTATTTATTATTTAACAATATTGATACATAAATCACACAAGCGCAAAATATTTTATTTAAATTCGATGATTGAAATATACGCCGTCGCCATATTAATGTCCAAGAGAGTCACAATAAAGCGTAACGCAAGATTGTAATACAATTAAAAATCGCTTTTGCACGATCGATCGTATATCGAACAACGATTGTTCGAATGATTTGTGGAACGCCGTTTTTATGCTCATGTTCGAAAAGTTCTCGAAACGTAGAAGAGCATAAAACCGAAATTCGCACCGCCCAACGTAGCCGAGCAATAAAAAGCTCACGGCGTTCGTATATTGTATTTGCCCGGGCACGTTTTCCGGATATGATAAACTGTCTTCGTTCTGGCGTGTGTGGTTTGCCTTATTAATGTGCGAATTCCGATGGGGTGCGCTTGCGACACGAGTTTATCGCGTGAGTGAGCGAGCGCCGCCCTCTATGTTTTATTTAACGCGCCATATTTAAAACATGAAAAAGGCAACGGGTACATTATGCCGTTGTGTTTATGGAAAGCGATCGTGCTAGTTCAACTTTACACTATATGTGATGTAAGCCTCTTCTACTTGATTAATATTGATTGTCTTCATATGTCCTAACTTTAAACTGTTGCTATTTCAATTAAAAACCACCGGAAAACGAAGAGAAATAAAACAACAAGAAATATTTCTTAAAGTATTATTATTATAATTTTTTTTTAAAGTACAAGAAACAAAACCAATGGAAGAAACTCAGAAGGGAGTAAGTCTGTTTCAGTACAAATAGTAACAGAATAGGCAATAATAACAGTAAGTAAAAGGCAAACAGTAAACACATATAAAAGAATAGATACAACTAATGTAACGTAACGTGTAGCAATAATGTTAGAGAAAAAAAACGATAAACGATGATCATTAAAAATTTAAAATAATTAAAATTTAGAAACTGTATCAGGAAACATCTTAGCTGCAAAACGGTAAATGTGTTTAATATTATTATAAGGAGTGTACAGTTGTTACACTATATTTAGCCAAATATATACAAAAGAAAAAACACATCTGAGTGTTTATACAAGGGCAGTTTGAAAACTCGGTAACTTTTTTTATTTCTCAGGCAATATATGCATTAGATGTTCTATACTTTTAAAATAAATTATATTTGATAATCTTTTAGTTTGATTTAGTTAGATTAATTTATTTTATGTCAGGGCCAAAACGAATTAAAACTAGCGGTTAAAGCGGCATCATGGCGAAGTTTTGACGTCATTAACTTAGATCACGTGTGCTCACGGACTATAGCTACAGCACCTATAAATAGTAAATGGCAGACTGCAAATAAATATAACAGAAAAAAATACAACAAACGTAACGAGTATTATTATAAGGAGTGTACAGTTGATTACAGCAGACAAAAAAAACCTCAAAGTCTTTCCAAATTCAGAAAATCTCTCTATACAATGGCCGTTTGAAAAATCAGTAACTTTTTCAACTTTCTACTCAATAACTTTAATTATATAACTGTATATCGACCTCTATAACTCTTACCACAAATACATCCACGCTAGATTCTAAGCTTGGCAATGCTAGAGGATTGGTACCATGTGGTTCTCGGTATGAAACCCAACACGGCGAACTGCGTCTCTCTTTTCCTCTTTGCTATTTCATTCATTTCCTTGATCACTTTCGCATAACCTTGACCCAACCAATAGCCTGCCTATCCTCTCGTCGACCACATGTAGTATTTAAGATCGAAGTACATCAGTTATAAATCAATCAGTGATTTTTCTTCCAGTCCAAATTCCTTCCACAAAATAGTTGTGATTTTTCGAATAAACAAAAAAAGTCTATACACACAAGAAACGAAAATGGCTACAACTGCTGCCTACATATCTCTATCTATTAGACTAATGTAAAATTTTAAGCGGGCTGTGTCATTTATTTTCTGTTTGAGAGCAATTTGAGACAACCTCGCGAATTTTCCAAACCAAGCATAAATACTGTATGGATATCATCAATTTCAATGGTTACGAAGTGGTTTACCGAGTACTGGTAAAATATTTTTGTTGAATAAAACGGTCATTGTTAAAACAAGCACCTATTTTACACGCTTTCAGAATACATATTATTCGATAGGATTAAAAAATGAAAAAAAAAACGTTAAAACGTAGACCAAAAAGACTAAAAGTATTAAATTGAAAGGTAAATATATACAAAACGCTTAATTGTTAAAAAAAAATATCTTTTACTCATAAGTGCCTGACTAAACTGCCATGGTAAATTCAGGATACATGAATACAAAATAACATTTTGAACGGTTGAGACTTATTGTCACTATAGGTAAACAATTACACGAAGCAATCAAATAAGCTAAATATATATGCGAGTCTATTGAAGAACCAACGTATCTTCCAATATATGATTTACCTTCATATGATTTTTCGCTTTTCTTGACGGCAAAAGGGATGATCATCAATATATATCATGCACTATCAATAAGAAACAACATGTATATATTGCAATGGACTCAGAATTGATGAATTGAAAACAGAAATCAACTGGAATAAACTGCCAAGGAAAGTTTTTAGCGGAAAGAAGACAACAAAGCCAAGCACCATTAGATAAAAGTGCGTTAACTTGTTGATAACTTCTTCAGCCGCTGCAGTTTAGCAAACAGACGTTTTATTTACATATCCTGTCACACTTAAATAATATTAAATTCCAAACCTGTGGTGTAAAATTGTTCTAATCAATCAACTTCTTCAAATATTGCTTAATTTAATTGTAAAACACTTACCATGGTTGTCATGCTGGATAGAGAAGTCGTAATATGCTATTTCCAACCAAATTATAGAAGAGTTTGCCTGTCTGAAGAACCAGAGAAATTTTTTTACTATGCCAGAGCTTCAAAAATTATTACATCCGGAACTCATAGACACTATAATTTATAAAGGAGTAGTGAATATTTTGCATTACTAAAAATTGATAAGAAATAATAGAGTTAAGGAATTTCTTAATCAGACAGATAAGGCAATGACTTTTAATATTTAATTGTGTGACATTAATTTACCTTAATGTTAGCCCTAAAAATTAATTATTACTAAATTAATTCATTCTTCTTTATGATATTTTAAAATCAAAGTTCAGTTAGTAAATAAGAAAGAGAATTTATTATACTACGCACAATTTAATGTAAAAGTTCAAGGAATTCACAAAGTTAAATAAAAATAATGACGTAGGGAGGAAAAATAAGAAAGAGGGCGAGTTTGAGAATAAGTATTAAAAGGTTTTGTGTATGCTGAATGTATTTGTCTTAGCATGTTTTACTATACGAACAAATAAAGAAGCACTTGTATTTTATTATAACAACCAGATATTACTATTTTTATAAACTCCAAGGATATTTTGATAAAGGATACTATGACAATTAATATATAATATATAAATTGTAAATATAGTTCTTCAATTAGAATGAAACTGGAGCGATCATGTTATTTTGTCGACCTATGTTTATTCTGTTGTTTGTGTTTCAGTCACTGATACCTAATTACCGTCCAAATCAACTTACTTCGGCGCCTTTAGAAATAAAACAAATTTTAATCAGATATTTAGAGAACATTCGCATTTTTTGACAAAGGGCTATGATAACAAGCAAAATTTATATATATTAAACCAACTATGGATTTATCTAGAGTAGGCCACGGTCCTCAATATTAAGCCAACCGACTGGCGAGTGATCAACTTTATCAAATCATCCCAGAAGACATCCGGTCTTACCCAGGCTGGTTACTGGCATGACAGGGATCATTTTCCTTACCAAAAATTTTAAACAATCTCAAACATAAATTTACGACCATGCCACAGCAGGATTCGAACCCGCGGCTTTAGCAACAGTGGAAGAACCGTCCTATCGCTTTTACCACTGCGCCACCAAGCCGGCCCTATGAATATATTTGAATATCTAGTTTTCTACACACCCGTGAAATATACATAGTTATAGTTTTATTTATTACTAGCGACCCGCCCCGGCTTCGCACGGGTGCAATGCTGATACTAAATTAAATACACTACAGAAAAAATATGAACGTTGTATATAAAAACATAGCGGCCCGCTCCGATTTTGCACGGACATAAAATATATATGTCTATGTCACTCAATGAAAACATGATTAAAATCTATCCAGTATTTTTGGTTCATTCATTACTGCCCTTGGCCTGCACGCATTAAATTTGAAGTAAAACAATTCTTCTTCCCCTATACTTATTATGAAGATTTCCTGCTATCTTTGGAATATCTAAATTCATACAATTTTTATTACATTACACATTTTTAAACGCAAATTTTAAATTTGTAATATCTCGAAAATATTTGTTTAATTTACATGCTGTAAGGAACCATATTGATCTATATTAATTGCACACTGTATTTAAGGTACTTAATTCGATAAGGATTAATGCCGTATTGCTTAAAATAGCTTCGTAAATAAGCCATTTTCTCACGTAAAAAGTAAACAATAAAAATGGTTAATGTGGGTTATCCCTAAAAGATAAACATATACCATCGCGGACTTTTTTGTAGACCTTTTTATGATGTACAATACTGTAGTACATTAATTTGATCTAACTCGTAGGGTTAGGAACCTTTTTTGCTAATTGCTAAATAAGCCTAAAAAAATAGGTTAATTTACGACATCACGTTAGAATCCTCTAAAATTAGCAATGTTGCCTTAGTATATTATGCATGCATTATACATATAAACCTTCCTCTTGAATCAATCTATCTATTGAAAAAAACCGCATCAAAATCCGTTGCGTAATTTTAAAGATTTAAGCGCACATAGGGATATAGGGACAGAAAAGGCGACTTTGTTTTATACTATGTAGTGATTCTACCTACTTCAGTTGATGTACAAGAAAGTCAAGAGTATTAAACAATAGGTTAGATAGGAACTATACAATATATGTAGTATACTGTTATATACGGAAACTATCTGTCTCGGTATCGCAAGAATAGGAGGACCGTTCCATCGCCTTGACCCCTGCCATTGCGAGTGCGATGAAAAATCAATTAAATAATATACGAATTATTTCAGTTTATTCGCTAATTTTCTTTCTGGCTGACGTCTCACAAAATTATATATTATAAAAGGATGTTTATCAAAAGAACTGGAAGATCGCTGGAATAACAGCCATTTAAATAATAATTAATTACCTTCTTCGTACCAAAAAAATGGACTAATAAAAAATGTTAAATATAACTGCAAAAAAAACAAAACATAAAAAATATTATAATTAGAATATCCCAAAACTTACAAAAGGCATAAGTCCAACATTTATTTGAAAAGAGAGGTATTATAATTATTCAAGTTTAATTCTATAAAGTTGTTTTTGCTAAAGGATTATAACACAGATGAAATAACAAAGGGTTCTAAAGAACTTTCTAAATAATATCTCGGAATATCTAGTGAAATAATTGTGACATATTAGCTTATACAGGGTAAAAAACAGACACAAAAAAGCCGGCCTTTTAGATTTTTTCCCTCTGATGTCGGCTACTTGTCACGGGAGCTTTATTTAATAAATTATACATTTAAATTGCAAAAAGGCGTCCTTTTTTCCTAAGCGAAAATATCCCTTTCGGAATCGTACAGAACTAAGAACTTAATTCTTTCATCCTTCTCGAAGATTAATACGAATATCTCCCCTTTACAAGATAAGAATAACGATGAATTAATGAGTTGACTTTACGCTGTCAAGTTTATCATCTCCGAGCTACTTTTCTTGTTTCGTTTTTATTTTGTTCCCGCGGAAATTTTACTTCTGTCCCGCTATGGCCTTTTTCACGTCATAGTCGTTGTTCGAATTTTTCGCGACAAATTTATTTGGAGTTCAAACAAGTTTTCGAGCAACGCGTTTTTATTAGTTGAAAGGGAAGGGAGGGGGGAGAGGAAGGTCGACATTTAATCATCAAAGTATTTTTTCTCGATCTTCGCCTACCATTCCGGTCGGTCTGGTCAAAAGAGTCTGGAAAGTTTCTTTTGGTGTCGACTTTTTTTATCAAGGATTTAATTTTACTTTATTGACATTTATTTCTTATCGATGCTTTATTAATTGTTTCCCTTCAAAATTAATTTATGTTAAAATTTTAAATTCTTAACCTCCAAAAATCTATTGGATTATATTAGAGAACTAAAACACTTATTGATCAATATGATTTATTTTTGATAGCTGGGAAAATTATTCATTTTCTAGGACACGATCAAATTCAATTCAATTTTTCGAAAAAAAGAAAGTTATCGTTAGATGAAAATCAACGTATAAAATCAAAAAATACGATGTAACCTTTCCTTGTATTAAAAACCCTGTTTAGGAACAAAAAATTCATCTTAGATGCCTGTAACTAGCTATAAATATCTGGTAACTTATAACAAAAAATCAGTTGTCTTCATGAGATCTAGTAATTAAAATAAGCATCACCGTAGGTCTAGTTTTCTTCAGAATCAGTTTCTTTTCCAAGAACGTTCTTTTCAAATAAAGGTAGCGTGGCTTCTTCAAATACTTCTATGACACGATTGTTTCCCTTTTTTTTCTGGGTATATTTTGCAGCTTCCTCTGCATGTTGTGCTGGAACTACTACTGGCTTCATTACTATTATCCTGAACATCCACATTGAAGGGTTCTTTTATGTTTCTTTTTTGTTTTCTTGGAAGATTTACCATCAAAGATCTTCTTTAGACATACTGAACGTTTTTGAACCGCAACTTTGTTTGTTATCTGTGTTACTATGGTATTTATTCCAGCAATACCTATATATAATATAAAATATAATATAAATAAGATAATATAAAAGTTTCTATGCTTGGCTTACGCTTTTCAATTGTACTCTCATCTATTTCAGCAGCACAATGAAATGATGGTATTAGTACCACAGATATTTTCAACGATATTCATTCATAGGTTTTATCTGTAAAACAAGAACGTATTGCGTTTTTGGTTCTTACGCATGGTATCCACAACTGGTGTAACAACTAGCAGTCGTTAGATTCGTCCTGTGCCAGAACTGGTATAATTAGCCCCACTTTCACTACGTCTACTGCAGCATTACTCAACTGGAACGGACTTTCTGTGATAATATTTTGAACTTGACGTCGTATTCTATTGCAGTTAGTCTTGTTTCACTTTCTTACCTTATCATGTCTCATTAAACACCGTTATATTAAACCTATTTCTAAAAGAGGCTAATCCTCTTCATGTAAATTCGAGCTGCTTGATTCTTCAGAAGATTGAGGTCATTTGACAATACTCTATGATATTCCAAAAAAATTATATATTGCACTGAGTGTGGCGCATAACGCTCTCATCAATAGGTACATGGAATCATTTTGATGCCTGTAGCGTGAATGAAACAATTGTACTCTATGTAATAAGGGGGGCGGACATGATATTTATTGACTGTCGCGCGATAGCTTGAAGGTTAAAAACTAAAAAAGTTAAATATTGATCGGTATTATTTATTCGATGAATGTTCATTTATTAATCTAAAAAGCATTTGTATTACAGTAAGAACTAACTGGAAGGAATTTTTAGGAAAATTTGGCCATGGAGGAATGAATGGCAGTAGATTTCGCTTATTATCATATACCTCGTTAAATAACTTTGCGGTAGGTAACAATTGCAAAATCTAAGAAGTATAGACTCAGCGCTATTTGATTATCATCAACATTAAATGAGATAAAGGCTATGCGAGAACCTGAATGTGGATCTGGCCCGCACTACAGTGCAACTACGCCCATAAAGGGCAAAGTGTTAAAAGTCACTTACAATTAATCGAGACTGGAGCTACTCGAGGAATCTCAAATATCAGAAGAAATTTTAAATAAAATTTGTCGGTCAAATAAATTATCGGCACCAGAACACCCAAAACGACATAAATATTAAAGTAACAGTAAAGAAAATCTGAAAAAGTTGTTGACTGTGCCAGGTTGATATAAAACACAGATCTTGATACCCGAGGAATGTCCGCAGGGTACCCGCAGACGGTAGAAGATCGAAAAAAAGCAAAAATAATCGATCTCAAGAATTACCGAAAATGGAATAGTATGGCTGCCTATTTGAAAGTTGCTGCATCGACACATTGCACCAATCACTTAGAAGAATGAGTTGTAGAAGCAATATTCTTAACAGGATGATTTGGAACGTTGTAGGGAGTTTTACATTCAGCTCTACAAACATGACCTACCACGGGATTTAGCAAGTCCGCCAACATTTCACATTTTAGAAAGTTAATTTTCTGATAACAAGCTTAGAGTTGACGAATTGAAAAAAGAAATAAAATCATTAAAGTGGAAGAAGAGCCCTGGAGTGAACCAAGCCAGACAGTAATGATACAGAATAAATGCCGGTGTAGAAACACTCCTTCATGGACCATGCTGCTGACGTAAGTTTGGCAATATGAAAGTGTACCAACAGCGTAGAAAAAAGCGATGATTCTTCTTTTATTGAAAAAATAAGATAGTATAAATAAAACTATTGATATATTAGTCTCCTATTAATTGTCGGGAAGGTATTTATGTATATCGTGCAAATGAGAATTCAAAAAACCCATGATGAGACAAGCCGAAAAGATCAAGACGGCCAATAAGATTTTTGTTGAGGACGCTTTAGACCCTGGACATGTACCCTAAAAAATATTACATTTCTCCAGACATAGTATAATATTTCCATATCGTTTCTCCATTGCAGACCTGTCATTCAATATGATACTACACTGATGATAGTGCTATGTTTGCTGATGTAGATATTGAAGCTTCTAGCATTCTTCATGTTATGCTTGGCACTACACTTGATCCAGTTAAAGCAAGTGCAGTAGATATAACAAATACTAAGTCAACCACGCTGCGAGATTTTGCCTAGTTTTTTTTTAAATAAAATAAATGAAACCCTATCATACCTACTAGATATATAATATCATTAATTTTAATTTATAATAATTTAAATATTATAAAACTTTTGAATCAACATAAACATTGTAGTTATTATTTTCAAACATGACATTTCAACACCTTCACTAGAAAGAAATCCTATGATTTTGGCATGGAATTTAAGTCTTTATTTAACATATTTTTAGGATTATATGATTTTGATCACATATACGCCATCTTGTTCGAAAATTTTTGCCGCTTATAACAACTTCATTTTGCATCTCGCATAGAAACCCTACTCTTTATTACAAAAAATCTTGAACAGTCGATTTTTACAGATCTCTTTAATAATCACTCGGTAATATTTTCGGACTGTCAGACCGATATATAAGGACTTCTCGAGCAATCTATATGAGTTTCTGACGAGTTATTATAATTTACTACAGCGATCTATTGGAAAAAGAACGCATTTAATTTTAGTAGACCTATTTATATTCATTAAAATATAATATTTTTTCCTTATTCTAAAATATTTATATTTTAAATGACGCTGATGAACATTGAAAATACTTCAGGCTCACAAATAGAGTCCTGAATTTACAAACCTCCATCAAATATGCCGATTGATTCCTTATTACAGATATTCAATTTTGTGTTCAAATTGTGCAAATTCCTGTTTCTATTTCGGCATAACTATTAATCTGGTTAATCCGGAGTCATATCTTAATTAATTAGCCTTATTCTAAAGCTTATTCCTAAGTCTATCTATGTCACGTAATCAGATCAGGTGGTGTTAAAAGTTTTAGTCAATGCACTTCACTGTCACGTCGGGTATTTAGCTGCTTAGCGAGTACGTTGGGATGCAATGACACTCTTTCGAAGTACTTCACAGAAATGCGTTGAATTACACTCGATATAGGTTCTAGAGAAATATCGTGTATTTTATTTGAAAACTTTATTTGAAATATAGTACGAAGCATCAACAATGGCACGCATCACTTTATTTTGGAACCGTTGAATGATGGATATATAAGATTTGCTAGCGGTACCCCATAGTTGGATTCCATATGTCCAAATTGGCTTGAGTATAGACTCATACAGGAATAACTTGTTATCTAATGATAACTTGGACTTGCATCCGATAAGCCAATATATTTGATATAATTTAAGTCCAAGTTGTTTTCATTTAGAGAGTATGTGCTTCTTCCAGGTTAGGCGTCGATCTAAGTGCTTATCAAGATATATAACATGCTCTGCTTGGGGGAGTTGGTGATGATTGATATTCACTGATGGACATGTTCTTCTACGCAGGATAAACGTTACATGAGTAGATTTTGTTTCATTGACTTTAATGCGCCATATATCCAACCATAATTACATTTGCTCTAGGTAGGTTTATTGGTTTATTGATGCTGTGACTGAATCTTCATGAGATGCTAAGATTGCTGTGTCGTCTGCGTTGAGTCTTATATAATATAATCTTATTCGAAAATTATTCTTGAGTTTGGTAATGTGAAAATTATAATGAAAAAAAATCCATTTATTGTCCATGGAAACACTCCATTGTGTCTTCTGTTGCGTTAAACTTTTTCACTATATTTAGATAGTGCTAGTAACATCATTATGGTTCCAATTTTTAGCTGGTTTATCATTTTTACACGACATATAATTTTCACGACTAAAATAACCAGATGAAACCTTTCGTGGCAGTTTCCAGTTAAATTTTATTCGCATGATACTTCTCGAATGACATTTGCCTACCCCGATCATAAACTGTTTTAATATTTCACTGCCGAGGAAAAAAGGTAGAAACGTTAAGGGCAAATTTAATCAGGTTCAGCCCGTTTCGGCCTGACGGAAAATATTCTCATTTCGGGCGGTTGTTTCGCTTTTTCACGGCAAACATCCGAAATTCTCTACGTCTCCCCCGGCAACACTTGCAAGAGACCTACTGCCGACTGTACGATTAAACTGGAGGAATGGAAACGACGATAGGTCTTTAATAAGACGTTGAAAAATAAGGAGGGGCGAGGAGGGTACACTGACAAATGTTTTTGCCCAACAAATTATTTGCAGAACGTTTATAGGTTCCTTAATCTAATTATTTATGTACAATTATTTATATATATATATATATATATATATATATATATATATATATATATATATATATATATATAGTAAAAAATTGTAAAACCATTAACCGTTTGACTTTAAAAAAAAACACAAATATTTAACATTTTTTGTTAAAACGTATCGAAACTTTTGTTATTTTGGGGCAATATTCCTTAACATCGATATTTTCGTGAAAAACATGACCATTCAGAATACTTTTAGATCCACAATAATTCATAACTCAGAGTAAATGATTGGAAATAATAAAAAACACAATCGCATTCTATACAAATTCCAAAATAGAAATATATTTCTAAAGCTCGTTTTCATACAAATCTATTATTAACGGTACAAATGGTCTAGAAATGGTAATTTTGAATTTAGTGTCTGCTAAAGTATCACCCTGAAAAGCCTCGCAAATTTGAACGCAGAACTGCAATTACTATTAGATAATATGACATCAACACAAATGTAATAAAGCCTTCTAGATGTCAGTCAGTTAATCATTGTCTAACATTAGCGTTGAATGGGAAAATATGAAAACTTGGAAGGTTGTTCATATATTTTATAACCGAATAAAACCTAGCTTGCTATATAAACACCAAATAAACAAATCGAGGCGAATATTTTCAACGTAAAAGACCTTTCATTGACCACAGTTTTCTTTGACTGACGACCATCTTTAAACACTTTACACACACAATGTGTTAGAAAACAATAGACAATATTTTTAAAATTGAGTACTTCGTTATGCTACTGTCACTTCTACTGTTATACGAGATACATTGATTAAAATCTATTGAAATAAGCCATGCACATGGGTCTAGTACAATAAGAATAGGCGAGACCTCCCATTAGCAAAAGATTTAATCCTAAGTATATAATATCAACGCTTTACATATTTTTTTAGCAAATACTACACGAGTATCTAACAATAGTAATCAGAGACACTGTAGTTTAATGAACGTCTGAAAATGTCTAATGATACGTATTTATCAGAATGATAAAGTCACAATTGGATCGGTTTTCTCCTCCTAGATATATCACCACATCAGGCTATAGAAAGAGATATTTTACTACAGTCTTTTAAACAAAGCAAATAGATAAAATTTTCAATCAAAGAGAAGATACTCTTTTAAATGAGTCATAGTCATCCCATCTCATACCAAAAGATTTTGAGAAAACATAGTAAATTAATTAATGTATATTGGATTTAATGAGTCATATTTAAAAATTTCTGCACGAAACCTGCACAATGTACGGTGATTATTGTAACCAATGTCAACTTTTAAAATTACGCACTGAAAAAAATTTTGTCTACTAAAAATGAAAATTAATATAACCAGAAAGAAAAAAAGAAAAAAAGCAAGAAATAAGAAGCCGGAAAGGGATTCTGATTTTTTTACGATGATAGGTATTTGAAATAAATACCAAAGACGATTATGCCATCTGGCTGGCGTTAATTAGAGTTAAAACGTTTTCTAAAAATAAGAAAAATATTGCTGTATTTTAAATTCGATGTTTGTTAAAAAAATATTATTATGCAACGATAAAAATAACACAGTCCGTAAAATAAATAATAACAAATAGGGAGCTGAATAAGAATTTGTGATAATTTATGTTAATAAAATTGTATAAGTAAGTAGTGAAAGTAAGTAAGTATCAAATATGATTGTTCCTTATAAAAAATCAAAATATAGTTTCGCCAAATATATGATTATAACAAAATATTATTATTCTTATTATTTTTGTATATTCCCATATAATTAATATCGGCTAATATTAATAAACTGGCAGTAGGCACCTATCCCCGTGAATAGGATTTTTTATATTGTGTAAAGATAAAGAAATTAAACAAATACTACTAAATTATCCTGATTATTTTCTTCCTTAATAAGTACACAAACGAATACTAAATTATAGGATTATTAAATATTTGTCTTCTAAACTTTAATCACGCATTTCAACAAAGTTGGTGTCCACCCCACATTTATTCTAAGAGTATATATTTTTTAATATATTTTAAAGTCTCCTTATACCAACTAGGGTTTTATCTGTACTGGACCTACAGTTTAACGTGGGCTCCGAACCACGTTCTTCAGCATTAAGCCTACCGACTGGCGAGTGACCAACTTTAGAAATCATCCGAGAAGTCATCCGGTCTTACCCAGCCTGGTTACTGGCGTGTCTTATCGGCTTTTACACTCATGCCTAGGATAATCACAAATACAAATTTATGACCATGCCCCAGCAGGATTCGAACCCGCGGCTATAGCAACAGTAGGAGAACTGTCCTATCGCCTTTACCACTACGCCACTAAACCGGCCCTAAGAGTATATTTGAATTTCCAGTTTTCTAGGCCCAGTGAAATATTAATAGTTATAGATCTTTTATTATTCTATCTACTTTAATTGATATACAAGAAAGTCAAGAGGATTATATAAATTTCATTAAATATTAATTACGTTAATTAAATAATTATCATATTTCAATAGATCAGATAGAAACTATACAATATATATACTGTTATATCAGGAAACTATCTGTCTTATATGTCTAGACAAAAAATAAAAATATTGTGCATCAAAAATCACCGCGATAAATAGACTACGCAGTCAAACAAGTACTTCCTTTGTGGGAATATTCACGTCGATATATATTCACGTCATATATATATTTGGAGAGAACACTTAATTATGTAAAACGAACAAACTTAAAGGTGTCTTAAAATTTGATAATTAATATACATCTTAAATAATTCTTTGCCGCTAATATTGATCATCATACTTAATAAAAATTTTAATCATATTTTCTCACCTCCCGCGATAGTTAAAATAAATTAATTAAAATTGAGTTTGCCTTTCAAAACCTGAAAATTCAAAATGGAAGCACGATCCAGCACGCTACAGTTAATTTAAAATCATAAGACGTTGCTGTGTGTAATAATCTGATATAAACATCGAATATATTATGTTCCATAAGCCATCAGAATGCTCGAACAATTTTTAACATCACCACAAATATTCCAATATCGATATTATAAAAGCGCCCAAAGTACAAGTGAAACCCACCTGGAATATACGTGCGATGCTGTCAAACTTTTCTAATTAGTTTGTGGATCTAACCAAAAGTAATTTATCGATTAATAAATTAACGCCATAGTTTGAATATTACACGTCCTTGAATAATATCATAATATGCAATTTAACACATGTTTGCACTTCAATTATAAACTACGTCATATTTGATTTCAAAGATCAAGCAAAATGGTAAACACACAAATTTTTAACTTTTTTTATGTTGATTGCTATAGCAAATGGACAAAATAATATAAACATCATCATCATCATCAGCAATATGATGTATATTAGCAACACTGCTTTTGAAAGTCTATGCTATATTTCACTGTATTATACGCGTTGTCTTGAGACAGTTAAAACATGAGATGAGTAAAATGTGTGATCTCTGAAAGATTGTTTAACATTTCACTGTAACGACAGCACACAAATCGTGGTCAAACATCTTCGGCGAAGAGGAATAATGAATGAAACCTAAAATTAACTGACAGAAACCGACGAATATTACGAAATACGAATATTAAAAAGAATACGGCTAGACAATACAAAAAGCGTCAGCAGAACTCAACACAACTTGGTTAGTTACATTGTTTCCTACGAGTGGTCGGGTTCATGTATAGAGAATGTCTAAAGAAGCCTACAATCCGGACTGTCTGCTTCCTAAAGTTAAACATGGTGGATACCTTTATGATAATTAGGCGACAATACCGTAGTATTAAACTAGTCCTCTGGCTAAAAGTTCTTTCTATTACTAGCATATTTAATTAACTGAAAATAATGTGCCTGTATTTGCTTGAAATACATAAATTAGCTCACAAGTAGGGTTTACAACAAATAGTAAAAAATATATTATGTGTCATAATGAGTGAAGTTATTTTCATGAATGTGAATGACTCAAATTTTATTTGATTATTAGTAAATTACTCTTTTATCGAATAAGCCGAGGTATACTTGATTTGAATGAAAATCTTATTTGAAAAATATTATGGAGTAAGATATGAAGATTGATGATAGGTGACTCAAAATATACAGACAAATTAAGGAACTAACCACATAATATACATTGATGGTTCTTGATTAATGCTACAATTGGAAGAAATTAGAAGTAATTTAGAGTGTTTTTTTTTAGTTCTTATACGTTTCGAAATTATACTTTAAAATATGTTTTTTATCAATTGTTATTTAAATTGTTTACTTGATAAATATTTGGTATTTTCCATTTTATAAATGCCTTTAATATACCTTTCTTTACTGTAACTATTTTTTCAATATACATAATTCAAAATAAGTATATTTATATAAGGAATATTTATCATATATATTAATATTATTATATTTGATGTATTGAAGTTATTATTGTTTTAAAAAACTTATCTTATTATAGTACTGTTGACAAAATTTTACAGTGTCATATTTTCCTATAGCAATTTAAACTTATTGATATATTGTTCATTATGGGGATTTGACATAAAAGTATCCTTATATTTTAATAGAATAAGATATTTTATCAAAATCTTATACACTTAATAACTAAATTAAAGCATTATTAGCACAATTATTTATTTGGAATCTAAAATATGTCAATAATAATTAATATAATTAACAATAATAATAACATAACTAACTTAATAGAGAATGGTCGAATTTCAGCCACTGGGCGATCACTAGCTAAAATTAATATTTGTTGTAGGAAATAAGATCGATATGAATACATCCGAAGAATTCCGTTATTCTGTTCCGCTTTTAACCAAACCGTCGACATCGATTTTCCATAAAGAAACCAAGTAAAACGTTTTTCACCAGTCGCCAAATGGAAGGCGTGGGTCCATTGAAAAGGCATCGTCCATTCTCTCTGGAGGGAAATCACAAAGGCAATCGCCCTCGTCCATTTTACAATGTTTTCGCTAACTGGTCCCATTTTTAAGTAAAAGGGCACACTTCACCGCTCGACCGTTGTTCGTTCTCTTCTATTCAAACTTATCGACGGTATGACGGTCGAGAATAAGTATTAAATAACCATTACAAGTGACAAAGAGCCTGTACATTTATCTTTCGAAAAAAGTAAAGGGAAAAACCAGCCGTGTCCCATTTTGCGAAGTTTTCGTGGGACCGTCTCGAGCTTAAACTACCTAATTGAAAATTATGACGGTGGCCGGAATAATTCTTTCCTCCGGGTCCTTTTTCTGCACGTCGTCGCCGTTGAAAGTTCGCTCGTTTCGGCTTGTTTTAAAGCCCATTTTTTACTTATACGGTATCCTTTTATATACTGTACGATGCACCATATATACTACATTATGTTCAAGAACCCCTTGGAATATAACTAAAAAGTAACTAATACCCTCTAAGGAATGAATAACTTTTTTTAGTACAGGGTACGGACAAAATAATATGAACACCTAGCCTATACAAACATTTATTTATTAATAAAGTGTGGCGCCATTATTTTCTTTTAAAATTGCTGCGTGAATAGTGACCTACAAAATATTGTCCCATTCTTGTACAAAAATAGCCGCCAATTGCTTCAATGATGATGAAGATGAAATTCTAATAGATCCCCCCTTTCTGCCCCCGCTGATTTAAAACTCTCCATAACGATTGAATTATGAGTAGTTCTGAATCAGAAACTGAGTACTGGCCAATTATCATTTTTGAAATTGGTATTTGATAGAAATATGTTAGCCACAGTAAGAATTTGATCACTGTCGCAGTAATCAGGCCAGGGATGTAAAGAGAGGACCAGCTGAATTCCACGAAGATGCCTTCCAAAATCATCACGGAACCTATCTAATGCTTGAACGTAGCAAGCAGGGATTTCGGATCGCCCCCAATCTTTTATGTGAAATTATGTAAACGATTATTTATCGGACCATATCACATTTTTCCAATAATGAAGTGTTGAGGTTTTATTATCATTGCACCACATCTTTCGCAGCTTAGTGTAGGTTTCCGATATAAAGAGTTTAGGAATCGCAGCGATTCCATAAATTTTAGTTTTATGTAGTTTCTACTGAATGGTTATTGTAGAAACAGTATTATTCAAGTGAGTGCTAAGTTCTGCTGTATCTTTTGCCACGGAAGCTTTATGTTGTTTGAGTACTATCTATATATTAATCTATATTTTGTCTCCATTTTTGAGGAATACCGGGGCATTATATTATTGTGTAATATGCTCCACAAATCAAGCAAACTGGAATAAGCGTCGGTTCGGCAACACAAAATATATAAATAAATATTTCAGTCTCTGGCCAAGGCTTTGTCAGCTCCAACTCTTATACGGTGATAATTCGTCGTTTCTGTTATACATAAATCTACCAGAGATGCGTAATTTTTAAAATCAAAACTTGGCAGAATTGTAAAATGTAAAATTTCATGTTTTGAGTAGGAATCAAATCCTTAACCTTTATCCTAAAATCCTTTATACTTAAAATGGCATCAAAAATTACAACTCTAAGTATTTAATTTTATGCAGTATTTTTTGAGATTTTGTGTTATTTTTAGTTATTCCCGTATTGTTAGAACCATTAAGAATTATGGCAAGTTTGGATACAATTGGGAATAATACAGTCATGTAAAGTTACATTTTAAATTTTTTGTAGAGAGAACAAATTAATATTGGTAGTTATATACAGCTGTGAACGAAAAACCAGAAAATTGTATCTTAACATAGATTAACAAAATTCCGGAACAACAAAAATCGTCCGTGTTCTTCGTTAACAAGATATTTACATTTTCTTTATCAGCTTTTGAGTTAATTTGATATTGTATTGTACTAGAGGAAATTCTAAATGTTATTAAGGTTTTCTGTATATTTAAATGGTATTAACCTCTAATTCCATTAAGGTCTCATTATTAAATGCATTTCTTAACTAAATTTCTAATATTCTGACATTTCTAACCGAATACTGCATGTAAAAATTTTGTTCAATTGTGCATCAAGTGTTAGAATGAATGTTGCAAGCTATATTAACTTTTATAAAATAGCTTCCTATAATTTTAAATCCTCATTCGTTGGTGAGTTGTTAGTTACCACGTGGGAGACAAGACAAAGTAGATTGTAGTAGATAGATGAAAGCCATAGAAGGCAAATTAAAAATAACCTATCTGAAAGGGCGAGATCGAAGAGTGGTATAAGTAAGCAAAGAACAATGCAATTTTATTTAAAAATTGAAATTATCCTTACAATCAGCCTAGTATATTTATTGTTTCGCAATATATATTTTAGGTGAATAATATGGATAAAAGCTAAGGACTATATGAATACATAAATGATGTAATAATAATATGCAGTTATGAGTTTGAATGAAACTAACACATAATTTGCATAGATGGAACACATAGGGAAAAGAGAAGAAATTATGAATTACTATCAGTAAATTTGTAAACATCTTAAAGCATTGATTGGTTAACGATTAATTCAATAAAATATCTGTCATTTTATACTTTGAACTTTGTATCAATTAATTTGATAATTTACTTTATAGAGCTTAGTTTTGAGAAATAAATAATTAATTTAATGGTTATAATTACACGTCTTTAATACACATTTCTAAATTTTAAATAATAAATTACCTAATTGTTATTACCTGTTGTTATATTTATGACCTAGAAGTAAAGAAAGATTATGTACACTTATATTAAATACCCTGAGATTGGTATCGATCTGAGAATAATCTACTTATGATTTATCATAATGTTAAGTGGTATAGTAATTTGCACTTTTAATATTTGTAGATTATTGAAACTTGATCGAAATAACTATTAATTATATATCATTTAAAACTAACACTCACTATCTTAGCTCTTGAGATAGTTATTTTAATATGTTTTAATATACAACCATTTATTATTTTAATTAATGTTATATATCAAACACATTTCGGATCTTATAATGAAAATACTGTGAAAACAAAACAAGATTTCTTAATGATTCCCATTACTCTATTATGGGAGAAACATGATTAGCTTAATTAATTATGGTCGTATTTCGACCACAAGACGATCTCTAGTATTTTTAATGTTCGTCGGTTTCAGACAGTTAACGTTGATTTTCACCTATTATATGTCACCCACCCGTCGATGTTTGACAATTTCTTGTGTATGCTCACGTTACCGAGGATATTATCATTCGCGAAACATTGAATAAATCAGCTGTTTTCACACCTTTCACCGATTGCTTGTTTTTAACGTCGCAGTACTGAGGGTATAATAACTAACTAAGAGAAATATAACACACTAGATTTGGCACGTATACTGACCAATACATATTCATCACAATATTTAAACGGAAGCAATATTGTCAACATGCAACAAGACCTCTATATTGTACGGTATTCATAGTATTTTGTACCTCCCCTGCATAATTACTTATTGAATAAATTAATTATAACCAACTATTGTCCATGGATTGTCAGCACGTTCACCATCTCTGTAAGGTTATTAGGATTCTATTATTTCTACTTCACTCCTAATCGCAGCTCTGCTACAAATATACTGCACGCTGTATTTCCATTCTCTCCCACTTCAGGATTTAGTGGGTCTGAGCCTTGGAGTTCTAGATTATCCTCTCCTGTAAACTCAGAAAATTATCTAGTCTCCATCCTATTTTCTTGGATACTCGTTTTATTCCCGCTAATAAAAAGTTATCAAACATTGAGGACTAAGTCAATAAGAAAATTAAAACTACTTTGCAGAATTTCAAACTAAATCCTCAATCCTCCATTCTTTTCCCCAAACTGTTTATCCTAAAAGACTTCATATTCGTATAACGATTCTTCGAAACTTTGACCTAACTGTAAAAACTATTCTCCTAACACCCTCTATTAATTCAAATCCTTAATCTATACATCTTGGTGCTCATCTTCTGCCTCAACCTATACATATTATAGACAGCACAAAATATCCTTCGGCAAGATTCTCAGTCACATGAACATTCCAAATAATTAAATGGCTATGATGTTGGGTGCGTCTCTATCCAATTGCTCATAGTAAAACCTCCTGCCCCTGCTCACTTCACAGATTCCTAAGTCATAAATGGTCAATCAGTATAAAGTGTCCCCATTGTAGAGATCCCATATCCATTTTCCAATTTATTTCTAACATGATCTCGGAGCGCAACATGTAGAATCATCTTATTTGAAAACCATCAAACTCAACCATGTCAGATTATAATAGTGTCAATATCTAGGAGCCATACACAAGGATTAGCAAGACGAGTGTTCAAAACAGATGTATCTTGACCGATTCGGGTTGTTATTTATGCACTCTAATAAATGAAAGAAGAGGGAAAGAAAGGAAAGAAAAAAATAAAGATTTAACGAGAGATGATTTACTCGAGAGATGTTTAGACGGTCATACATAAAATGCATATGAAAACTTCAATTATACAGTTTGGCGATTAGCTCGAAAACATTTTCATTCTGGTTTAAAAAATTTTGTGGTCTTGGCATATTTTGCTACATGCTTATTTAATGAAGGAACTATTTTAACCATTTTGAACGAGTTTAATATTACCACCAATAACAGCACTTTCAATTATGCCCAAGAAGTTGACAATCGATGCATAATCCGACAAAACCGACGCAGCTCTCTGAACAGTAAAGAAGCTCGAAAAGTTCGAAAATAACAGCAGAAAGCCGAAAATGACACATACGAAGCAGATGAAGAACTGCATTATATCATAGTGCTGGAATTAGTTTTTCAGGAAAATATGTACGCCAAAACGTTATTTACATTTTCTCAAAATCAAAAACATCCATATTTTATGATACATTCTAATCGAAGGTCTATTTAAAACATAAATGCTTCCGATTTGGGAGCAATATACTGTACATTTCTATGTATGCAAATATTTTGTTTTCAATTATTTTAATTAAAACAAATCTCTCCTAGCGCCGAAATAAATTTGCCAAAATGTGAATGTTTCGAACCCGAGTATACTATTGCGCCTACCGGCGTAATAGTGAATATATTTTAATACATTTAAATAATCGAATGCAGTAGCTTTTTATTTGTTTCAGTTTTAAACTTTTTGGTTAGTTGGGTTTCATCATTGCATGTAATTATGTAGTTAAGGATCAATCATTAAACATTAATTTCTATTTTATATCATTTTACTGCGGAGTAACCATGATTTTCTGAACGATGAGGTCCAATTAAAATTCAATGACCAAGATAAATGCATACAACATATTCTATCGATAGAAAATGCTAGTATTAGTGTGGCGTTTTAAAAATAGTTATTTTGATAGAGTTGGCAAGATAAAGGCTTGAAATCAATTTCAAAACAAGCTACTTTACCAATGATATTCATTGTATTTCAGAGAAGCACATTTTTTCCATGAATATGCTTCAAAATGAGCCCACTCAGAGCAGTTCTTCTACCTTTCTCAGGTAGCTGACGGGCGTTAAAAAGCTCTGGGTGTAATAAAGATCGAAATTAGAAATTAAATCCAATTTTGAAAACTGGGTAAATTATTGACCTAAATATATAGTGCCCAAGGTTGGTTGCTTTGAAGGGGTGAAATAATAGGCTCTTGCATGAAATGTGATATTCTTTTCGCTCTAAAAAGACACTTGTAATCAAAATATTTGAACAATTTTCCACAACTTTTTTCCATTTTTCTGTAAGTTTGGCGATATCTTATGGAAAGGACAATATTAATTGGGCAACGCCTGAATCATCGATCTATATTCGCACTTATTCAACATTTCATGTAAGAACCTGTACTACATTACTCTGAAGAAGTGACAACCTAAAAGCGCTTTGTCTGATGATTACACTGAATGGACCTTTTGCCCATGCACTTTTATTTTCCCTCCTTTCAAATATTTCCATCGCATGTTACAGTCCGAAAACGGATCGTTTATTTACTGCTAAAGCTCTCTAAGTGTTTTGTAAGAGAGTAGATAAGTTTTCATCCAATAAGTCTTGAAACTTTGTCTTGGAACTTGACTGACCACTTTTAAATAATTAAAAACAAAACTGGCAATTTAAATACGTTGAAATAGCATCACCATAAGTTCGAAATATTATCTGAGAGCTTAGATTTCTTCAAATCAAACAACAACACAATATAACAAATTGCAAGCATCTAATAAACTTGAAAAAATAAATTCTTAAGTGATTTTTTCGAAAGCATTAATAAAATGTGTACAAATAGATTTTAAAGCTTTTTTTGTAATACTCAAACTTGATTCAAAGGAATTGGCAGTTACATAAATTAGTAAAAGCTTATTTGAATCAATTTTAATCATCTCTAGTTACACCTTTCCACCATCTACTGACATCTTAATACCGACAAAAAAATACCGAAAATTATTTTTCTTAATTTGTATATCTACTGAACTATATCTGGTGAATGCAGAAAAAGGTAAATGTTTGAGGAGGTTTGTTTAGAAAATTGATGTAATATGCAAATGTATCCCTTTCACTAATTTAGGCTTCTTCTTTCAAACTTATTTGAAGATTGTCAAATGTTAATATCATTTGAAAACATTTATAGACAATCAGAGAGAGCAAATCCTCTCGACAGCTTTTGCCAATCATAAAGCCAACATATTAGAAGCTTTTGCAATATTTTTAATAACTCTTCACGCGAAATTCTATTTGAAATGCAAAATATAAGAAATATTATTAAACTGCTAAAGTCGGGCGTTTTAAATTAGCTAAACGTCACGTGACGTTCAAACTTCGTGTCAGTATAGAGGATAACAAGATCCACAAATGAACTATAGATTGGAAAATTCAGCTTGCTCAATTCTTCAAACAGAATCAGCGAAATGTTGTTAAAACTTGTTTTCTAAGTATTTTCAATGCTAGATAGAGCAATGTATTTGATACATAACATTTATTAAAATAATAAATGTCTGTATATTAAAACATATTAAACTATTATATGAAAACTCTCTCAAGAACTAACATTTTTTAAATTGCATTTAATTAAATCTAATTTCCATTAACTTTCAATAATTTACAAAGTTTTAATAAGTGTATTAACAAAGTAACATAAGTAAGATTATTTTTGGAACAGAACCAGCTTCAGAGTATCAAATATATACATGATATTTATATACTATTTGTTATAAACATAAGTACGGAACAATAAATGAAGTAATATATGTTTATTAATTTGTATGTATCACATATGTATATATAAAATATATGTATCATTTAACTAACTATTAATTTTCGAAAACTTAGGTCTATAAAGTAAATAATCAACATAATTGATACAAGGTATGGAGAATACAATGTCATATAGTCACCTTAGTATATATCATTGATTTAAAATGCTTGCACAGATTCTTGAGTCATGAACGGTCTATCAGTATAAAGTGTCCCCATTGTAGAGACCCATGTCCATTTTCCAATTTATTTCTAATATGATCTCGGAGAGCGACATGTAAAATTTGTCTTAATCATATATATATATATATATATATATATATATATATATATATATATATATATATATATATATATATATATATATATATATATATATATATATATACTACAAAAACAATAAATACATAAGACCCATTAAAAGAATAATTGCTTTACCAAAATGTTCAGAAAAGATTGAATTCTTCTTTACTTATTTATTACATTCTTCAATCTTCGCATTGCAGACAGCTCATATTTAATTTGCCTTCTATTGTTTTCATTTATCTATTGCTTTCTACTTTGTCTCATGTCCCACGCAGGAAATAACAACTCACTCACAAACTATTTTATGACTGTTGATATTCTATGGAACATTCATTTTAATTTATGATGAACAAATTAGTCGATTTATTACTTTCCATATTCAGTTAATTAATCAATTAATTACTCTTAAATTATTAATTATTAAATTTAATGCCTCTAAAAATTACCGAAATCTATTTACAACCTTTTGAATTACCTCTAGAACATTTATATACTATGTCTCCTCCATATCATTATTAACAGTGCTTCAGCAAGAACAATTTTTAATTTTCTCTTTTTCTTCATCAAGCATTAAGTTAAATCAAAATATGATTTGCAAAATATTAATATCTTGTAAACAAAGCAAATTATAATTCTCGAATTTTGTTAATCTATGTTAGGATGACATTTTTACATGTTTCCTCTCAAAGCTATATATAACCTTTCGATAAAGTGGACACATTAACGTATTCGTAAATAACCCTGCTTAAAATTAAATAACATTTTTTAATAACCAATACTTTCCGTTTAAACATTTAACATGTAAGATTTAAGGATGTGTCTTCTGATTCAAAATACCTGCCAGCATTTTGCGCTGCACCGTTACCAAAATGATTTCAAATATTATGTGTTCTTGGTTTTTTTACGTACAGAAAACAGAAACGACGGATAATTTACCGTATAAGCTGGTAGCGCTTTGGCCAGAGCCTAAAATATTTGTTTATACATATTTTTTAAATTTATTTATTTTTACTTGCGTTATTTAGCGACTTCAAACACTCACTTAGTTTTTACGAACACTATCCTTTATTTTATTTTATAAACTTTTTTAAAAATCTTTAACCCCAGCGAGTTTCGATTCTGGGACATTATTGTCGGCGAGTTAAACTCTCGGCGCCCCTGCCTTCTTCAAAAAGGGAGACATTTTCGCTAAGCCGATCAATATACAGATCCTTCAAAATTAATCCAGAATTTAACTCGATATATTGCAAAGCAATAAACATTTGCGTTAAAATACCTCAGTTATTCTATTTTAATAGCCAATGTTGGACTTTTTCACAGTTCCAAATGATAGTGTTATGGCCATTATCGTGCGGTGCACTGTTGTAAAACTTTCGGAGACTCCACGTCCAAAACTTTTCATTTTATCGAAATAGACTCATTTGCAAAACAAACTGTATCTGTGGCGAGCCTTTCACGATAAACAATGAGGCACACGAACTTATCTCAGACGTACTTTATATGCTAAAACAATCGCGTCGTACGCCATACATATACGAGTGGAGCGCGACTAACAACGCCCACATTCTGGTTTCGGGGTCGAATAACTTTCCAACGGTTTTGGAGCGTTAAAAAGAGTCGAAAAGCTGCTGTTTTTTTTTCTCCTCTTTCTCGCTTTCTATTTCGGCACTTTCATTCTGACGCCCGGACCTCAGCCGGGGTCAATTTTCGCAATGAAACCGAAGGGAGCCCGGTGAGTGTGAGGAACAAGTGAAAATTTTATATTCCACGATCAGGGCCGACGTTCTGAAAGAGCCGAAGGAAAAGGTTTGTTTTACATTGATAACAAACGGAATGTAATTTGAATTCTCGCAGGCATCATTCCGAGCAGAAGGTCGACTGTCTGTCGCTATCACAGAACAGTATTAACATATTTTGAAAGTGACAATAAATTTAATTATTTATCAATTTCGAAGAATTTGAAAGACATCAGAACATCTTTGTATTATATTAGGTGCCTGAAAAAATTTATTCTTAACGTTTAATAAATATGTTTGTTGAAACTCGTGCTTCAATTTGTTGAACCAGAAGAAGTTGAAGACAGACAGATAATGCTTGTGCTAATGGGTTACTTGTTTTACCAATTTAGAGGTAATCTTTCTAGTGCTATTTCTTATAAATTCTAAAAATCGCAACACATTGTAAGTTGTCTAGATAATAATTCGCTTCAGTACCAGCACCATATCACTCCTTAGCCCTTGTGATATGCGACATGTTGTTGATACATTTTTCGCAAATACATTAGAATTATGTACATAGCTTTCTGACACTCTGAGCTCCACTAAATATTGCTATAGTAAAATGAGCTAAAGCTTATATTACCCATACTTTGGGCAGTCAATAGTCTCCCATAACCATATTCTATGTTTTAGTTATCTTATCTGGTATCACCCACTTAACAAACCACTTTTAATGATAAGCTGATTCATCATGAGTTAGGTATATCGCCAATTCAGTCTATGTATGCATAACTATCTTTTATATTTTTTTATAAAACTTCTTGCTTTTTACATTTTTAAAGATTCATTCAGAATTCATCTTAATTGACTTACCAACACGAAATCAGTTGACAAATCTAAATGAGCAATCGTTTATGGTTCCAGGAAAGATATTGAAATGGCGGCGAATTTCAAAATCTACTCTTGGCGAAGAGAAACCGTTTCAAGGGCTTATGGTGTAGCGATCTCTATGGCTCCTTAGGCCACTTCATATGCACCTACACAGAATTCCACAGAAACAACTCTACAATTCTAGTAAACAAAATTTCAGTCAAGTCAAGTCAACTCAGACATGGAGAATAGAAACCAACAAAAGCAAATCAGTAACTAATTATGAAAGAATAATTTAAAAAACAGTTGGTGATGTACCTATCTTTGCATTTTTAAACAAACTATAGCGCACCCACTACATTGTTCATTTTCGACGTTTTCAAAAAAATTTGTTTATCAGTACAGCCAAAATCTAGCTTTGTTATAAGTCATAACGTCTTCATTTAATAAATATAATTTCAAAACAAAAGCAACAAACAGTTCGTCGATCAAATCAACACATATCGTAGAAGAACATACAAAAAGTACTGTCGTCAACATGCAACAGGATGCCGTATATTGCTGGGTCTTCATATTATTTTGTCTCTGTATATTGTAATTTATGACGTCAACAAAAATTATCAGAGAGACAATACGAAAAATGTTGTTGTTTATAATGCAATGGGCTTAAACTCCAAAAGTAATTGTTTAGCTGCATTTATAGAGAAATCTCAGGCTTTAGATAAAGTATGGCATACGGGATTGCAGGTTAAATTGAAGAAACTTCTCCCTCATTCGGATTATGAGCTATTAAATTATTACCTCACAGGCCGTCATGATACTGTAAAACAAGGCGATGAACATATTGAAGTTTCGCAAGTTAGTGTAATGGTTTCAGTGATCAATACTATATCTTCTACATAGAGCCGATCTACCTATAACAAAAGCAAATACTGTGGCAACAAACGCAGACCACACGGCAGTCTTAGCCTCCCATGAAGATCTCGCCATATCATCAATTAACATACAAACACAACAAAATCAAATAGAAATGTGGTTGAAAACATACCGTATTAAAATCAACAAATCAAAATCCACTCATAAACTTTTATGTCGCGTAGAAGAACACGTCCCCCAGGCTATATCAATAATTGTCGACTCCCGCAAACAGAGGATGCTACATGTCTTGGTATGCACCAAGATCGACGCCTAATTTAGAAGAAATAGGTAACACTCGCCAAACGGAAACATCTTGGACTTAAACTCTACCTAATGTATTGGCTTACGGGGCGAAAATCCAAGTTATCATTAGATAAAAAGATATTACTGTATAAATCTGTACTCAAGGTCATATAACTATGGGAAACCGCTAGCAAGTCTAATATATCAATCATACAATGGTTCTAAATTAAATTTTTGCGTGCCATTGTTGACGCTCCATACTATGTTTCAAATGAGTTGATACAACGCGATATTCCTCTAGAACCAATAATGAGTGCAATTCAATGTGTTTGTGTGAGGTACATCGAAAGAGTGTCAATCCCTGTGTACATGCTTATCAGCAAAATATGCGAAGTAACACTGAAGTGCGTAGACTAATACATCTAGCTCCATCCGATCTGGTTATTGGACATATATAGACTTTAGAATAAGGCTAATTATTTAATAGTATATTATACAGGAGATCACATAATGGAGTGATTTTCTATATGCCGTGTATATATTATAAACGTAGCAAATACATATTGCCATCTAGTCAGATTGTGGAACTGATAAGAGTAATATTACAAAAAAATAATGCAAAAGTTAAAGCAAACCAAGTAGTTATTAACATACTAGTCCCGTATACTGAGAATTAAAGATGAATTTTATCGATAAATTGGTGTGCTATGGCGTGCGATTTTAACGCCCTGTGAAGACGTTTTACAAGCCTATCTGATGACTTTTTTGAGTACATAATACATCACGTTTATGACAGAGTTTAATAGCAATGGTAATTCATTAGTGTGCACGGGTTTAATTGTCACGACCACTCCATACTATATATAGAACATACCGCAATGATTCATAAATATAATGAAAAATGAATAATTAAGCAATCCAGTCCGCGCTAACAAAATAAAAACTGTCAACCGTATTATGAGTAAAGGTAATGTAGCAAGCCTGTCGCAGTTTTTACTAGTTATTTATTGCCGGCAATTATAAATTGCACCAATTATAAATCACACCCGTCGACATTATTTAAAAAAAAACTCAATATTTTAATACGCTGCATTCGTTAGGTTTCGCCATTACGGACTCCGAAACGTTATATCATTGAGCAAACCGTCAGAAAATGGGTTTTATTTTTGGGGAGGTTATATTGTGCTGTGGTATGACACGAATATTCCATTAATATAAAATGCTGTTTTTTTTTCTGCGCTGTACAAAAACCTTCTTCAGCTTGAAATATTATCAACACGCAAAATATATTATTTCACAGCCATCGGTCTATGGTAATAATTCGCATCGAAAATACTGAATTACACAGGAGTTGTCAAGAATGTTTTAAAACTTGCTGAACATTTATATTATGTTTCAAGGAAAAAATAAATCAATTATTATATAATAAAATTAGGTATATATTACGGCCTGTAAAATAGATGCTAATTGACTTAAATTATTAAAAAACAACATTAAATTAACAAAACTTTCATAGCGGGTATACAACCGATGCAATATAAGTTGACTGAAAAGAAATTTTATTTTTCTCAACGACAACTGGATATATGTGGTAACACCATAATACTCTTAGAGTAGAACCCTGAGGGAAAAACCGAACCAAGTGATTTTTGCAAACCTATTTTGAACCCAATTTAACAGCATTACGAGCATTACAGAAACTGAAACAAATGATAGTGATACGAAGGACCGCTTAGGCTTTACGATCAATGCATGAAAATTTTTAAGCAGATAATTCTCAATTTTTACGGGGTCACTTAAAATGTGTCAGGAGGAGATAGACTGGTAGGAGCTCTGTTCTGTAAGTATAATAATTTTGTGATTTATCTCTTACTTGTTCTTGTACTGTTCATATTTTGATTATAATAATGGATAAATCATCGATTTGTAAATATTTCTCAAAAAGCTATTATAGCACTTTTAATATGAACAGCAGAATATTCAGCAAGTAAGACAATTGAATTCTACAGGTACAAAATATAAAAGTGACGCTATAAGTCTTGAAGGATGAGTAAATGAGGTCAGAAGTAAAGCATGTGTGATGCTATATAAGCCACAATCTTAGTTTCTGTATACCTAGCCTACTTTGAATAAAGAAGCTTTTATGTTAATCGTAATAATTTAAAAATAATAATACGAAATATTAGAAATATAGCCGTGAATGTATACGTGCATAATTTACCTATAGGATTAATAACAGGTCAACTGAAAAGTCCACGGCCTGACACATAGACGGCGCTACTAGAATTAAATCCATATGAATTAATCCATATATCCTTTTTTAGTTAGTCCTAAAGTGTGTAGTGAAGCAACTTTTGTTATTGTGAAAATAATAGGTAAAAAGGAATTTCGCCTGTTGAAGGAAAGGGAAAAAATTTAGTTGAAGCAAAAACTTAGCTTGATGCCGAGTTTCCGGATACAGCTTCAGGAAAATAAATCATCAGGGATTGGTAATGCTAAGTTTAGGCATGGCGAAATGAGTACTGAAGACGGTGAATGCAGTGGACGCCCAAAAGAGGTTGTTACTGACGAGACCATCAAAAAAATTCAGAAAATGATGTTGAATGACATATTTTGAAATAGCAGACACTCTAAAGATAGCAACTGAATGTGTACATCATATCATATCAAGCTCTGTGCAAAGTGGGTGCCGTGCGGGCTCACTTTTGACCAAAACAACGACGAGTTGATGATTCGGAGCAGTATTTGAAGATGATCAAGCGTAATGAACCCGAGTTTTTGCGTGGACATGTGACAATGGATGAACATGGCTTCATCATTTCACTCTGAAGTCTAATCGACGGTCATCCGAGTGGACTGCACACGATGAACCCACTCCAAAGCGTGGGAAAACTCAACAGTCGACTGGCAAGTTTACGGCGTCTGTATTTGGGATGCGCAGGGAATAATTTTCATTGGCTACCTTGATATAGGAAGGACCATCAACAACGACTATTACGTAGCGTTATTGGACCGTTTGAAGGACGAAATCGCCGAAAAATGGTCGCATTTGAAGAAAAAAAGTGCTACTTCACCAAGACAATGGACCGTGTCACAAGTCAGTGAAAACGATGGCAACAATCTATCTATCCACCGTATTCTCCAGATCTGGCCCCCAGAAACTATTTCCTGTTCTCATATCTAAAAAAATGTTCGCTGGGAAGACATTTTCGTCGAATGATTAGGTGATCACCGAAACTGAGGTCTATTTTGAATCAAAGGACATATCGTACTACAAAAATGGTACCGAAAAGTTGGAGGCTTGCTATAATCAGTGTATCACCACATCACTGAAGAGAATTGTGTTGAATAAAAAAAATGTTTTTAATTGACGATCGATATGTAACTGTATCGATTTGTATTGCATTGACTGGAATTTATTGAAGTTCTGGCTTTGATTGAATGCAATGCACCAGGATTTTATGTTCTATTATTTATATTATTATTAGCCTATTAAAATCATCGGGTTGCTTCTTCGCTATTTCCTGGCAGAAAGTATCACAATATCATCAGTAAATGTAGGTATCGTGATATTTTCCATTCGTAGTATATGACATGTGTAAAGTAGGTAATTGGAATTTTCTCTAATAACATACCTTTCCTTGAGTGGTACTTGCTTTAGTCCATTTTATTTATCTAAATATTTATTATTATATAAATAATTAAGATGAGAGTATTGCTTCGGTAACATTTTCTTCTGTAGATTGTATATGAGCCCGTCCTTCCCAATTTATAAAACCTGTATTACATCTAAGAATATAACTAAAGACTTTTTCAATAACATCTAACATTCTATGCATTGACTAATTGTAGAATGTTTGTTAATATAACCAAATTTTGTGTGGTAATTAGGATTTTTTCTTTATAATCTGTTTTACTCGATTCAACAGGAATTTTGCAATCACCTTAACCACCGGTAGCAGTGGGGTAGACCAATAGGCTTTTACTTCATTTGGTAATATTCCAGATATTCTATAACATGAATTCAACTAAAAAACGTTTTAAGGTAACATAGAAAAGAAATTTTGATAAAAATTTGTACAACAAATATTATCTTAATATAACTTCATCAACTGCGAAAGATAAAGAGAAGATAGTTCTGCGTGCTGGTAAAAGGCCAGCATCATCAATTACGCATTCTGAACATAAATTGTACATTTCAGGAAGCCTTCTGCAAAATATATTTACTCTATCTACTATATGTAGATTTAATACATTTCCATACTTAACGTAATGACATTTTATTTGGGTTTATTTAAACTCAAAGAATTCAGACAAAATTTCAACGCTTCATTAAAAATATTGAGCCATTTGGTCGATGTACTTTCCATGCATAAAACCACCATACTACTTTGTGATCCAATAAAAAATTCCTTTTCAAATAAATAATAATGTTTCAGTTTAATAAATATTTGCATACATTTCGGAACTACCAGTATTTAACTTCATAAAATCAATAAATAAAATTATATACATAAATCAAATGTTTCAACGAGTAATTACTTTAATAGTGCACAGTTTTAATAATAGTAATAACAATGAATAAACAGAAATTTAAACCGTTTTATAAATCTAACTAAATGTAAATTTTCTAAACATCTTAGATTACTTAGTTACGTAGTACACAAAAAATATATTATAGTAATGCTGCCATTATCTCTTTGAACATCTTGTACATTATATCGCTTTTATATGCGAATATAATTCAAAACTAGTTAGACAGTAAAACCTTACCTTCCATAATACCATCAAAATTAATCCCGTAGGACCAGTTAAGGAATAAAGCAGTCGTGGAACTAATAACTTAAATACCCATCGAGACTTGCTGTAACTACAAACAATAAAATTTAAATACGTTTTAGAAGAGAAAAACCGGCCTAGTTACAAGACTTCGTTCGTAAAGATCCCGAAATGTTTTATCGAACCCGACAAAAAATCTAAAATCCACTTAGATTTCAAAGATTGTTAACGAAAAGAAAACGCAGACTCACTTAAAGATAATCCCCATAGAAATGTTCAATGCCTGAAACAAAAGCCATTTTGTAGTGATCATATTTAGGAACAAGAAACCAATTGAAAAGTGGAAAGCAAACGAGTGGGTATCAATTGGAGAGACTTTGATAAGAAGTAAAGAATTGTGTTTTCACTTATCAATTTAAACAAGAGGAGTGCTTAAATATATTTGAAGAAAAATTATTGTTAGACGTATGATTTCAAAGATTTATATATACAACGACAATAAAGAAAACGACTTTATGTAAATATGCGAATAGTTTGGTTAGGTTTGCTTTAGCTTAGTTAATAAATAGTTGTTGGAATTTGCCATAGTTAAAGTTTATATGGCGAGGAAGTGCAGTGGACTTAAATATATAATTATATAATGTATAGTATAAGTATACAAAATTAAATAATTAACTAATATTATTTCAAATCAGTAGAAAAACAATAATGATTTAACTATTAACGATGTTGTTTAAATGTTAACATAGGCAAATAAGTTAAAAGAAACCACAGATATTTTAACAGATAATTTGAATTATCTTACCGAATTATTTCTGCCAAAGAAACAACTTTGGCATTTATATTAAAAATTTAATAATGATATCAAAATTATTTGTGGTTTTGTAATATTAAAGTATTAGTATATTAACATACCTATATTCAATCTATTTTGTCTATGTACCTAGGGGAATTTCTCTTATTCCACTTGTCTTTATTCTTACAAAAGCGACGTAGTTAACGTCATGAAATAAGGTGAAATTTTAATTATTGGACGACAAGTAGTCTATAATGTATTAATAATTGGTTGTAAATATAGAAATACATTTGAAACAGATTTATAAATTTATTTTTCAACTTCTGAGAGGTCCGAGATCATAAAAAACATCAGTTAGTGGCAATACTCTGTCTAAAGCAAATGGTTTTTTGCAGGGCATTGAGAACCAGAATGAATGTTCCAGTCGTCCTTCAACATTTATTAAGTACAATAATTTCGCTCAATGGTTTACGTTGGATAAGAAAACAAACCTAACTAACCTAATCTATTGAAATTATGGACATCTAATACAATAGTAGCAAAATATTTTTTATATTGAACTGCGCTTTTATTGATATATTAATATAATATGAAACAATATGACTGACAAAGAATGTTAAAGGGCGAATACACTAAAAAAGTTGTTAATTCTGTTTTCTTTTATATATTTTTTTGTTTAATTATTTTATTTGATAGGCATTGATCCCTTGCGATGCTTCAGATAGACAATTCCCAACTGATATTAACTCGACGGTAACGACGGCAATAGTCGACGGCGTCAAGTCAGACGCTCGTTAATATGAATTTTTCTCCTCACCGTCCTTACTTCCCACATACTCTTTACTACTGTCATCCATACGCTGTAGGGCCCACTAATTTGAGTTATATCTTGATTCAATATGTTTTTTCTTATTTCTTTGTGCTGATTTTATATTATTTTCATCTCTGTTTTACAATACCCACGTCTCCAGTGTAGGGGTTAGTCTGTAAATTGCTTTGTACACTTTTATTTTCGTTCAGTTTGATTTTTTTTTAATATATTTACTATTTATATCGAAGTACAAGTTCATGGTGTTCTATTCTATTTCTATGGATATTTATTACTTCTAGATTTTCCGCCATAGCTTTCAATATTCGTTCATTTACTATTACTTTGTATTCTCTTAGTGGCGTATGCCATCTGTTTTTCCATAATATTTTCTATAGGTTATTATTATTATATCATCTACCAAAGATCTTACATTTCTAATTTTACAATTTCTTATCTATTAGATATTTCTTTATTATTTCGTACTTTAACATTATAAACAGATTTGGACTTCAAATTTCGCCTTGTCTTAATTCTGCTTGGATATTGTAAGAGTTTTGTATTATTTTAAATTATTTTTACAATTTTATTACTTGTATCTCTGTGTTCTAATATAACACATAGTTTTTCTCTTCTTACTCTGTCAAATAATATTTTCAAACCTATGAAAGATAAGTATGTCTTCCTGTTTTTGGGGTTGAACTTTTTCCACTATTTGTCTTGTACTAAATACATAGCCTAACATAGTATAATATTATAGTGATAGCGTTATCTTAAAGAAGAAACGAAACTAATATTCTTACATTCTTATTTATCTTGGAATTTCGAGAGCGATTATTTTGATTAATTCATTATCATCATTATACTATTTTTAATTTCTTTTTCTACGATACATTTTTTAGGTAAATGGGTAGTTTCATTGTCCACGATACTTCCAATTGGTCGCATATAATTTACTTTCGATCAAACTCAACCAAACCTGACCATATTATGAAACATAACGTACATTTTGCGCTTGCTAAATGAGTATCTTGACAGCTAGTTTTACGGACTGAAATATGTGTTCCAAATCGACAATGGCAGCAGCATGTTCGTTATCGGCGAAAATGAAGCTTGAGTTGGAGCTCTCAAGATACCTAATAACATCTCAGATACAGATTATTCTATTTTATTTAAGAAACAGTTGAAATATATTGAGAAATTCTTACTGTATAGAATTCTGAAAACAAGAATTAATCTTGAAAGGTTTAAAAAGCTGCGAGATTGAAGTACATTCTCTATTCAGGATATATGCAGTCGGCGACGAAATTTAGTTGTACGTATTACTATCATGATTCAAGAAAAGTTCACATGATTGAAGTCATGTTGTACTGAACGAATATCGGTTAGCCAAATATGGAACAAAAATTACTGGTAAAAATTATATTTTCAGCAAGACAATACTGCTGTTCATACTGCGAAACTCATTACATTAGTAGCGAAGTAGCGTGAGTAAGTGAATGAAGGAAGTTTAGAGTGGCCAGCGCGCTGTCCTTAATGTACGTGATGTTTACTCAAATGCTAAACAATTTTACAATGTTAGTCAATTAGAAAATACTATCCATGAGTGGAAAAAATTAGAAAAATTTGATGCTTGTACTTGTGAAAAATATAGGAGGATGCACCTATTACTGAAATAAATTTTTTTGATATTTATCAGTTATTTTTTTATCTAACTCTGCTAAAGTTTGGTCGCTTATTTCGACAAGCAAAATATACTTTTAACTTATGTTTCTGCGTAAATAACCTACGATAAGGAACCGAATATAAACGGTAATTTAACTATTTAGCTTAACACTTAATTTTAGTGGATTCGATGCTCTTCTTTGTGTTCTGAGGAGGAGGGAAACCGTTGTAGATAGCAGCTCTACTCCATTCTGTTTGCAGTACAGCCATAACTGAGCGCGTGGTACCTCCGTTTTTCGCATAACTCATCATCATACAGTTTTTAACCAATGAAGGCGTTAAACCGTAGAAAGTTTTCACTCGTTTAAAGGCCCAGTTTGGGAAAACTACACTGTCTCAGAAACAAATGATATTGAAAAATGTGAAATATTTAGGTTGTGTTTACCATTGATCAAAATATTTATTTTTAAAAATTACCGAGTATGTTTGATTCCTACTCATATATGTATACAGTACCTCTCTCTTAGCCAAAAAAATATGTTTAGCAAGAGTTGAAATGAAAAATATGTAGTGTGCTAAAGTTTTGGCGGGCAGCGTAGATGTTCGATATAGAAATAACCCTCTAAAACATTCCCTTAATCGAAATAAAAAAGTTTGTTTAAAATGCTTCAACTTAATTACCACAAAATCGGTAAACGGCCACAATAAAAACGCAATCATTTTTCCTAGATCATTTTTAGACAGATTGTTAAAACTTTTAACTAGAGCTGGTAAAAAACTTTCAGTCATAAAAAGGAGACGTGCAGTCTTTACGGCTCTTATTCCCGCAAAAGGAATGACAAAAGATGTGAAAACACGAATTGGAGATTCTGCTTTTGATGCACTTTTTGTGATGCCCCGGGACGAGGAATTGTTTTCGTGATTGGGAAAATTTAAATTCAGTAGTTTATTTTCTTGGATTTGAATAAGAAGCAGTCAGGATAGCCGTAAACTTTTATAGGCTTGAACGAAGTTTGGTCGAGTTTTAACTAAGGTTTTCATCAACAGTGTTCTACTCAAGAAATGTTTTAATATAACATTTACTATTCCTAAAAAGTAATAAAACTGAAATCGATTTAATGACCGATACAGGAAGAGTATGATTCAATTAAAATATGTAAACCAATAGAGAATGTGCCTGAAAGAATAGCTTGCACATAACTGTAGTTAACTCTTACATCAATATTAATTTTATGGCTTGGAATAAATTCAGTGGGATTAACAATGTCAATATTAATGGAAGTTAAGAGTGATTTATTTAAAATACTTTTGACTTAACCGCCATTGGATATTAGTTTGCCAAAAAAAAATATGTATAAGTATAAGATATATGATCAAATATAACAAAATAAACTGAATGTATATATTAGGCGTTTGTATTTTTTCACTTAAAAATTAATTTACTAAGAAATATTAAGTTGTTTGAAAGTTACTTGAGAGCTGTGCTGACATCTTCGAATATTTTTGTCCTTTAGGTCACTCTTTGGTATTGCCATCAAAATCATCACTTTTATTAAGTTTAAAGAAGTCTCTAGCATCTAAGGAAGCTGAATAAGTCATTACCAGTAGATGCAAAACTACCTTTTGTATTTTTTCACTTAAAAATTAATTTACTAAGAAAAATTAAGTTGTTTGAAAGTTACTTGATAGCTGTGCTGACATCTTCGAATCTTTTTGTCCTTCAGGTCACTCTTTGGCATTGCCATCAAAATTACCACTTTTATTAAGTTTAAAGAAGTCTCTATCATCTAAGGAAGCTGAAAAAGTAATTACCAGTAGATTCAAAACTATTACTTTATATGAGATACAAAAGCCATCGTACTTAACAGTTAGTTAGTTATTTAACAGTTGTTTTTATAGCTACTTTGCATTTTTACAAAGAGATGTCGTGGATAACAAAACGTACTGTACCGTAATGGAAATATGCCAAAAAATTTAATAGTATATTGAGCATACAAATGCACCTTATGAGATCTAAATAAGATCAACTATAATATCCAACAGCTTTCATAAATAATGTAAATATTACAAAAACATACTCCGAAAGAACGCAAAGCACATATCATTATTTAATCACGCTACTCGTCAAACTACCAAAATTGACCATTTATTCACAGATAATACATATCATATACAAATGTTATATAGTACAAAAGTTCTTAATTTTATTTAATGCTAAAGCTTTATCTTACGACGTAGTAGAAGTAGCTAGACCAGAAAATCTAATAATTCTACTCAAATAGTTCTAAGAAAGCAATTTGTTAGCGATTGAGCATTAGCGGTTAATAAATAGTTCAAGAATGTTTTTCCTGATACTAAACACATATGACAAATCAGCAGCGACTAAGGAAAGTTAAGAACAGGTAACATCGTAACTAATATGGGATCCTAATAATGGATGGTTGATCATTCAGTCACTGATAATTTGATGCCTTGTAGTTCAGCATAGACTTTGTTTCTATTTTCGAAATAAATAACAGTCATCCACTATGTAGCATCAAGGAACCATATACCCGAAGACATAATTTCAGCAGAAAGCTGATGAAGCACTTTTCAAGAACAAAATCACCAAATGAAATTACATTTTACAAACTACACACACTATGGTTGTTTTATTGAAAATACTACATATACCTACCGATGAAGAAAAAGAGAAAATCCACAATTTATTTAATTCGCACCTTTATTGGGATAACATTCATAATTATCTGCAGTCTATTAGTTGATGTTATAATAATTGTCTTCTCACCACGCCTTAAAATCAGTAAATTAAAATATACCTCCCCTGAATCCTTGTCAGTAATGTTTTCTGTAATGTGATATGAATATACTTCCCCTAAATATTAAATTTAAAAGCTTACACTACCAGCCATCAATTGGTGCTTTTTCCTGTTTCCATTACTCCCCAGGTATATTATCAATGAAATGCATACATTAATACACAGAACCATAATATTAAAAAACTATACTAAATTATATAGGAAACCTAACTGGACTGAAAATGCTTTCCAAGAAAAGTTTTTTAACCTACTACTAATTTTGTCTGATGCTTCCAAAAGTCCAAAACCGCCCCGAACTAACTAAACTGGCGTGCGAATCCAAACATATTCGTCTGTATCCACATAATCGACCGCTAATGCTTCTGGCATAATCAATTTCGTACTTGCATCCATGTATTTACGTCGAGCAATTAATTTTCATTACAGAATGGAACATTTGATATAACTTCATGTAAATCTGACGCGTCTCGGTCTGTATCTCCTTTGACAAATGCGGCTGTAGCAATTTGTGCAATAGTGCAATGACAGATATCAAAACGAAAATTTAGCTATGGACAGCCGTTATTGATTACTGAGGGGCGGTCATTTCTAACACAATATTTAACCGAATAATTAATGCCCAAATTAACGGTCCAGTTTTAATGAAAAGTCTATTCTAAGTATCGATGAAAACCGAAACAAAATTACAAAGGGAAAACGATACATATCGAGTTCTGCTGCTCGTTCTGGACGTGGTTTTCAGGTAACGTCAAGACCGGTGATCGAATATAATAGATCAATCAAAAGTTTATATATACTCAGTAAAAGAAAATATTGTTCTGCAAAGATCAATGTCAAGTTCGGTTTAATATTAGGCGCTTGATTTCGCTTTGTATAGATTATCACAACTTTATTACAGATTTAAATTTGTGAATCTGAAAATGCATTTTTAATTACAGTATTTATTATTAATAATTTAATGTCATATTCGCGAAAGCCTTCATTACTTTTTCATTACCATTTTGTGTTAATGTTGTTGAAATGTGTCAATGAAGCGTTGAATTAAAAAAAAACAAAAATAATTCTGATCACCAAAAAACATAACATAATCCAATTATTATATTTTATTTTATTGTATATATATACCGACGATTATTACAACTAAGAAACAGTTGAAATATATTGAGAAATTCTTATTGTATAAAATTCTGAAGTGAGAATACTTATTGAAAAGTTTAAAAAGTGCGAGATTGAAGTACATTCTCTATTCAGGATATATACACTCGGCGACTTAATTAATTGTAAGTATTACTATCATGATTCAAGAAAAGATCTCATGATCGAAGTTATGTTAAATCGTTGATCGAAGAACGGTTAGCCAAATATGGAACACAAATTACGGGTAGAAATTATATATTTAGCAAGTAATACTGCTCATTATGCTGCGAAACACGTTAGATTAGTAGCGAAGCAGCGTAAGTAAGTGAGTGAATGAAATTCAACATCAAACAGTGACAAATTAAGCATGCATTTTTATTTCAATAATTACATGCAGGTCCTCATAACTGCATGTGTAAACCTAAAGTATACAGGAATGTAATGATTTAGTGAGTATATGCTATAGAAAGCTATTTGAAATGTGATAATTGCAATATTGCCTATATTTCATTTGCTTCGTTAACTGATACTTATCAGATTTATCGTTTTTCAATACTTTACAGTACAAATGGATAAAAATTTAAATCAGGCGCACAATAAATAAGGACATTCTGTATTTTCGTTTACTTGACTGGGTGTTGAATAAATGTAAATTATTGTACAATAGATATTAAAACATATTAATATTTATACCTGAATCAAACATATTTTCTATTTACTAAATGTAAAACCGTCAATTCAATATATAATCCCTTATTTATTACTAAGCTTTACTTCATCACTTCATAATTAATAAGACCTGATTCTACAACCCTGATCCGACGAAAAAGCAGTTGAAAAATTAATACATAATTATCATAAAATAATTGACCTTTTTTATGATAATTTTATAATTTAATAAACATAGAATATTTTAAAAAACCTAGCTAATATAGCTGATATCTAATAATAGCTGTAATTATGGATAGTGTTTGTTCAAGGAATTAAAAGTTTTTAAAAACAGTTTAAATTTTCATATTTGGTTAGTATTTTCATATAGAACATTATAACATAACAAATAAAATTTCCATCGTATACGAAAATAAAACACTTTATAGAATAACCACGAAGTATTGACACATTTTTCTAGAAAGTATATTTCTCCTACAATTGGTAAGGATGCTATCCTTTGAATTTTTTATTTAGATGGAAGTGATACAACAGGTGCGCAAACATATTTTTATGTTTGATGTTTGATTCGAAGTTATATTTGATATTTGATACAGCGGAAATCATTCTAGGAATATATTTTTATTTTCCCACCGAACCAAAAAATAAATGAATTTGAGGGAGCGAACAGGCTTCAGTAAATACTTCTGTAGCGTAATTATAGGTGAAAAAGTCACATTGTACAATTCACCTTTTTTTGTTAAGACAATCCTTCAAAACCTCACGGAAGTTAGTAGAATTATCAGGCTTGTGATTGCATTCAAATGAATTCATCTCTGCATTTATCTAGTACATACCGATTTTTGGCAACAACCTGGGTGGTTTGCTAACGTTGGAGAATCGTCAATCAGTTTGTCTTTTATGATATTCTGAATAGCAGTGTTTCCGTAGAAATTTCCATGATATAATCTCTTTGGCAAGATTGTTTAACTATTAGTGTCCCCAAATTACAGTAGTTCATGGGTTAGCAACTGTGCTACTGCCATCCGAATTGGTGTACAGCAACTTTAGTTTGCCTTTGATTGCCTTACAGTCTGACTAGACTCTACAGACTAGGAGAATTTTCAAACGCATAGGTACCCCCTAGCTCTAATAGTTCATTTATAAGGCATATGTTGAGACCCTTATATGTTTTTATTGGAACTCCAGTAAACTACGTCAAGAAATGCTTTGAGTAACTGTGCAAACATTGCAAATACAAAGACAACCTGTTTTCTACAAAATAAGTCTATTCTAATTAATTGACTGAATGGAAAATAAAACTGCCTTATGATGTCCCTGAAATCCTAGTAACAACTCCAATTATGTAAAGGACAGGATTTTAGACAATAACAGTTTTTTTTATTTAAACCTAACCTTATTCTAACGGAAAAAATGGCGAATTTAATCAACTACAATTAATTTCGTTGGAAATTGAGATCCAGTAAAAGTTCACAAGCAGTAGTTAAAAAGTTTTCAGAATAGAAAATATCGTGAATATTAATTCATTGAAGTTCTATTTTGTTAATTAAGTTAAACATGATTTAACAGCAACAGTAAACTACATAAAAATAAGAAGTTCCCACGTAATCAAATATTGGAAGCGTTTAGAAAATCATTTTAGAAAAGGTCGTTACCGCAACACTTCTTATTTTAAAGATAGTAAATTATGTTGAGAGTTGCAATATCGATTTCCTAAAAACCACTTGGGTACCCAAATATTATGTTATAGTGGAATGACTGTAAATGCGTTCCCATTACAGTTATCTAATAATTTCTAGACCTTCGTGACATAGTGCCACAAAAACTCAGTATTATATTCCGACAACCCTTGTTAACCTACTAGTTCTTTACTATATTCTTAATTATGTGTTTACAAAAATATTTAATAACGTCATTCGACATAAATAATAACACTATTTCGTATAGTATATGTAAGACCATAATCTATATATGATATATTTTAATAAAATCGATATCAACTGATACAATTCAATGCTAAGCTATTGTAATGCTCTCTGTAATAATACAAACGACATATTAAAAGATATATAGCCTGTCATACAACACAATGCACATTATAGATGACTTTGAATATATTACCAATTGCATTTTCTAAAATTGTAAAATTCGTTTCAAACCCGGAAGGGAATATTCCATCTCATTTTTCGGTAGTTAAAAAAGATAGAATGTTGTTTGATGCATATGTAACCAAATCAATCTCTAAAATTCTATTTGGGTAAGGATCATGTTGCCAAGTGTCTTTAAATCTTTAAAATCAAATGAATTGCAAAATGACTACAGTGATAACAATTTAAGATTAAATATCGGCAAGTTGTGTTTGTATGCTTTGGTTGTTTTATTGGGTTTACTACAGCTTAAATATTGACACTTTATTTTATTAATCTCTTAGAACGTCAACAATCTGCCCGTGGGCAATAAGTATAATTGTATGATCTCCATTATATAATATAGCCATCCTAACATGCAGAATATCGATTAAGTAACTGATCTGCTGTACAAGTTATAATCTAAATCATAGTCTAGATACTATTCTAACTTACTCTAAAGTCTATCCTAACTTATTCGAAAGACTTTTCTAACTTATACTAGAGATTAATAAATCTCACTCTATGTGTCTAATCAGTTTGTATAGTAGTTTGCGTTTGAGCCTACGCATTTCACTGTCATCTCACACATTTCATTGTTCGGCGTGTGCCGAACAATGAAACACTATTAGTGCATTGGGATGCACTAATAGTGTTTCAAAGTACTTCGCACTGGCACTTCGAATCACACTTGTTATGGGTTCTAAGGGGATATCGCGTTGAATCAATTGGTTGGACACGTAATATGGCACATCGACGATGACTCGCAACGCTTTATTCTTGAACCTCTGGAGGATATCTACGTTAGATTTGCTAGTAGTACCCCACATTTCAATACGATAGGTCCAAATGTGCCTAAGTATTGACCTATACAACAAACACTTTCTATCAAATGATAATTTAGATTTGCACCCTATCAGCCAATACATTTGGTTTAGTTTAAGTCCAAGCTGTTTGCGTTTTGTCACTATATGTTTTTCAATGTAAATATTGATACTAACACGTAGAAATATTATAAATATATTTTACGTTGGAGATAATCCATATGAAAACTGAGTGCTTCCAGTAAAGAAAACTTCAAAAATATCCACGATCGAACGGTTAAAAGCAGAAAACATCCCAATTTAATTGCAAATCTCACATATTCCTAACCGTTCATTATACCCCTTAAAAAATTTAAGAAATAAAACGCTGCACATTCTGCTCTCCTACCATATTAAACAGAATCGGACAAACCTGGAAAACTTTTTTTACTCTCGAACCCGTAAAAATCCTTTTCCTTAGTTTCGACTCTCGACGTTCGCTTCTGCTCGGCCTTCAAATTGGGGCTCTGAGGCCCCCTTAATGAGGCCCCCCCTTAATCCCCCGTGGACGGCTTAGTTATTCTCCCTTCGGCCGGGTACAGTGGCCCGGCTACGCCGTAGACCCGCCGGAGGAGGGATTGGAGCAACCGTTGAAACAGAAGACGTGAAAAACTTGCTAGCGAAATAGGCTCAATATAATTAAATGTAAATTAAAAAGATTAATTCCGACTCTCGCGACTTGGGAATAAATTTATATTCCGTTGAGGGCAATGGTTCGGGGAATTGCTGTTAGTATCTATTAAATGATGAACACTTGTTGTTCACGGAAAGCAAATCGAATTTTCCTCAATTGCTACATTACATTAAAAAGTTTCATAAAGGCTGGGCATCTTGTTCAATTAACGAAATTAAAACTCCTTCAAATTCCGAACCAGTAATAAAGTGATATTTAAAAGTCGTTTTATAATTACGTCACAATTGTGTTCGACTTTTATGGGCTTAAAAAGTACCGTTTACAGAAAAGTTTTTCGTTTTCCGTTTAACTCAAGAAAAAGTCTTGCCAGTTGAACATAAATCGTGAACTATGTTATTCAATGAAACAATATAATTTCAAATATAGCTATATTTTTTTGTATGATTTCGCCCAACTTTTAGATCTCAGCAATATAGTAGTTTTCTCAAAGATTTTGATAAATTTCATTTTTCAGGAAAAAATTCCTGAGGTGTGATAGAGAACAAAAATCAGAGAGAACTAAATCTGGTTAATAAGCACAATTTATTATTTTACATATTTCGAAGCAATTCGCGAACTAAATCCTACTCCTACACAAAGGCAGACCTTAGTATCATCCGTTATAAAGTTGTATTTATGAAATTATGAAATTTATGATATTATGAAAGATATAATATTGAAATGATTAAGAATATTTATTACTACTGGCGAAGAATAGTACTAATATTAACATTATAAAGGGGATAATTTTGGTACACTTTTGGTAAAAAACCCACCGAAACAAGTTTAGAAATCTGAATATGATATGTGATTGATATGATGGTAAACAAACCCATTTTAAAAAATATCTGTTGATTTAAGGTAGATGAGTAGGTGATTGAGTATTATATAAATTTATTGAGTATATTGTTACTTTATTGAGTATAGTAGTTTTTGTTACTGTATGGACCGGAAAAGCCACCAAGAAAATGAGTAACAGTAAATTCTCCAATTATTAGACAATTATTTTTGAAATCTGAATTTGATATGTGATTGATATGATGGTAAACAAACCCATTTTAAAAAATATCTGTTGATTTAAGGTAGATGAGTAGGTGATTGAGTATTATATAAATTTATTGAGTATATTGTTACTTTATTGAGTATAGTAGTTTTTGTTACTGTATGGACCGGAAAAGCCACCAAGAAAATGAGTAACAGTAAATTCTCCAATTATTAGACAATTATTTTTGAAATCTGAATTTGATATGTGATTGATATGATGGTAAACAAACCCATTTTAAAAAATATCTGTTGATTTAAGGTAGATGAGTAGGTGATTGAGTATTATATAAATTTATTGAGTATATTGTTACTTTATTGAGTATAGTAGTTTTTGTTACTGTATGGACCGGAAAAGCCACCAAGAAAATGAGTAACAGTAAATTCTCCAATTATTAGACAATTATTTTTGAAATCTGAATTTGATATGTGATTGATATGATGGTAAACAAACCCATTTTAAAAAATATCTGTTGATTTAAGGTAGATGAGTAGGTGATTGAGTATTATATAAATTTATTGAGTATATTGTTACTTTATTGAGTATAGTAGTTTTTGTTACTGTATGGACCGGAAAAGCCACCAAGAAAATGAGTAACAGTAAATTCTCCAATTATTAGACAATTATTTTTGAAATCTGAATTTGATATGTGATTGATATGATGGTAAACAAACCCATTTTAAAAAATATCTGTTGATTTAAGGTAGATGAGTAGGTGATTGAGTATTATATAAATTTATTGAGTATATTGTTACTTTATTGAGTATAGTAGTTTTTGTTACTGTATGGACCGGAAAAGCCACCAAGAAAATGAGTAACAGTAAATTCTCCAATTATTAGACAATTATTTTTGAAATCTGAATTTGATATGTGATTGATATGATGGTAAACAAACCCATTTTAAAAAATATCTGTTGATTTAAGGTAGATGAGTAGGTGATTGAGTATTATATAAATTTATTGAGTATATTGTTACTTTATTGAGTATAGTAGTTTTTGTTACTGTATGGACCGGAAAAGCCACCAAGAAGATGAGTAACAGTAAATTCTCCAATTATTAGACAATTATTTTTGAAATCTGAATTTGATATGTGATTGATATGATGGTAAACAAACCCATTTTAAAAAATATCTGTTGATTTAAGGTAGATGAGTAGGTGATTGAGTATTATATAAATTTATTGAGTATATTGTTACTTTATTGAGTATAGTAGTTTTTGTTACTGTATGGACCGGAAAAGCCACCAAGAAAATGAGTAACAGTAAATTCTCCAATTATTAGACAATTATTTTTGAAATCTGAATTTGATATGTGATTGATATGATGGTAAACAAACCCATTTTAAAAAATATCTGTTGATTTAAGGTAGGTGAGTAGGTGATTGAGTATTATATAAATTTATTGAGTATATTGTTACTTTATTGAGTATAGTAGTTTTTGTTACTGTATGGACCGGAAAAGCCACCAAGAAGATGAGTAACAGTAAATTCTCCAATTATTAGACAATTATTTTTGAAATCTGAATTTGATATGTGATTGATATGATGATAAACAAACCCATTTTAAAAAATATCTGTTGATTTAAGGTAGATGAGTAGGTGATTGAGTATTATATAAATTTATTGAGTATATTGTTACTTTATTGAGTATAGTAGTTTTTGTTACTGTATGGACCGGAAAAGCCACCAAGAAGATGAGTAACAGTAAATTCTCCAATTATTAGACAATTATTTTTGAAATCTGAATTTGATATGTGATTGATATGATGGTAAACAAACCCATTTTAAAAAATATCTGTTGATTTAAGGTAGATGAGTAGGTGATTGAGTATTATATAAATTTATTGAGTATATTGTTACTTTATTGAGTATAGTAGTTTTTGTTACTGTATGGACCGGAAAAGCCACCAAGAAAATGAGTAACAGTAAATTCTCCAATTATTAGACAATTATTTTTGAAATCTGAATTTGATATGTGATTGATATGATGGTAAACAAACCCATTTTAAAAAATATCTGTTGATTTAAGGTAGGTGAGTAGGTGATTGAGTATTATATAAATTTATTGAGTATATTGTTACTTTATTGAGTATAGTAGTTTTTGTTACTGTATGGACCGGAAAAGCCACCAAGAAGATGAGTAACAGTAAATTCTCCAATTATTAGACAATTATTTTTGAAATCTGAATTTGATATGTGATTGATATGATGGTAAACAAACCCATTTTAAAAAATATCTGTTGATTTAAGGTAGATGAGTAGGTGATTGAGTATTATATAAATTTATTGAGTATATTGTTACTTTATTGAGTATAGTAGTTTTTGTTACTGTATGGACCGGAAAAGCCACCAAGAAGATGAGTAACAGTAAATTCTCCAATTATTAGACAATTATTTTTGAAATCTGAATTTGATATGTGATTGATATGATGGTAAACAAACCCATTTTAAAAAATATCTGTTGATTTAAGGTAGATGAGTAGGTGATTGAGTATTATATAAATTTATTGAGTATATTGTTACTTTATTGAGTATAGTAGTTTTTGTTACTGTATGGACCGGAAAAGCCACCAAGAAAATGAGTAACAGTAAATTCTCCAATTATTAGACAATTATTTTTGAAATCTGAATTTGATATGTGATTGATATGATGGTAAACAAACCCATTTTAAAAAATATCTGTTGATTTAAGGTAGGTGAGTAGGTGATTGAGTATTATATAAATTTATTGAGTATATTGTTACTTTATTGAGTATAGTAGTTTTTGTTACTGTATGGACCGGAAAAGCCACCAAGAAGTTGAGTAACAGTAAATTCTCCAATTATTAGACAATTATTTTTGAAATCTGAATTTGATATGTGATTGATATGATGGTAAACAAACCCATTTTAAAAAATATCTGTTGATTTAAGGTAGGTGAGTAGGTGATTGAGTATTATATAAATTTATTGAGTATATTGTTACTTTATTGAGTATAGTAGTTTTTGTTACTGTATGGACCGGAAAAGCCACCAAGAAGATGAGTAACAATAAATTCTCCAATTATTAGACAATTATTGTTCGAGTTGAACAATATTTGAATACAATTCAAAATTTTAATTTGTCATAATTTATAGGGATATGATTACCTTTTCTTTATTTCACTTTTTATTTTATGGACATTTACAAAGTTTTTGCGGCAGTAGTTTAAAAATAAATTTTGATGTAATGTTAGACATACATATACATACGTTACACATAAAATAATTCATTGTTCGGAAGCTCCTAAGAGTCCTAACTAATACAGCCACTGTTAATAGTTTGGCGTTGTATCACGTGTGCTACGTGTTATGCATGGTATCATTTGTTGGAAAATGTCTGGTGGAGTATATTAATATATGCAAGAAAAAAATTTAAGTAGTTTGCAAACAAATATAGCATTTTCTGCATATAATATTTTAGGGTAAAAATGATGTGGCTCGGTGAATGGAGGTAAAACGAAATAAAACAGTATTGTTTACATAATGTGACCATTATTTATTGGCAATATACAAAAATGTGAAAATACAAATAATAAAACGGATGGCAGCGGAGTTACCTGAAGACGAGGCTTGGGCAGTCGATGGTGGCACGTCTTAACCAAACGAGGGTTGAGCACTGAATGACCGAAATACCCTTCAATAATATCCCAGATAAACGTCTCGGGGTTGCCGCCAGCTATTCGTTGTCGGGTTCCAGTTAGCACCCTGTCCGTGTTCAACATCTGGGATTATATTTCTGGGTATTTTGTAGACCGTTATTCCACGATGTAAAATTCGACATGCTCAAGATCGCTACAATACTCCCCTGCCAGAATTTTACATAAAATTATTTCAAGCAACAAAAATACAAAAATGTTTGAAAAAAATATCAATACAAAAAAATATATACCAAACAAAATGTGCTGTGTAAAATGGGCTTTGAAAAATATGATAGTTCGAAACGGTTGTGGTTGGTACGGTTGCGATCTGGTACGGCTGTTGATATCTTCCGGTCCTACAGATACCGTTGCATCATCGTCGCTTTGGCACTTGAATGTGGTCCATCGACGACGTTGAAAACAAGCTATTCTTCAGACAGGGCTCCCGTAATCGACGCTGTGGGAGGATCGACTGTTCGACGACGTGGTAGCTTATTTTCTTCGACGACGAGACTACGGTGACTGCAATCGGTACCTAGCTTCTGGAGCTGCTCTGTGACTAATCCGTAGTCACATACGTTAGGTTAATTCAGAAAAAACAAATAACGACGGTATTCGACCGAAGCTGCCCAAAGCCTTTTAAATCAAAATATCTGCCATTATGACGGAGACGGCGAGCGAAGGAAGACATTATGATTTAAATATAGCGCCGAAAGAAATGTTTAGCCGAGACGCTGATGATTAAGCAGTGATGTAAAAATATTCAAAATATTGTGAAATAAAAATTTTGACAAAAAAAAATTTTAAAAATGACATGCTCAAGATCGCTACAATATATTTAATTACATTTCTAAAACATGATCTAGAGAAACAATGTCTAACACTCAGAACCTCAAAATATTATTCCGTAAAAATTCTTCGTTATTTGCTTCTAATTTTAAATAAAAAAAAACTCTTTAATCTATTTGAAGGCACTTGTGAAGCATACATTATATTGTAAATCCAAGATATCCTTATAACCGTTGTAACCAAGGATTGTGATCCAATAAAAAATAATTTGGACAATATCTATGGATAAAAAGCAGCAATTAAATGGGTTTTATGCAAAACATTGAATATGTTGTGGACACACAATGAATATACAATATATTGAAAAAAAGTCCTATAATTGTCATAAGATCAGGACGAAGATAGAGTAATAATTACATATAGGTATTAATTAGATATATATATCTGAGCACTTTTCACCTTAAAAGGGTATTTATTAAGAAAAATTGGTATAATTTGTTATATATCAATCAAAATATTTTCGATCATATTATGCAGAGCTTTTTCGTTTTTCTGTTAATTTGGTTGGTATAGATTGGATCATCGATGTATTTTCGTACTTCTTGAGTATATTGAGTATATTGAGTATATGCCAGCCAAATCCTGTTGCATGGACTTGAGGAAGTGAAAATCAGAAAATATGGGTTCTGGTAAGTACCGTAGGTGTGACAGAACCACCCATTTGTGCTGCAATATTTTGTATATCTTTCACAATTCTTAAAACGTGTAACACAGCGTTGTCGTGCAAAAAAAATTCTGGCATTCGCTATGTGTTCTTTTTGACAATGCGTCATTGAATATGTTCAGTTTCATTCAGATTTGATAGCTCATAAAAACCTGTAACTTACTGATACAACTAAATATACAACAATACTTTATAACAATGGATATTCCCTTCATTGTGGATGTCTACAAACTTGTGCTCCTGGGCAAATGCTTGGGATTCCTGTAGCAGATCCAGTTTTCATCGCCAATCGCAATACGTCACAGAAAAATTTTCCTTTTTATCTGGCAAGCAATTAAATCGCCACTTTTGAGTCGTTGAAACCATAACCAAAAATTATCATAGGCTTCTAAGAGTATTTTTTGGGTATAATATAGTATATTTTAGGTTTTTATATGTAGAGAAATGCCGAAACCATCGAATTTAGTAGCTATATATATTCATGCCTCGCATTTGTATCCATTCATACCGCTAAACCTCTATTATTTCTCTTGATATTTTAAGCAAAACTTATTATTATTATTTAATCGTTAAGGAGAGAAAACAAAGTTGCAAATGAAACACCATTTATATTCTCTTCTTTACTTATATTAAGGGACCAAGACGAGTTTCTTTATTTAAATGAATAATATAAAATATATGTAAAATGAAAGATGATAAATCTATACGTAATGGTAAAAAGAATTATGAATTGGTTGGAAATCAGTTGCTAATAATGATTTCGTCATGGGACCAAACTGATAATTATACACATGACATAAGTATTCAACTGTTCGTGATTCTGGACTTCCATTTTTGATACCTTCTCTTTCTTCCTAATTCTCATGAAATCTTTACTCTCTTGACTTTTTCTTAATTCTTTGACTTATTCCGTAATTATATTGCAACTTCTGATGTCTTCTTCTTAGTTTTTTAAATTAACTCTTTAATTGTCTGCCATCTTCCGTTATTTTTTCAATTTTGATTCTAGTTCTTTTGCAACGTCCGTTATTCTTCAATTCTCAACTCTTGACATTTTACCGTTTCTGTTTTATTAATTAATACTCGTTCTTAGTTCTGTTTTCTTTTTCAAATTATTTTGCAAATTTTGATACTCATTACCGATGCATTGTGCTTTATCGTCGCAGTTCAATTCATGGGTTCTGGGTGATGACTGAGAAGGCTGCTTTTTAGCCCCGGTAGCTGAACTCCCATTATCCGGAACACTCGGCAACGAGCCGATGAGATATCATTTTTGCTAAGCAAGTGTTTTCTGTTTGCTTGAAACCTTTCTTATCTTGGCCTAGTTCCATCAGACATTCGATACAATGTAATTTTTTATATTGTATCAAGTCATAATTGTTTCCCATGACACGAATATTTCAAAACCACTAATATGGTCTTATAAATAACACCACTAAACTATACAAAAGGAAGAACATTATAATTTTTGTAAATTAAAAATTAAAAAATTTTCTTAAGTATAAATAAATGAAATTACGTCGCAATATATTATTATATTTGGGGGTTTCTCCATATATATCGAAACTGTACGTTGAAAGAAAAACAACAGCAGTGAAGCTTTACAATAAATTTCGACGAGTCGATATGTCCTGTTTACTTTCCAAGCTCGATACCATTTAACCGACAACGCTTACGGTTGAATGGCAAACGCAATTTTATCTTTTGTTATTATTTCATTAAGATCCCAGCGATTGCAAAATATTGTGAAAACGAAATTCCAATCAACACCGAACCGGATAGCCGAGGCGAAATTCGACCGTTGACGTTTAAAATTTTCATTCTGATCCATATCCGATAACGTCCTGGAAAAAAGGCGCCAAGTTCGCGCCGTCGTAAAGAACAACAACGATTTTTTACTCCCGCCAAGTTTTTCCCCCATACCACGCGTTAAAGCTCCCCCGAAACCTTTCGTTTGTTCCGATTGGATCGTTAAAATGATCGACTCGATTTAAAATGAAATGAGTCTCAAACAACGGCAAACAATTTCCAGGAAGACGGCGAAGAAATGTTTACACACCTAGAGTGAAAATGTATTAAAACACTAAGGCTGGTTCCATTAATTTTTCTCGGGTTCTCGTTAAATCCATTTGTAAAATTTGTATACATATAATTCCATTTCTGGAGGTAAACAAACGGGAAATATGTTCGTCAAATAAGTCGAAACTGTAAGATCGATGATGACAACGCTGGGAATTTTAATGTACAGGTCTTATTGTTGGTAGTAATGTCAATAGCTTTAACTTGGCAGTTTTTCTGATGAGTGAAACATCTAAATAATATTTAATATATGGAGACTATTCAAAGAGTGAACAAAAATTAAAAAGTTGGAAAACAAAGTGTACAATATTCAGAGAAAATAAATTAATGCTACTGTGAATTAACATTAAGAATATGAAATGTCAATCATGTGCCAAATGTCATTGATCATAAATCAATCATTGGAAATTCATAAATGGAAATTCGGACTAAGAGGTTAAGTTACTCATAGGCATCCATAACATAGCTATCCTTCAGAGGTTCAAGAATAAAGTGCTGCAAGTCATCGTCGATGTCCCATACTACGTCTCCAACAAACTAATTAGGCGCGATATCACCTTAGAACCCACAGCGAATGTGATTCCAAGAATTGATACAAAGTACTCTGAAAGACTGTTAGTGCATCCGAATGAACTCGCCAAACACTTAAATGTTCGTGATGACAGTGAAGTGCGTAGGCTCAAACGCAAACTATCATAAGAACTGATTAATAGACACATAGAGCGAGAAATAATAATGTCTAAAATAAGTTAGAATAGTCTTTAGAATAAGTTAGGATAGACTTTAGAATAAGTTGGAATACTATCTGGAATAAGATTTAGATTATAAGTTTGTACAGTAGATCACTTACCGCCCACAGGCAGATTGTTGAAGTTCTAAGAAATTAATTAAAAAAATTACATGCAAACAAAGCTTCATCAGAAAGAATATAAATACTTTCTTCTTTATCAAAGAAAAGACACGATAATGGTCTTTAAGAATTATATTAAACATTAATTACGAGAATACTAGTTTTAATTCAACAGTAGAAATACATGTCTAGAAAAATATGATATTTTTTGTAAAAATATGTTCGGAATATTAATTTAATAAGATTATTTGAAAAATTCAGGGGGGCTGTAAATACTGCTAAACCAACACAACAAAAAGGAGACTGCTGAACTTACTGATTGTCCAACAAGAAGCCAACCAAATGTTAATATTGGAGCAAAAACAAATGCACAAGCTTTTTACTGTAGTTTTATGGTCAAGCCGAGCAGAGGGCAACTATCGATTGGATTGACTTAGATTTTGCCCTTGATGGCTTCATTAATTATCGAAAATGGCACACGTGTAGTGTGTGGCAACTTGCACACAAGTGTAGGGAAACTTCTCTGAACTGAACAAGTGTTTGCTGAAACTGAAGCCTATTCTGAAAGCAAAGACTAACCCTTATAAGGGTATAAAAAATAGGGATGAACACTATAATAGATTTATCACTCTTTAAAGAATTGTATTGATGAGTAAAGTTAAATATTTCCTAAAAATTATTGTTTAAATGGTCAGACCCGGAGTTATTTTGAACAATATGGAATCGTGGATTATACGTACAGAAATAAATTAAATATCTGAAATAAAAATATATTTTCAACCTACAGATATCAAAACCCGTACACATGTGTATAACACCCATGTTAGTATTCTCGTATTACAAGCAAACAATTTCAATTAGTTCCCTCTATTATCAATATAAACAGCTATTATACAATATGAGTACCCTTAATTAAAATCAATCTCCATTGTGTGTAAACTGTATTAGATCCATTCAATTTTGATGAGTATTATAAGGTTAACAACAGCGAATACATTACCGACAACTAAAATTGATTATTTCGAATTGTTTTCGCCGCAAATCAAATAGTATCTTAACAGTTCCTATTTCCATCTGTTCCATTTATCTAATAACGTTTATTTGCTCTGCGTAGCTATATAGAGTGACAAATAACCTTTTGAGAATTAATTTGTAACTTTACTCAGAGTATTTTCCATATTTAGTTACCACTTTTCATCATCTTTCACATACAGAAATGGAATTGTGCTCGTCCAAACACTCAGTCGTTCATTGGAACAAGTGGAAATCGAATGGGCGAACGTTTGGGGAATATTTCGAAGTTACAAAGCAAACACGAAAATATTCTATTTTATTTGATTATTTTGTATGTAGAATAAAACTTGATGATTATCTCAACTCAAACTCAAATATCAGATGCTGATATGTTAAATATTATAATGTTACTCTGCCGTACATATATATATATATAAATATATATATATATATATATATATATATATATATATATAAATATATATATATATATATATATATATATATATATATAAATATATATATATATATATATATATATATATATATATATATATATATATATATATATATTGGCATAAAAATTAATATTTTTTCGAAAAACATTGACCTAGCGACTGACTATTTCTCAATAAATCGATATGCATCTCACAGTATTTTATTTGTAATTAATAAGCACATAGCTACCCCGGAAAGTCCATGTGAAGAAGAAACAACTGTCAATGTACAATAAATTAGTTCTGAATAAAGACACTGTTAACCCCATATAGGTGTACTCGTATGGGTTCTAAATATAGGGTTCTGTCAAAAAAGAACAACTTGAACATAAATTAGATTCAGTTCCAAAACATAGTATTAAGAATTTGTGTTAAATGCCAATGTTGTTCATTAATCAAGTCACATCAATATTTGCAAAGAGTTTTAAAAGAAATTTACTCATCACCTCAGTGCTGAAGCAAAGTAACTTCTGGATATTATATCAAGAAGACTCAAGAGGACAAAACCTTTTACGTAAATATTAGTGTAAACAAAGTTATTGGAAGGTATGTCTTTAGTGCAAATAATATTCAAATTCTAATGCCTGGTTTTATAGAGTTATGTTGCAGAATAATTGTCATAATAATTATAATTATAATTATTTCTATCATAACATTCACAAGAAATACATGTCAAAATGATAACAACTAAGTCTTATAAAATTATGGCTAATTTGCGATAATTTACGCATTTTAACTACACTACTAGTCGCCTTGTGGGAGAAATTAAACCACACTTTCTTAATTTAATCATGTATCCTTAAACTAATTTAAAGACAATGATTAAAAGTGATATTTTTTATATAACATTAGTTAAAGTATATACAAACACGTGTATATTAAAATATATACAAACCATCTAAAGAACTAACTCATTACGTTTTTTAAATAGTACTTAATTAAATCTAACTTATATAAAATATATTATTATTAGTTATAAACATAAATATGGAATATTAAATGAAATAATACATATTTGTATATTAATTAAAACAACAACGAACCGAAACGAACAGAAATTATATTAAATTAAGGTGTTTATAATTACTGAATAAATACTAAATGAACTATAGATTTCTCAAAACTTAACTGTAGTAAATAACTAAAATTATTGGTAAAAAGTTCAAAGAATACTCTTCATTACGAAAAATCGTTATATAGTTACATGTTTTATTGCATTAATTGTTAAACATCTTAATATTTATTAGCAGTTTAAAATATTTGCCAAATTTCTGCAAATAATTCTTAATATCATGTATTTGTTCCATGTGTTCCATCTAGGCAAATATTTAGTTACTTTAATTTTATCTACATATTTTCATTACCTCATTTATGTGTTAATATAATTATCATCTTTTATACAGATTTTCCACCTAACATATATATTGAGAAACAATAAATTGAATAAACACCAGGCCCACTTGATAAAAGAATAATTTCTTTATTTACGTTTTAAAATAAAGTTTCATCGTTCTTTACTTATTTATTCCATTACTCAATCTTTAAAACAGTCGCTGTCTTATTTCCTGTCAGTAAATCTCAGTCTTGAATCTCACCATTGAAAAGAGATTGCATCTATAATTTGTCTTCTATTGGTATCTTTCATCTGCTGCTTTCTAATATGCCTTGTGTCCGATATGGGGACTAAAAAATCACCAACAATTGAGCAATTCAAATTCTAAAAACTATTTTATAATTGTTATTATTCTTTGCGCTTGAATTATAAGTTAATACTAATAACATTTAGAGCGAAATTTTAATAACTTTTACAATTACCTATAATAAAATAATATACTACGTCTCCAGAACTTTATCAATTACTAACAGTTCTTAAGCAAAAACAATTTTTCTTATCTGTTCTGAGTTTTCCAGACATAAAATTAAATGAAATTCTTAAAATATAAAATGGATTGATTATTGTTGTTTAAATTAGGAATATGAAAAAGAAGCTAACAAAAATTCAAATACCTCGTAAATAAAGGAGTGATAATTCTTATTATTCTGGAAGTTTGATAATCTCTATTAGACTGATATGTTCGCATAATTTGTTGCCACTATAAATAATCTAAAATGTAACTTAATATGATCATATTTTTCTTAATCGTTAAACCACAATACTCCTTAAAATTAAATATACTCATTTAATGTAACCATTTGTTAATATATTTGTGTCAGCGATCTGACGGCTTTACCAAGTAGTTTAATTTGAGCTCATTTCGATTTACAGGAATTTGCTTATTTGGAGGTCATGTTACACAACAATTTTAGGTAAAAAATTTTCCTCTATATTAGCTTTAACCCTGCCAGTTTTCATGCCACCCCGCTTTCCTCATAAATAGAGGTAATACTTTCGTTTTGCCGATTAATATGTAGAAAAATATTAAACCATAACTAGAGTGAATTTAACAGTAAATACGTAACGACATCTTTTATGACAATTTATCAAATATCGAATTACAAAATGCACCGAAATTATATCATTTTTATTCAATCGCGCTGTCATTTTTGTTTCCAACGTTAGATAACGTAAACTCCATCATTCCAGCCGTAATCTATTCATCTCCAGTCTGGCCCATTCTCTCGCCGTCTCGTTTTCTTCTCCTGTCATGCATTTTGCGCACTCGGAAAAAATAAACCAAGATATATTTCTTAGTTTATGAAGGAGCGGCAGTAAAAAAGTGCGACGGCAGGTCCGGTCTCAGTTCGCATCCTTTTACATCAACGAACGTCTCCCTTTTCTATTAATAATAAAGGAATCCAATTTTGGCCTCCTGCAAAAACCATCCTCGACGAACTGATATAATTCCCGCTAAAGTGGATACGTCAAAGTCATTTTTTATTCATCGGTCGGCCGACAGCCGTTATTGTTTACCGGAAAAGATAATTTCCAAAATATAAAAAGTAATTTCTTCTTAGGATGAAGGTTATTATTTACGGAACGGTTTTCATGTAGAATCGACATCTCCGTAATCCCCATGGATGGATGGCATCCAATAAGTTAAAATACAAGATTCACATTCCTTTAACATAAAAATCAATATTTCTTGAAGCCCCAATATACAGGGAATAAACAAATCAATAAGACCACCCGACATATAGTCTATTCAAAATAACTCTTGCAGTATATACACTAATAGTACTGCTTATATTCTTTCCACCAATTATTTCAGAGAAAATTATTAATCTGTAGTATCCATAGAACTCTTAGAGACATGCAGCTCATTAAGGGATGTAGAGCATTCTTTCATAGAATGTTAGGTAATATAGGATTTAAATTGTGTAACGATAATTGTGGATTAGAGGTCTCATATTTGTATTTAGATGAGTGGCATAAATATTATGGGACCAATATACCCAATAGTCCCTCATGGCAAGGAGATAACAAAAATAGGATCAAGGCAACAAAAGCCGATGGAAAAAGGTAAACGTTGGAATAGCAATTTATTAGGCTTTATTTGTCATAATATTTATTAATAGTTCATTGCTGATATATTGTTATTCATGCTATAAACAGGAATTGTTAATATACTTTTCGTTTTGGATAAACTGGATCAAACACATTGAAGAAAACATTGACAACTGATAGAATTCGTGAACAATTGTAATAGATTGGACATTTAAAAGGTTAGTTATTCACTTGAATGAATTTTTTGATATGGGATTATTATAATGCTGACAATTTCCAGAGTAGGTTGATGTGAGAGCAGAAACAACTAAAGGTGAGTATATAATTAATATATTAATATATGATAAATATAGAAATATATTGTAGATTGTGACAGATTTATGTGCACAAATATTTGTTTGATTGTTCAGAATATACATGGGAATTTTATTCAAATGTGTGTGGAACAAAGTAGATCTAGTTTTATCAAGAAAGATGTATACACAGGTAGTAACATAACAAATTATGGAGAAGTGCAGTGATATGAAAATGACTTTAGAAGGAAACACTGTACCCAAGGAAATAGGAACTAAGCGTAAACGTTAAATATGCTCTCTGATGAAAGTAAAATATAATATTTGGATACACAATGGTTAATTAGGTGGAATAGGCTTCCAGGGGATACCACTGGATAAAAAACACGCTTAGAACTCTAACTCATAGAATGGAAATTAATTTAATGTAAATATAATAAAACACAACCCTAACCTATATACTATTATAACTGCATAATAAATTGTAGTTTTAAGTCCTTTGATAATATACGCATTAGATGTATTGTTATATTAAATTAAATTATACTTTATAACAGTATTTCTTAATATAATAATATTTTTTTATATCTAACAGTTTATTTATCATACTTAGGTTAGAATTTTGTTGTATGTCAAAGCCAAAATGAACTAAAACTCATAGTTGATGATAATATTTGGCAGCAATATGCAACTTACAGTAAAAACTTCATCATTGAGGATGTCGATATATTCATGCGCAGACCGGATGGTCGGTGATCTGAATAAGAGAACCAGATGAATGACACTATATTGCCGCTCAATTCATAACGAAACCTCCTCCATGCTTCACTGTAGGAAGCAAGTAGTCCAAATTGTAGCAATCTCGAGCAATGGAATTGGATCTTCATGCAATTCTTCAATAACGTATATTCGACAGCAACTAACATTCCAAAAGCTCTATATCCTGATGATCAACCAACAATGAATGACTGGCAAATAAAACTATAATGATTCCAGTATGATAAGTCTGCTAGAGTAGACCATGTTACAGCAGATATAATCACTGCCGATAGACAAACATTATTTCACTATTTTCAAGTTCTTCCCACTCAGATTTGAAACTGGAGATATTTTTACAAAAGCTATACAAATTATAATTCTAAGGATTTGTAAAGAAACTAAAATAGAAGACCAAGCAGTATCTATGCCTAATACTAGTTGTGTACTAATCCCCAGTTTATGGAGGAAAGTATTACATGTGGATTATTATTTTACCTCAATTCACTCTGCTTTGGACAGCCATCAATTTGAGTACTTTTGAAACCACCTAAAATATATCAAACTTCTTTAGACCGATGTTGATTGCATTAGCTGTATATGAATGTGAGACAACATTTCGGATTCACGATGTACTAACTAGACAAAAACATACTGAAAAGAGACATGGCGTTCAGTATAATGTTAAAACTCCTTATCTATTCGCTGAAAGCAACGTTGAAGTTTCAAGCATTATTCACAGGTTTCAAGATATGATTATCGTTACAGAACTTGACAATTAAGCAATAAAAATCCGAAGTATTGCCAAATAACGAATACCTGGCCATTTAGAAATACAACTAGACAATATGTGATCCTACAGGAGAAGAAATACATATACAGCCGAAGTAATAAGTCAAATCGGCAAATCTAAGATGATGTCATGTTTAGTTTGCCAATATGTTACATGCATATGGTTTCGAATATGGACTCTGTTACAGTCTGACATCTGTAACATTGAAGCATTTCAAGTGTGATGCCTAAGACAAAAACGTTTCTATCCAAGATTATATAAAAAATAAAGCTGTTTGATTAAGATTCGACAATCAGGACACAGTTGAGATATAAATCTAGAAATGCAGATTTCATGAGCGTTGATATGACGGTCAAATGGAAAGAGTTTTGTGACGAAAGGGACATTTTCGATGGACGACGCAATGAAGATATCAAAAAGGCAGAAATGGACCAAAATCTTAACGACCTGGAGAGAAAAATCGGACTGTCTAACATTATCCCAGGTCAGAACGCTTATGTTTGAACGATCGTCAATAGTGATGATGTTTAGTGAAAAATTTTTAATATAAACCTGCGGCAGCAACAGCTGCATAATAATTGTGGCTTGACAATAATTACGAAGATATTGTTGACCTTCCAAGCTATCCATAGTAATGATATATTTTGACATAAAATACAATATAATTTAAACAAAATCGAAAACATTGGTGGTAATGCGGATAATAATAATCTGAATCAACTAATTCATCAGAAAAGCTATCTTAATGCCAATTAGTTAGTTAATTTATTAATTAATTAGTTCTAATTCAATTTTAAACAAGCATTACACATATTTTATCTGACATATTTTAAACCAACATTCTAACTAACCGAACAAGTTCCTATTTTTTATGTTAATTAACTATGATATGTATAGTTCCCAATAACATAAAATAATTTTACAATGTTTACCAAGGGCAATATTCCTTCAAGATTTGTTGTTTTTTCTTCTCAAAGAGGTGATAGCCGGAACAGAAAGTGTCGGCTCAATATTGCGGATATATTATTATCCATATTTGTGTAAATTTGTATAGATTTTCAAACGGATTGATCTTTACTGAATTATTTTTTTTATTATTATTTTTATTTAATTAATATATTGTTACTAGTCATTCCCGTCTAACCTACAATTTGTGTTTATAATAACTTATATTTAGGTATATAACTAGGAGGACCCAACGGCTCCATCTCAGTCTCTGATGAAATAGTGTTTATACATGTGATTGCTGTATTTTTTAATATATGCACCGCACTACACAACACTACACAAGATCAGATGGTTTGATTCTTTTGAGTCTGCGTCCTGTTCTGGTGGTATCTAATAGTTGCAATATTTCAATATACGTATGATAATGCAGTCTTTCCTCATGTCCCCTTGCAATTCCCTTGATTTCTTGACTTACTGTGGGTATCTGAAAGTCTCGATGTAGGTAGTAAGTCCTGGAGTATTTGGGTGTGCCCACGATATTTCTCAGGACTTTGCTCGGAAAAATTTGTATTTTATTTATATTACTCTTTGCAGAACATCCCCATAATTGAACTCCGTATTTCCATATAGATTCCAGCATTTACTTATATAATAGCAATTTGTTATATACTGATAATTGTGATTTTCTTCCAATTAGCCAATACATTTTCCTATATTTCAATTCCAGTTCTTTTTTTTTCTTTATATGTTCCTTCCAGCGAAGTTTTGCATCGTGATTCATTCCAAGATATTTAGCGTTATTGCTATATCGAATGATAATATTATTTAATGTTATTGGTGCTTGGACGGTCTGTTTATAGGTGAACTGCACATGCACAGATTTACTGTCATTAAGTCTTATTTTCCAAGTTTGTGTCCAATTATTTATATTGTCACTTGCCTGTTGAAATTTTCGTGAGGCTTCTTCACTATTGTCTCCACAGCTATAATCGCAGTATCATCAGCAAATGTAGCCATTGAATATTTTCCATTAGTGGTATATCAGAATTGTAGAGTAGATAAAGCACTGGTCCCAGTACACTTCCTTGTGGTACACCTGGTTTAGCTTCTTTTATTGTAGAGTAAGCTTCTTCTTGTTTGATTCTGAACATTTTGGTTGTAATATATGACTTTAATAGTTCGATGTGTTGTTTTCGTAGTATTTTCTGTAGTTTATGAACAAGACCTTATTGCCTAACCTTATCGAAGGCTTGTGCTACATCTAAAAATATAGCTGAGCATACTTTTTACTTTCGTAGGCTTTTTCAATAACATCTGTTATTCTGTGGACCTGGTCAATTGTTGAGTGCTTGTTAATAAACCCAAACTGGTGTGTTGGTATTAGGTTTTTTCTCTCTATGATCGGTTTTATTCTTTTCAACAGGAGTTTTTCAAAAACTTTAGATATTATTGGCAGCAGTGATATAGGTCTACAGGCTATTATTTCGTTTGGTGACTTCCCAGGTTATGGGATCATTATAATTTCCGCCATCTTCCAAAGGTCTGGGATATGTTTTAATCTAAATCCTGTATTGATCAAGTTGGTGAGTTTTATAATTCAATTTCTTGGTAGTTTTTGCAGTAATTCTCCTGTTATTAAATCGTAGTCTGGTGATTTCCTGGGGTTTAATGTCAGTTTTAATAACTTTGGTTAACTCTTTCGGTGTGACTAATTCAATCATCGAATTTTCAGCTTCTATGTCCGGCAAATCATGTTCAATATTAGTTTCGTTAGGTTTGAAAGTTTTTTTCCAGATATTCAGCAAATGCTTCTGCTTTTTGGTGATTGTCACGTGCCCAATTCCCACATAAGTCTCTTATAGGTGTACTGTACAGACATGAGCGCTTTAAATATTATGTGGCTCTCCAGCGTGAGTAATTAGTTTCTTTATCATCTGTTAAATTTCTCAGATAGTCATTTATGGTTTTGTTTTTAATTTCCTGTATTTCCTTTTTCAGTCTTTGCGTTATATTGTTTAAACTATTTTTATTTTCAAGTGTTCTGTTTTGTTGCCACTTTTTTCGTAATTTACGTTTTTCAGCTACCATTTCCTTCACTTCTTTCGGATAATTAGTTCCTTTAGTTGTACTCTTATTCCAAGCAGCTTGTTGAATATCAACTACGAATTTCTCTGCTTCATAATTTAATTGTTCAGTTGTCTTGCGGGGTACATTTAGTTGAATTCGTTTGTTCAATTTTTCAGCAAATCCTTCCCAGTCTGTTCTCTTTTTTATTAACGTTGGGTTTCTTTCTGTTTTTATTATGTTTTCGCTCATCGTCAGAATCACTGGCGTATGATCTGAACTAAAAATTTTCTTCGACTTTTATACAGTTGGATGTTATGTTTCTTACTATGAAGAAATCTAACAGGTCTGTGGTTTTCTCTTGATCAGTCGGCTAATAAGTTGGTTTTCCAGTTAACATGTAACTATATCTTAGTTCAGTAGTTGCTTTATGCAGTTCATTGCTTTAGTTGTTGTCATTCTGGATCCCCATCTTATATTTTTTTGCATTAAAATCACTTTCAATTATAAATTTTGCTCCCAGGTTGCTTAGGACATTCAAATAATTTTCCTTTTTTGATTGTATTTTGGAGGACAATAAATCGCTGCTATTGTAACCTTGTATGTGCTTGATTTAATAGTTAGTGCTGTTACCTGATTTTCTGCTATACTAAGGCCGGGTTTTTAATGGTGGGAAATGTTCTTTTTTATTATTATTGCACTTCCTCCTCTTGCGGTGTTAGCTGGATGTATGGTATTAAAAAATATATATCTTCTAAATCTTAAAAAGGATTCTGTTGTTAAATGTGTTTCTGATATTAGGGAAGTATATATTTTTTGCATATCTAGGAATACTTGTAGGGTAATGTGATGTTGCTGGATTCCACTAGCATTCCAAATTGCTATTCGGATATCTTTATTTGCCATTTCTGGTTTTTGGGGACACAGGCCTAATGTTTTTCATTTCTAGTTTTCTCAATCCTTTCGGAAAATTATTCGATCATATTTTCTTGTTTGTCCAGCTTTCCTATTAGTTTAAGTAGCAATTCGTTGGTGGTTGCTCATCTTCCATTGAGTCCCTTTGGTTATTTTGACTGATACTTTGGGCATTAGTCATTTCACCATTAACGTTGTTATATTTTTTCGGTTGTTTCTTTTCACTCATTATTTCTTGAGGTTTAACTGAATCAAATAAAATTAAAATTTCATTTTATTCAATATTTTTACGTTTCTAATTGCAACATTATTTTTATATTCCAGTCCAATAAAAAAAGCAAAAAAAAGGTAAACGATAAAAAAGCTAATATCTTCAAGACTAATAAATTGTTTCACAAAAAAATGCTATCTAGCTATTTTTATAACATTATCTTCACATAATATTTTACATGCTTTTCATCAGTTCGTAATAAACTCGTTTCGCCAGTCACCGATCTATTTGTCTTTTGTTGAGCCTCTTTTATATTATGGCGTATATATTTTTTATGCCCTTTCCGCCAAACTCGCAGATATTTCTTACTTTATGAAGAGGTGGCGGTATCAAATGGAAGCCGCAGGACCGGTCCCAGTCTTCGGTCTTTTCAGGTCCCTCTTCTATAAATAATAAAGAAATCGAGCAGTTTTCTTCCGCAAAAGGCACCGTCGCCGAACCGGGTAACTCCTAGGTAGGAGAAACCGCCCAAAATAGTTATTTATTCATTGCTCCAGTTAGATGAGGCTTTAAGCTAACAAAATAATTAATGCAACGGCAAATTGCATTTTCTCAAGCCAATTTAGTTGGATTCCTTTGGATTAGTTACCGGACGGTAGTGAATATTTTGTGAAAATAGATTGTAACATTAAAATAACTGTTGATTTTCCAAATTATTACAATTATTACAGGCTGTTTGTGTGCACAGTCCATATGTGAGATTTACAAATATGTCTTGAAGATTTTTATTTTATAATTTTTAGGATTGATTCGAATCCCTAGATTTCCCGCATCACTCAAGTATTATACAAATTTATTGACTTCAAATTCTTCGTTATTTTGTTACGAGCACCGGATTTTTTTAACATTTTGGTGATCAATTACCCATGATGGTTTATTGGGTCAGTGAGGGAAATATTGTCGTGGTTACGGTAGGTGTATCAGGATATTATTTTTAAACTTCTCAACTTCTGTGATCAAGCCAAGATCATTATGTTAAATATTTAGGTATGTAGAGCAGCTGCACAAAATAACATAATTACTTGATATATATACAATATTTATTTTTTAATGAGGTATCAAGCCATTATTTGCTTTTAACGCTGCTGAAATTCTTCGCGGAAAAGATTCGTAGAGGGTCTAAATAGTTTCCAACGGAATGTTTCCTTATTGATTTAATGATGATGAATAAGGAAATATACCCCTCACTCTATGCTCTTAGACTCCCCATAATGGTTCAATTACGTTGAGATCTCGGTACAGTGCTGGCCAGTGAAGATGTTCTGATATTCTGATGCTCCTCAAACCAATAGTGAATTTCCATCTTAGAATATGGCAGTGTTTGGTAGCAATATACAAGTAGTAAGAACTTCGTCATTGAGGATGTCGAATGTGAATGAGAGGACTAGCTAAAAACTATGATATTTCCACTCAAATCATAAAATAATTTCACTCATGCATGACCGTAGGAAGCATCGGAAACCGTCCGTATCGTAGAGTTCTTTCTACTTTCTACATACATATGCTCGGCCGTTTGTAGGAAACAATGTAAATATTCTTCCAATCATCACTGTCCAGGTTTTATGCTGCTTTCCCCACTTCTTTCACAGCTTAGTGTTCTTCCACATATAGCAGACCTTTCATGAGTTATAGCCTTGTGGAGCTAACGTCATACTGTTTTTGAAATAACAGTAAAACTCAAATGAGTGTAAAGTTCCGCTGTTTTATGTTATATGGTAACAATATTTAAGGATCATCGGTCATTTTAATCCGTTTCACTCACTAATTCTCTTCGCCGATGATGCTTTGCCATATTTTACACATGCTGTCGTTACCGTAGATATCGGTACTCATGAAATTCAGCTGTTTTTATATATTTCATCATTCAGTCGTTTTAAGTGTTACAGAATAAAACGTATATTACACTGAAATATAAACATTCCTTGGTTGTAAGGTAAACTGAGTTATACATACACGTACCATTATTTGCACGGAAGTAGTGTTACCTATATACAACAAAAGGTACTATTTTACATTGCATTCAAGTTACTTTGTTATTTTCTGCTATAAGTGGAGCTCAAGAATTGATGACATATCCGAACGTATCAATTGTTATTTTTGATATATCACTGAGTCGATTGAACTGCAGAATTTAATTAATGGCCTGGCTTATTTCACAATTTCCTCCACTTTGAATTGTCATCCTAGATTCACTTTTAAAAATAAGGACATTCTATGTTTATTGGTTGGATATTGCCCGAAACCCGTTTTTGTATACCATATCCATAGCCTTAAGACGATTTCAAATCTCATATCAAATCTCATAATATTTCTGAAAAACTAAAAGTTTTCAAACATCCCTGGCATCCTTTCACGTTCTTTATCGCCAGTACCAAAATCGCCACTTGTAATACCAGTATGCAAATGTTTTATTGACTGAACTGCCCTTCTCTGCAGAATTAAAACAAAATATCAACAGTAAGATATGTTTTGTGGGCAGAAAAATTTATTTTCATATAACTCACATTAACATAGTGATTTAATGTGGTTTACTACAAGCTGGCTTTCACATGTTCGTATACCCAGAATGTAATTCCGAAACTCATTGGGCTTCAAATACTATAACTGGCCTGCCGTTGTAAATATCATCAAAATCCAGATGAATTGATGATGCCGGTAATTACGATAGAAAAAGTTCAAGTACTGGGGATCAGTAATACAGGAGAAGATAGTGACATATATTACAGGCATAATAAGCCAAATCGGGCATATTACAGAAGCACTTTCATCCCTAAAATATATGAGAGAGATGAAATATATTTTTAAAATATTTATCTTGTCAATTCTTCTATATAGTTGCAAGGCTTGTACTTTTAATGCGATATTTAAGGTAAATTCTACATATTTCTTTCCGAGATGGCATTATAAATTAAGTGACTCGCTTAAGATTGATTATCAATGCACAGTTGAGGAACAAATTACAATTGTCTGAATATGTTTGCCCAATGAAAAGTGAACTAATTTCCGAAACTTTTGTGTCGACCTTTTATGTAAAAGAGGCAGCGAACAGCTCATAAAAAAACTAAAACTGTATGAGTCTTCCAACATCAACTGTGGCAAGATATTATGGAGAATATTTAAAGTGCTGTGGCATCAAAATCAGCGTATTGGTTGAAAATCTGACCCTCTATCCGAATATAAACTATGTATTGATGATTATGATAACGAATAGTTCGACCAACAATATACACAAGCCAACATAAAACAACATCTATTCCTTAATATCGAAAATATGTACAATACTTTACTCGGAATAAAATTATTTCTGAAATCTGAGCGTGAAGTGGTTGGTTTGGTCGCACTGAACGGTTTGTATGGGTAAATATTTTATATATCCATTATTTTAATAACTTTGTATTATAGTTAGGTATTTGATAACACATCGATGGTATCAGGGTCCCTAAGGTAATTATATTATACATCGTTAAACATCCCGAACAAGTTGTATCTTCCTCTCCAAGGCAGAAACATGTCGCAAGGCAAGAACCAGCCTAAAGTTTCAACATCTGTAATTTATTCACAGCAATGATATCATTGTATTATAAGTATCCACTATTTTAAGTACCTTTAATTAAACCTGAAGTGTAATTAACGTAATATCGAGGTAAATAACACTTTTGATAAAAGTTAGGCTTCGTTTGTTTTGTATATTGAGTCCTTGATAATATTGATTTTCCTTCAGTTATCAAATAATATACAAACTTTTATTCACGTAATAATTATTGTATTATATTCAAAATAATAAACTTGATTTACACCTTCAACAGGTGTCAACCGTATCTCATTATGGTGAGATTAAAAGTCAATTAAAAGGTCAATACCTAATATCGGGCCTCTTCTAAGTCAAATAGTGCGATGGGCTATAAGATGGCTTACAAAAGATTGAGCAATGAGATTTTATCAGATTTTTAAAGCCTGATTTGTGTGTCAATCAAACAGAAATTTAAAAAATTTCGAACAATACTTTGTACAGAATAACCCAATGTTGTCACTGAAGTCAACTAAAGTAAAAGGAACTGAGCAAATATTAAGTTGAATATATATATATATATATATATATATATATATATATATATATATATATATATATATATATATATATAAGTTGAGGCATTAATAAAAGCATGTCACGTGTTAAAACTGGTTTGAAGACATATTTTGTAAAGTACTTGATGAAGTAACGTAGTTGCACATGCTTATAATTACAATTTATGCATTTTTTTACCTAAATCTTACAGGAAAATTTGATACAACATAGAGCTGCATCATCAAATCTATATAATTTAAATATTTTTATGTGTTGGAGTAAATAACACTGTGGATAATATAAGAGGTTGGGCCTCATTTGTTTATTGTGTGAGTCCTTAATAAAATTGTTCAACTATGTAAAATAAATATTTTGGTGGCCCTGTCAGACACATTTGCATCTGTATCTTCAAATTATTATCATACATTTTATCAGTAGGTTTTACCATCGACATTATTGGTTTGTTTTAGGTAAATATAAAGCACTTAGGTTCAAGAATACTATTCTCACATTTTGCAAGTGGTAATGACACTTTAGACTTATTACCTGCATTTATTAATTTTCTTGTCAAGTGTTACACTGATAGTATTTTTGTTCAATGTTCTTCAATATTCTACCACTTTTAATTATTAATATGACGGAGAATACTCACTCGCTGCAATTCTATAAAAGTTCCAGTATTCTCTTTAAATTTATTATTTCATTTACAGTCACAGAGTATAATTATTATAGATATTTTCTTCCGTTGGTCACACAAAACCATTTTTTTAACTATGAAATATAACATAAATAATCTAAATAAAATCGAAGCGCGCTAAGAAGTTCAAATGTTGAATTGCGGAAATAAAGGTTAGGAAACGGTAAGTGACGTTAATGTTTCGTAGTCCTGCTGACAGATGTTTGACTTAAAATGTCGAATTTTGAAATTTTTTGTTTCTGTTTCGGATAATATATATTATATTACTATTATATATCAATATTTTTGTGATATATTATATTTTTTATTACAATCATCTAACCTATTAAGCTCTTAACCATCATACGATAAAAGGCGCCGCCCTAAATAATTTCCCTTATCGAAAACGTCCTATGAACATTTTAACTTTTACCAAACACGAGACTAAAGGATCACAGAGTTAAATAGGATTTTCGAAATCTATTTAACTTGGAAAACTTCGAAATACGTCCTGAACACGACCGGTTCTATGGGCGGGAATTTTTCGCGCCAGGAAAACATGCAAAACAAACAAAACAACAGCGACGAAAGCGAAGAGGACGCGATTCTGAAGTTCGAAACATAAATTCGAGCCTTTGCGTTTTCGATTTGCTTATATCAGGACCGAAATATTCAATCAAAGGGGGGGACCAACCCACGCGTACAAATAGATAAACAAGAATGGGAGCCGTTGTTTGGTCAGCTAGTTTCTGTGTGGACATGGTCTGACGAGGACCTTTTTCCTATGACGTCCAGACATATTCTTACCAGAATTCGTGTTGATAAATGAGTTGTCTCGGTTTGAATAGGACTAAGTGCTTCAGTCTTAAATAGATCGGTCTGGGTAACTACACCTATTTGCTTTTCAATAAAATATATTCATGCTTAAACATCATGTTATTGTTTCGTCTCCTGCACAAACCCATTTATAATATTTAATCCGGTCCAAATTATTACACAAATTTAACAAGAAGGGTAACTAAATATTAGGATGATTAGGATTAGGATTCATTTAAATCAATTTTTATTAAATTTAATTTAAATGAATACTGTCTAGTTCCTATAATATTAATAAGAGAAAAAAAACTTTTCGTTCTTGGTTTGTTATATTTTAAAGTCCCCATTTTCGTTAGGGTTTATCTGAACTAGACGCACTGTTTAACGCGAGCTTCGACCCACGGTCCTGAGCATTGATCCTACCGCCTGGAGAATGGCGCAGAACTTGTCCCAGAAAACATCCAATCCCACCCAGCCTGAATGGGATCGTTTTTCCTGTCAGATCTTACGCTCCTGGCTCTTGGACCGAACCCGCTGCTATCGGGATAATAAGAGGACCATTCTATCGTCTTGGCTACTGTCGCAAGCTGGTTTTTCGTTTTAAATAAATTGGTAATTATGAATTACAAGTGTTGTTGCTCTAGAACACATTACTGAAGAGCCTTATATTCTGAAGTGTTGAAGAAATACCTATCAGGTACCGTGAGATTGACCACCAAGTTGCATTTTCATAAATTTAATTTTAAATTTAAACCTCCGGTTAAATTCGCCTTTCGCAATTAGGTTTGTGTAGCGAAAAAATAACCGATTAACACATGTGCGTGCCGACTAGCACTGTTTTTACTAGCATTCATAATATCCAGAACTTTGATTGGTAAGTTGAACTATGTTCTAGTATTGAATAATTTATCAATATTGCACCATTTGCTAATGTTTCTGGATACTATAATCTAAAATTCAGTAATTTCAAATTACACATTGGTGGGTTATAATTCAATTTATTTGATGGGGTCAGAATAATCAAACATGGGGTATGAGATTGATCGAAATGTTTATTTATCATTCTCACCCGACAAGGCATGAAAAGGCTTTTGGACGAATTGATTGTGTTATTCTTTTATAGTAAGTAAATCATGTCACGACTATGCAAAAGGAAATTGGGTGCACGAAGTTATGCAGATTATCACTCAGCTCCATTAGAGCCAGTTCTACTTCAGGTAACTGAATTTGGTAGCCTCAGAAATAAATTTTGTGCTTTGCCTGCAATAAAAAAAATGGGGAGATAACCTGTCCTCTCTAAAAATGAAGAAAAAGCTTTTATAACATCTGCCAGTTATAGAGAATACGAATTCTTATTAAGCATTCTTCATATACGGAACCTTTCCAAAAACTATTTATGCAACTATTTTACCAACTGCTACTGTTAATAACCTTAACGGCAAAGTTATGTATATATTCGAAAAGGAAATCGATGTCTAAGAAATATAATAATCCCTGGTATTCTCTTATAATCTAAAATATAATATATCGTTGTATAAAACAATTTTTTTTATTATAGTCTGAACATATTTTTATTTTTTTATTTTGTATATATACATTATTTTCCTTTGATCAATCCCCCCATTGTGAACAACCTCATCCCATATAATGAAAATCTGTTTAACATTTAAACCGTAAGTTCGAGTTAGACTGGGATCAGAATAGTTAGTTTATATAAAATTCTCTCCTTATTCTATGCATTAAATACCATACAATACAATACTGTAAGAGGATTGTAATCAATCACAATCCACTTACAGTACAGTATTGTTCAAGACATTGCTCTCAATTGCAATTAATTATTTTTTAAAAACATTTTCTGACTATTGGAAATTGTTCCTGACACTAACACCTATAGAAATAACATATCTGCAAATAATATTTGTTAGACTGAGCAAAAATTCACTCGAAAAACTTTTTTTGTGGTGAATTTCACCCCAAATGACGGTACTTGTATCTATAAAAAATTAATTGGAAGTTCGTCTTTTTAAAAAAATTAATAAGTCTATTGGGGTAATCTTAAGTAAATCCATTCCTTTACAGGTATATTTGGTGAAGATTTTCTCCACCCTCGTCAGATAACGTCAGACAACTAGATGTAACAAATGACAATAGAGAAACTTTTTTGAATTTGAATTGAATTTTGAAACATCCAAGATGATGGTATTTCATAGAAGTTTTGTGACTAAATCAGTGTAGTTATCGTCTCTATATTTCAAGCTTCCTTTGGCTTCCAGTCCAAGACCAAGTCGAATGAAGAATATTCCACAAATGGACTTTTAATTCTTGATATAGTTTCTCCTTATACTTTGGTTTGTTTCTCTTATTTTCCATGTATGTAAGTCCAAGTATTATGAAACGCAAATATTTTTAAATATTATTATAGATATAAATTTTACTTTATAATATATATTTTAAAACGTCGGCTTTTAGTGAGTTTTTTTAAGAATGCCGTGAGTGTCACGGTAAGTATACGCGGAATAAAACTGCCAGACGCCGAAACTACACAAATACGATTGAAGTTCTCACTTCGCAGTAAAGTTGTACACAGTAGAATAATGATTGAACTGGAATTTAGTTTTGATTGAATCGCGAGATCACTGCAAGTAGGAATCATCCAAGAAAGTATTAGAAGAAGTTTTTACGGAATCAAAATCGACTTTTATTCGTAAATTACCTCCAAGCTCATAAAAAATTAAGTCAGATAATTAATCTTGTTAAAGCATTTAATATCAAGTAGATGCTACCATTCGTCAGACTTAACCCCAGATGGCTAGTAAAAGATAATTGAGAAGTTGTATCCAAAAACAAGAAAATCGCACGGAGAATTTACTTTAACGATATAATTTAGTGAATAATTTTAATTAACGAATTTAATCCTTATGACTACATGACTACATGACATAATCTACATGACTTGTATCGTACAAAATATTTCGGATCCACACATATTCGATTAATTCTTCTTCCATCTTTAAACACTCACTGTGAAATTAGGAGAAAAATTGCGACAAGAATACTGCGCCACGGTATGATGCGAAGCAATGTTACGCGGTAGCTATCGTTCTTTAAACCCACAAAACCTCATCATGACTCACACTGCGTCACCTCACTAATTTGCGTCCCATTTTGCCACTGGCCTGACTAATGAGCATTTGTTGAGGAGAACCTAACCAACACATAAAATATAATAAAATTATCGGTACTTATAACTTTGTTCGTTAAACATCATAAAATATTTTTAACAAAAAAATTGTACCGACTTCAAAATATTAATAAAGAACTCACTAAAAACGAAAAAATAATCAAATTTAGAAATATGTATATAATAATCGTTGTAATAAATAAATAAAAATAAACAAAAACCTTATTTAACCTATCTACTACACGTATTATATATTCTACTATATACACACAATTTAGCTTAATACCTACCTAAACCTATTTATCTATTCAAAATATTATTTCAACCGCTACCAACTGATCACTTTGAAGTCGGTGCCAAGCAACAAATTAGATTTGTTTTGTTCGTATATTATTATTTTTGTATAGTTTGGACTTGCTAGTAGTAGATAGCCCAAGTAAAATAAAGCCCGTGTGAGGAAAAATAGGAATAAAGAAACAATGATTGAAAATAAGGAACGCGTGAGGACCCGGGGTCCGCTACCTATTATAGGTGATTTGACAAACGTTCCAACCAAAGTAAAATATAAACAGTTCCTGCCCCTTTGGGAATAGAAACCGCGACCTCCGCGTGTGAGCTTAACGTTTTAACCGTTACACCATTAAAAGAGTTGCCTGTAATATTTCTACTACCTCTTATATGGTATGATTAGTGCATAAAAAGCAAACTGAATGGTTTTATACTGAACTACTTCCGATTTTTCGTCACGTCATTTCAGGAAAAGCTTTATACAGAAATATTTGATTATTTTAGATAAACAGTATATGAAAACTCTGTACCTGCCTTTGATATTTGGTGGTTTCCTCAATTTCCCACCACCCTTCACCCCTTCAGATCTTGACTTGGTTCCAACGGGACCTCCTGGAAAGTGCAGTCTTTCGAATAAAGAAAGAATTTTGAAGATCGGTCCATAATTGACGGAGAAATCGGCGAACATATATTAAAAATATAAATATATACTGCCGAACATAGAACCTCCTCCTTTTTTGAAGTCGTTTAATAAACATATAAATCAAACGTTAATATATCTATAAAATTTTATATAACAATCTTAAATGCACAATTAAGGTTTTTTTCTTTATTTATAATATTAGTCATCGCTATAGTCACTAAATTTCCCATCTTGAAAATTTTTGGAATATTCATATAATGTGTTGTTAAGTCAAATCATCCGTCATCAATGGTAACATATAATATGAGAAATGTTTACGAGTTGAGAAAAGTATTCGTCTATATTAAAAATAGAATTGACTCGACAATAATGTTTATTTCAAAGTCGAATTTATAAATTCATAATTCCCTGTATATATCGGAACTTGTACACACACTCTTTCTCAACTGCCGGACGTGTGCTAATCGATGGAAGCGTTTTTGGAAAAAAAAGGCCAACTCGAAAATAGGCATCAATTTAACATGTCTATCTTGACATCATCATAATCCGTAATATTTATGTTGGCAACGATAAAGCTTTATAGTAATATTTATGGTCGTTATAAATCAAGACCTCTTCTGTTTACGGAAACTCAATTATAAAGTGCATTCCTGGTAAAAATGTGTTTTTATTTGTTTTATATTGGGCCCGGATTTGTTTATGTTAAATATTTTATCACCCCATATAAATCTCGTTGACTGTTGTATTTCGGGATGCGGCTGTCGTCACATATTCCGAGTAACACTGTCAATATGACTTGCTGTATTAAATATTTCTCTTGGTAAGTTAGTATACTTTTTGGTTCTCGAGAATCTCCATAATGTAGAAGATTATTAATTCAAAGAACGAAGAGCTGGCTTGTATTTATTACTAGATTGCCGTAAATAAGTAAGAATTGAATGTAACTTCCTTTATGAGGTGTAAATTATGTGATTGAAACTCCATATCGTCTGTAAAAGCGTAATATATTTTATATAATTTTTTAATTACATCTCTAAAAAAACGAACAAAAAAGAAACACTTGTGGTTCGTGGAGTTCGAAATCCCAGAATCGACCGTTAGAAAGTTTACGTTAACTGTAAAATATCGATCATATTTTGAGGGTAATTTAATATTTTATTGATGTGTTTTATGTCTTTGGGAAAATTAAGATAATGGTAAATAAACTAAAAGAGCGAGAGTGTCATCTCTGCTCGATTGGGATCTGCCACCCTTGTAGACACCAAAAACAATTGCCATAATTGGTAATAATGTTTAGCCCCCTTCTCGAACTGCAGTTGCCAAATGTGATAACTGAACATATCCAAGGGCTTTTCGAGCTCTATGAAAGTTCATTTATGCAGCCGCGACCATCAAAGTAACTACGTTTTTAAATCGTGACGATTATACAGTGCTTTACGCTGCACAGCCCGAGTATTCCAGTTTTCCGTTTATTTTAGTTCTATTCATTCACTTATTTATTTACCTATTCGTTTATCGAATCATTTATCTATTGATTTAACTATTTATTTATCCATTCATTTACCTATTCAGTTATCAATTTATTCTGAACATTCTCCGCTATTTATTTATTTAATAATTATAACTCGTAATAGTTTTATGGTTGCAAGTGTAAATATAAATTGTAGCTATTTTATAAACCAGGGGCTAATGCTATAGTACCCAATATGGATAATTTGGAGCATACATAAACGGCAGCGAAAGTGGTTTCTACTGGCCCTTGATGGCAGCGTATCTAGCATCTAGCGTGTGGCTTTTTGCTTTCTCCCTTGTACGCATTGCACGTCCATCATAGTTGGAGCTGGAGAAGTGAGTGCTTTAATAACAGTACTGTTCAATTGTTAATTTGTTTATTTGTTTTAAAAATTCGGCTTAATGCTAGCGAGGCCTACAAACCCTAGTGACAGTAGATCTCGCGCGTTATCCCTTGATCACATTGCACGTCATTATTGTTATTGTTAGAATATAATCTAGTACGTCGCATGCTATCCCTTCGTACCGTGTACAGATGTCATACTTCATCCAAGCATAGTTTATCATTGCTATCAGATATGGCTATTGTCTTTCATCATTATTCTCTAATGACACGTTTAGGCATTGTTATCACTATCGGCATTGAAAGCTCAACAGACCGACGTACAGATTCAATTACCAGTCAACTGGCCTTAATTATCAGTACCATCGCCGTTGTTAATCAACCTGGCCTTTAATAATTATACGGCTGATTTAAAGTTCTTTATATCACACTCTCATTCTCGAAAATTGGTTGCTCAGTTACTTTTTTATCTATTCAGAACTGTCGCCCGACTATTTCCTCAATAAACGTTTACATTTTAGTTTAATCGATTTACTGTTGTTTGTAAGTACTGTATATGATGTTTGTTTTTATTGTGTATATATTTTCTTGTAACTCAAATAAACAAGTACCCTTTAAAAATAATTTATAGTTTTTATTTACGCTCGTATAATAAAATTCTTATATAAAGCAAAAATTATATATATTTGTTTGATTATTTACTGAATCAAACTAAACCATCGTGTGAGGCTCTCGGAAATAATATTTTGTATATTTGTGACAAATATTGAATATACACTATCCTTACAAAAGTATAAATGCGACTAAATAATTGTTCACCATGATGACTTTCGGTCGTCTTTTAGAAAACATGGGAAAATCGACATGGAAATGATTAAATAGAAAACCCTATGCTACCCTTCCCTTGATACCACCCTTCACCTCGCATTGCTCCATTCATTTACTCGGATTTGGATTTATTTATTCTACACTGCGGTTATCCCAATGATAAAAGCACTGTTTCTTTGATCTTGGAATATTTACTGATAACAGTTATCTTAAAATAGCCACTTTACTGTCCAGAGCTATAAAAACCTCTACGTGGTAGTTGAAAATATCCACAAGTGTAATAGAGGGTGAAAAAAAAAACATGTCAATTTTGCAGTACGATGAGAAGACAGCCATCTAATTATATCAATTTGGAGATCTCCAATATTCAAGCAGAATCAGCGAAATATCTCGGCATACATCGCGATGGTAGATCATTGGTAACATCCTATTATATCAAAATCTGAGTAGAGTTAAAGAGGGATGTTTAATCGAGAATTTATAAGATCCTATACAAATATATTACGGAAATATATGAGAAATTAATTTTATGCCGTCTAACTGACTTAAATCTCAGTAGAATTCCGATCCATTACCGTTACATTCTTAAATTTTCTGATAATTTAATAGGGGTATAATGAATCGCGAACTGTGCCAAATATACATAAGATTATAAATATATATATAAGGTATTTTATTACACTAATCCTTATATTAGGTAAAAACATTATTAACTTATAATATTTATATTCTTTGAAAAAATTGCATGTAACAGCAGACGTACTATCTTTGATATCAGTTAGCCCGACTATGATCTAAAGATATAATATTATATCGTAACACATAAATAATAAATTGAACAAATAAAACAAATTAACGCCATAATTTACTAAAGATGTTAATAATATATTTACCTGAATATAGCGAGAATTTCATAGAATACAAGTAATTAAAACTTTAGTAACATTCTTAAAAAACATACATGAATTAGATAAACACGGAAAATGAATGCCATATTCAGAATCTCGTTCATTTCTAGAAATGCTCTCAAAGGCTAGACGAATCCTGACATTATCCTGTTACAAATGTGCTATTTTAATGCTACTGGCGTTTAAAGTAATTAACGAAACTCAAACAAGAGACTAATTTAATAAGAAAATGTTCATTTTAATCAAGACTGACTTTCGGATTCCTAAATTGAAACCGAACACGCAACAGGAAATTCTCTATTTTTGATACGCAATATGTTTTCTCATGTTTTCGGAAATGAAGCTTGAATTTATTAATAGTGACTAGTAATAATAACTAATTTTGGGTGAATCATGATAAATTACATACACTTATTAACTTTAGCAAATTAATGTACAGTTTTATTTTTAATAAACCAAGCGCCATATTTGTGAAGTACATCCATTTCCGATATTGCTTTGGAAAATGTTTAGAAATATTAGTCCATTTTTTAACTAAATATTGCTCGTCACGATAATATGTTTTTCCAATTGATCGTACCAAAAAGACAAAAAATATATGCCATAAACTTAATATAGAACTAAGATCTCAAAACTGTCGTATTAAATTTGACTTGTCGATTATTTTCTGTCTGAGACGCTATATGTTGTCTGTCTCGATCTATTTATTGACTTTGCATTTCCAATCACAATAATCACAAATATTAATCAGTTCAGTCAAACCGAACATTTTCTTTACTTCTTCTTATCTTATTTTCTAACGGCTTATTTTAAAGAAATATTAAAAAACATATTCCGTAAATTTGATAAAAAATTATTCATACAATATATAGAACATTATAGACAAATTTTGATAATACAAAATTTGTATTTTCAAAATATATAATTTCATGTAATATTAAATTAAACAGGTCCAAAAAATTTCAATAAAATAATAAATCAGATTTATTATAACACATAAAGTAAAGACAAAAGACATCCGGTCTTACCCAGCCTGGATTACTGGCGTGACTGGAATCACTTAACCTTATTGGATTTTTCATTCCTACTCAACACTAACTTCCTTGGAGACCTACATATTTCAGTCCCATATCACTTTTAGTGTCTTATCTTGATTCATAATTATAACGATAAACCTATAAAGATAATTATTGGGCTAACAGTTTTTTTTTAAACTTAACAATTAACCATTTCGATATGAATTTAATAAAAGAATCCTCAAAATTAATGAAGAGCTCTTTGCTTTCTTAGTAATGTTAAAAATAAAATAATGTATGTAATTACATAGCAGTTCTATAATTGGGATTTATAAACTAAAAGCAAGACACGTTTACATTGCTATCCATCAAAACCAAGATAAAATTCTAACAATAACCTAGTTACATAGATGGAAGTTGTTTTATACACTGTATTTAATATCTATATGATATATATCTATATGATATATATCTATATGAATTGAAATGTAAAGTTTGCTCTATATGTAGTTTTGTTACAATCCTAATGGTAAATAAAAAGCTTATATAAGTCAGAAATCAAAATCTTCTTACTATTTTTTCTAATTTATAATGCACATATAAATACCATTTATATATACCATATATAATACCATTTATATTGTGTACTATAAACTATCTATTATAATCTCTTTTTTCTTTCTTTCTATCTATTATAACCTTTAAATTTCTTGCTTGTTTGTCTTCTTTCCAGCTTTCTATTTATTTCTTATTTATAATATTTACCGAAAGGTAATATATAACATCGAAAAATAACGAAAACTGATTCGATACTCGAACACTTTATACAATGCACTTGATAAGATCACATTGTTCTTTTTCCTTCTTTATGGTGCACATAACTTCCATTTATAGTATATATTCACTTCCTTTAACCATAAATATCTTTTTCTAGTATACTAATTCCAATTTCTAGTAGAGGAAAATAAAATTTAAACGAATATTTTGCCATCCTAACATATTGTCTCAAATCTTCTTTAATATTAAATAAGTAGTATATTATTTAACTCCTAACTATACATAATACCAAAATAAGAAAATTAATTTCTTACTACTAACACTAATGCACATAATCTCCATTTATAGTATATCAATCAATTGGATTAATGATGTAATATAATATTAAACGCCTAGTGGTAAAAAACTCCAAAATATAACGAAAAATATTTTCTACTAGTATAAAAAGATATTTTCTGTTCCCTTTAATTTGTAATGTACATTTTATTTTATTTACATTACATTTTATTTCTTTTAGTGCAAAACTAATCTCTATTTGTGATACAGCAAATTCTACTTTAAACAAAAACTTTGCCATCTAAATATATTGTCCCAAATCCTCATTTTAATTAAATAAATAATATAATATTTAACTCGTAACAATACAAAATACCAAAATGTAACGAAAACTAATTTCCTTTATAGTCTGGATTAATAATATAATATAAGATTTAACGCATAGTGGAACAAAACTCCAAAATATAACGAAAAATAGTTTATATTAGTATAAAAAAACCGCTTTCTTCGTTTCTGTTCTATATAAAGTAAATCATGTCCATTTCATTCAATCGTCCATAGGATTTCAATTCCTTCTATTGCTATATCAATGTTTATTTCTGGTAAGAAAAAATATATTTAAACGACAATTTGCTCTAGTGTAAATTAATTCTTTTTTGAGATAAAGAAATAATATGATATTTAGCTCGTAACAATACAAAATAACAAAATGTAACGAAAACTAATTTCCTTTATAGTATGGATTAATAATATAATATAAGATTTAACTCATAGTGGAACAAAACTCCAAAATATAACGAAAATCAATATCTTACCCTAGTGTAAATTAATTCTTTTTTGAATTAAAGAAATAATATGATATTTAGCTCGTAACAATACAAAATACCAAAATGTAAAGAAAACTGATTTCCTTTATAGTATGGATTAATAATATAATATAAGAATTAATGCATAGTGGAACAAAACTCCAAAATATAACGAAAAATAGTTTATATTAGTATAAAAAACCGCTTTCTTCGTTTCTGTTCTCTATAAAGTATATCATGGCCATTTCATTCAATCGTCCATAGGATTTCAAATCCTTCTATTGCTACATTAATCTTTAGTTCTGATAAGAAAAAATATATTTAAACGAAAATTTGCCCTAGTGTAAATTAATTTTCATTTGAGTTAAAGAAATAATATGATATTTAACTCGTAACAAATCAAAACACCATAATATCTCGAAAATCAATATCTTACTACTATAACACTCTATAAATCATTCCTGACGAAATCACTTTTTTCCCTTCTGTATAACGCATCTAAACTCCATTTGTATTATAGTATTAATTTCCTCCTATTGTAAATTAAAAATTAAAAATTCCAGCCTCTATATATATTACTACACCCTGCATAATGCTTTTGGTGAGGTCTGTATAGTTTGGTGGGTCTTACCTGGCATTTGGGATACTGCTCGTCCGCTTGCCTTTCTACCTTCCAACCCAACAACGGTGGAATGCAGATCAGAGCCGACAGCAGCCAAACTGCTCCAATCATGAGAACCGCACGCATGGGAGTACGCTTCTTCAGGTATTCCACGGCCTGCGTGATGCTCCAGTAGCGATCCAAAGAAATGAGACACAAGTTCATGATGGAGGCCGTGCTCAGCAGCACGTCCATGGCCGAATGCACGTCACACCACCACGCCCCAAAGATCCAGTAACCCATGAGTTCGTTGGCGAGCGAGAACGGCATGATAATCAGGCCCAAGAAGAAATCGGCAACGGCCAGCGACGCGATAAACCAGTTTTGGATGTTCTTGAGGGCCTTCTCCGTGGTGATCGCGATGATGACCAGCATGTTGCCCACGACGACTACGATCATGAGCAGGGTAACCACCACGGAGGCCACCACGATCTGAGGTAACGTATAGCCGCTGGGATAGTGGGGTACGGCGAGGGTGGCGTTCCCGCCGCTGATGTTGCTGCTAGCGTTGTCTGCCAGCAGGAGCGCGTCTTCGACGGCAAGCGCGGTACGCGCCGTGAAATTGGCAAGAGCCATGAGTATGTACAATGTTGGTCCCTAATGACACTATTTACAGAACCCGTATTGACCGAAGTTTGTGCCGTCTATTGGCGACGGACAAAAGAGGCAACTAAACCATACCAGAACCGAGAACGTGGCTACACTAGTGAGAACGGGGGGTTGGTGACGAACCGCCTGACGTCGTCGTCGTCGTCGTCCGCCGGGCAGCGGGGCGCGCAGGGCATGTTCTCGTCTGCCTGGACGACCGCACACTGGGCGCGAACGACCCAACCACGGAGACGACGACGGCAGCAGCGGTGGCAGCGGCGGCGGCGGCTCACGGTGGCGGCGTCGCATGCGTCCAGGCTCCGCGCTCGCTGCCAATTTCAGCCCGATCATCGTCATCTCGTCGGGGTACCACTTCCATCAACATTAACTGGTGCAACCTTTAATATACAATAAATACGTATATAATACAATATACTGCGATTTTTAATAACTTTTGCGAAATTAAAAAAAGGATGAGTAAATATATAGTCCTTTCAGAGTAAATCTATTAATTCTATATAGTACGATTTTAGTAACTTTCCCAAAAATTGAAAAAGGATGAATAAATATGTAGTGCTTCCAATAAAACTGACACAAATGGATTGCCTAATTATGTTTGTAAAATGGTAAAATTCGTTTTAAAAAGATACAGAATGAAGTCCGAACATGTAACCCAATCGGCCTATAAAATTCCATTTTTGTTGGCCCTGGTCGGCACCGCTCTTAAATGTCGGCAAAATTATTCAAAACATTATTGATAATTACCAGAGGTTATAAAACGGCAAAAGTTCATTTGGCGCTTGTTTTGATAGAACTGTTGTTTAAAGTTTTTAATAATTTTAATTAAAAATGCCAAAGCTATTAAATAGTCAGAACTGATTGCGTCTCTACTTCACTTTAACGTTAGCTTTACTCGATGTTAATTTATGAATTATACATAAACAAAGATCACTTTTGGCCATATAAATATTATTTAACACAATTATTTTAGCGAAAATTGTTAGTTTGAGAAATATGCAAAGAAAACTAAGGGATATACAGCTGTTTGGTGCATGTAAATCATCCCTTCTCAGGAAACATAGGTTATAAGTGGTGTAGATATAATCCAGGAAGATTAAAACACATTTTTTGGCAAAATTAGTTTTTTTATTCAACATAATTCCCTTCAAGGGTGATACACTGATTATAGCGACCCTCCAACTTTTGGATACCATTTTTGTAGTACGATTTGTCCTTTGCTTCAAAATAGGCCTCAGTTTCGGCGATCACCTTTTCATTACAGTGGATCAGTGGATGGGAAGCAATTCGAAGCCTAATTCATGCCGATTTCGACCTCCAAATGGTCCAATAACGCTATGTAATAGTCGCTATTGATGATTCTTACTTTTTCAAGGTAGTCAATGAAAATAATTCCATGCGCATCCTAAAATAGGAGGAGGCGGAGCGGGTTCATCGTGTGCAGTCCACTCGGATGACTGTCGATTTTACTTCGGAGTGAAATGGAGAGCCATATTTCATCCGTTGTACCATATCTACGCAAAAACTCGGTTTTGTTACGCTTGATACACGTTCAGTTCATATCTTTAGAGTGTCTGCTATTTCATTCAATTTCAATTTACGGTCATTCAAAATAATTTTGTTGATTTTTTAAATGTTTTCGTCGGTAACAACCTCTTTTGGGCGTCCACTGTGTTCACCGTCTTCGGTGCTCATTTTACGACGTCTCACCTTAGCATACCAATTCTTGATGGTTGATTTTTTTGTGGCAGTGTCCGTAAACTGGACATCAAGCCAAGTTTTTGCTTCAACTGTATTTTTCTCTTCAAAACGCAATATTTTATCAACACGTGAAATTTTTTTACCACTTTTTTCACAATAACAAAAGTTGTTTCACCCAAAATGCTACAATTCACAAACTAATGATCCGAGAGCTGTCAAGTTTAACCACGCATCTTTTGAGAGTTTGGGCTAACTAAAAAACATATGGAATTCATTCTAGTAGCGCCATCAGTGTGATTAGTGTCAGGCCGAGGATTTTTCAATTGACCTGTTATCTAGAACAGACATGGATATTTCAAAATGCTGTAAAATTAAGAGTGTAAAGACAACAAAATTTGGTGAAAAAAGTAAAAAGTTACAATAACATTGGTTTTATAACTTATAAGGTATTTAAATAATTCATTGCAGATATATTATTGGTTATGGCGGAAACAGTCATGGCTTTATGCATGGAGCTGAATTAATGTTTTGCCGCTTGTCAAATATAAACTAATTGTTTATGTTTCATTTAAAATACTTATTTTCAAGAAACAAACCTGAAAAAAGGTACGTTGTTGAAACAAATATTATCTACAATAACACTTTCGTTTTGGATAAACTCCATCAAACACACAGAAAAATAAATTGACAAATGGAGGAAAAGTGTTCGATAGATTAGACATTAACAATTTGGCAAATGACAATTTTAACGGTGATACTGATAGTCAAAGAAACCGAATGAAACCTTTTTGTTGTGGCTTATGGCTTAATGTCGACAATTACCTCCACAGAGTGATAAGAGCAGAAATAACTAAATTTGAGTATAACCGATAAGTTAATATAGTATAACTGTAGAAAATCATATTGCAAAGGGCGAAATCTTTGCGTAATTTATTAAGAATATTAATACTAACTATTTTTGAGATATGGCAAATGCATTAGGAAGAATGTAGTGATTAAATCTACTTATATAATATAAAGGAAAACATACACAGGCTTTGACAGAGGAAACTCAGGAAAAATTCAGAGATATTAAAATGACTTACAGATTCAATAACTAATTTAATAACTTCAAACACAGGATCGAAGAAAAAATGAATTCAACGTAAAGAGGTAAACATGCTCTCGAATGAAAGTCAAATACATTACTTGGATATAGAAATGTAAATTAGGTAGATTAGACTACATAAAAAAATATGCTCATAGATAGCGTGGAAATGGTTCGATGTAAATATAATGAAACAACTCTAAACTACAATCTATTGTAGTTGTCTAATTAAATGTCGTTTAAGTCCTTCGCAGGTTTATGTTAAAATAATATCATATAAAATAATAGTTGAAAACTTTATTTTTGATTTATTATTTTGTTTACATTGGTATTTCGTCAGTTTAAACTTAAATTTTTATGACGTGTATTGGATATTTTATTGCAAGAATTATAAATATATTTTTTTAGTATTTATATGTCAGTATAATTTCCCTTAACCTCTATATAATAGATGTCTTAGAAACAAATATGTTTTCATCCCGTTTTTTGTCCATTATACGCATGTATCCATTTTGTTATACGTTACTGGGAACCGCAAGAAATGTTTTTCATACAAGCATTTTACAAGAAGAACAGATTTTATATCCTTACTTACCCTCTATACAAAGCAGATTTTAATTTGCCATCAATGAGAAACGTACCAAGAGAAACTTGACAAGCATTAGCAAGTATTTCAATACTCATTCCATCGAATCTTATCAGAGTAAGAGAGGAGAGAGAGTGGGAGTGGTGGTGTAAGAGTACCCTCCTCTAAGACTTCTATAATAAGCGTTGTACTACATCATAGGTATCAAGACAAACTCTTTAGTCTGCCTTCTTTTTCCGCTATACTTACAGCTGATATGTTCGCAATAAAAAAGCTCTAAACTTCATCTTATCACTTATCACTTAATAGCTAAGCTAAAATCTGTCTTGAACTTACTTCAAACTATTGATAATATATTTTCCTTACAAGGGCTAGGCACACGTTTTCTTAGGACCATCCTTGACACAGTTTGGATGGGGAGAGCGTGCGATTGCCGTTTTCATTGATGTCGCTTTCAATTATATATATTGCCCCTTACTTCATATTAGAATCAAACTAGAACAACTGCAAGAATTCTAGTGCTCGGAAGCAGTAATATGGTGACATGAAAGGTAGTGATAAGAAAATGACAGTTATTGTTGAAATAACAAGCATAATCGATCTAGCAGCAGGTGCATTTGTTTCTTTAGGATGGTGCATGTAGATGAAAGAAAACGCCCTTGTATGGCACCGAGACTTGAACACTGTTATCATCAAGTCACAAGAAACACAATCCTCTGTGTAAAAATAAACTATTTGAGCGCAGGCACCAATTCCCAAAAATACATGAATCAAGCGATCATGCGGTTACGATCAAAAAACGATACAAAATTAGGAGACTAAGTGAATAAGGATTATGCGAAGTGATGATGATGCACGACTATGTTAGATCCGATGGGAGATGTTTACGCCCAGCTATTCTAAATTTAAATAATTCTACGTATTATCGGATTACTAAGCATGGTTTTTCTATCCATCCTTACAAATTTGTTATTGTGTAAAAGACTGTATCGAACGAATCGAATTGTCGAGAAAGGTAAAAGAGCGCTTAAAATGTTGCAACAACGTCGTCACTTTGAACCCCATGGACGCTATTTACACATGATAAATATGTATTTGAAAATTCTGCTGCAAAACCAGAGTAGTTAGAACAAGAGACACATTACCCTTGATGCTCTTCAAGAATTATTCCTGAAAAGAATAAGTAGTTACCGAAAGGACAAATAGCTACCGAGGAGACCCGATCTAGTCTTCAAAATTTTAATTCGGTTACATTAAAAGCACTGACTCCTATCAATCTCTCACAAATTAATCTGAATTAAAATAAAGAACCACATGTGACTCTGCACTAAATGCTACCTCGGGTGGTTGACAATTTTCATTCAAAACTGAATTAACGTAGACAAATTAATTTTTCACTCAACGATTTGATCTTTTGAAGTTTAACAAACTTTACACTTAGAAAGCCTGTAGCCACTTTTCCGCCTTTTGTCAGGAAATAATTGATTAACCTAATTGTAATTGTCTTGCATTGTCTTCAAACTTTTTTGTATATCCAGGCAATTCTTTGTTATTGACATAAATATCACCACTTTTAAATCGCTGACAATTGTAACAATTGTGATATATCGAAGCAACAGTACCATAGTATTATAAAAGTGTAAAGACAAAATGACAAAAGAAATTATTATCGAATGCAATTTAAAGTGTTCCATGATTAGCAGCATCAGTTTATTCAATACATAATAGCTCAATAACTTTGAAAGGATAACTATTATTTTATACAGGTATATTTCAAAAATATCGAGTTTAACGCATTAACATAGTTTATTCAATCATTATTCAAAAACCAGAACCAAACTAAGGTGATCGAGAATATTATAAATAGTATCAGCTAGAAAAAACATGCTAAGTCTAAATTCAATAGGATAACTGTAACATATCAAGGTTTAGATCAAGTTTTAGTAACAGAAAAATCGGTTATTTGTGACAGGAATTTCATTCATTATTAACAGTACGTTAAATAAATGAAACCGTATTTCTTAATATAAGACATGCTTCTGATGAAAATCTTAAATTGATGAATAACTAATTATATAATCTAGATTAGCGAGTCTTTTAAGTTGATATATAAATATATATTATATTTTGTTAATAGTTGAAATAATCAAGAAAAAAAAATAAAACAAGTTTTTATATAGGATATAAAAATATGGCATCTAGCAGGCGATACAAAAGAGAAATAAAAGTAAGATACAATCAGCTGAAAAAAAAACTCAGAAGGGTCAGTGGTATAATACAGATAGACAGGACGAGAAATAAAGAAATAATCAAAGTCCATGAACCTTGGAACTTGGAGGAGTAGATAGAAACGAGACTACTCAGTTGGTGGGGACCCTTACAGCCTTGAGCAAAAGACGTAAAGTTACAATACTGAGCAGAGACAGTGTTCAGGAAGTCAGAGAGATATATTAGTAAAATTATTAAACATGTTTATAAAATTCCCTAAATACCGTTTAATTAATAGCCTTCCATAGCTTTCTAGAGGTATTTTGAGACTCTCCGACAAATTGCTGCTGCCTGGTCTATAGCTTATTTTGGAAAAGGGAAGAAACCCTTATAAATGGCTATTAGTTCCAAGAAAAGGTCATTAGTACATACAGTATATTTTCAGAGTGGATTTGACATACACGCCACCTTAAATATAGCGAACCAAAAGGTTCGTATTCATTCACAATAAGTTTATATTCACGTTATTATTAACGTCATTGTTAAGTTATTAAACAAACGTACGATCAATCCCTATCATCGAAGATAGTTCGAATATTCCATTGTAAAGTAAAAATTATATTATAAGTATACAGTTTATTTTTATTTCAAGAAAATAGTGAATACCCATTAACTAATTGATGTCAGATTGATTGATCAATAATAATTGATTGACTTTCGTGAATCACTGATATCTTTCAGGATCATTCAGGACGACTTATAATTAACCCTAGTACACCAATCTCTGATTATTATTTTATGAATTACACAAAGTATTTCCACTTGATCCTTCTAGTATATGTATGTATAATATATATATATATCTATATATATATATATATATATATATATATATATATATATATATATATATATATATTTCATTAGAATATTAGATAAATAGATAAGTCTCGATTACTGTATGACTGAACTGAACGAACTGAAGCTAGAAATTCATCAAAACTATAACTTCGCAGTGTAAATTATCCTCGGCAACGAATAATTCCCCAAACTAGAACAAAATAAATGCCGGAGCCGTTCCACTACTTAGATTTCCGCCGAAGATAAATTGCCGCGGCGTACGATTTTTCCCTATTCATTGCTCGGGATCGGTGCTGGCAAATCGAAGACGAAACAAAATTTTCGGAAATAATTACGGACATTACGTAGCGATTGCTCATTGCACAATCGTCGAAAGTACAAAAGTAAAGTTTTATTCGAGAGATCTGGCAGATTCTAGTTCTACGAGAGAGAACGATTAATATTTTCGGAGTGGGGGTGTTGGTGATTAATCGTTATGAATTTTAGTTCTAGCGGTGGAACTAAATGGATTATTTGTTAGATAGAGGCAGCTGCCTGCCTCGAATCTTATAAATTTTAATTTAGCGACGGATTAGTTTTAAATTATTAGGCCACTTGCTAAATATTACCGGTGTTAATACAACTGCAATATTACCCAATAAAAGAATGTTTTCCTCACTGGGCGAGTGAATCCTTGAACTAATTTTGGGTTAAAAAGTACGAATATAACAAAGAAAAGTTTAATTAACTCTATCTCTTTAATTTAATAAAAACATGGGAATTAGCGTAATGTTTTTTTTTTCGGTGGCTATCAAAAGTTAGAGAGACTAATGTCATCATGCCCTTACATCTTCGTAAACTCACATAAATATCTTAACGCTGGAAAAAGCATGTTAAACCCTAGTTGATGTTTTTGTAAACATTTCAGACCAACCTGAGGTAGTTATAATTTTTTTATTCTCCTAAAATTTATATATAGCATCCTTGAGGGCGTCTTAATCTTCCTTTTGGTTTCCTAAAAAAAACCCTTTTGCTAAAACTACATCAGAAGCAGTAACAAGCTAACGTATTCCTTACTCGATAAGGACTCGACTCTCGACTCGACTTCCTTGACATTCGCTTATTAAAGTATTTAGCGTAGTACAAAAGTCACTTTGACGTTTTCTGAAATGGAACATAAGTTGTAACAGTATGTGTAGTCCACTACTTATCCTATAATACTCACACCGCATGAAAATATTGCAATCTTTATAAGAGTTTCGAATTTACACGTTTCCCTGATATGTTGATATCGCAAATATTTCTCTCTGAAATATTTCAAAACAAGATATTCTGCACTAATTGCAATAAAGATACTTTGGAACTCGTTGTTACAGCAATAATATCATTGTATAATAGTATCCAATCGCCTAATGTGGGCCTGGTTAAACTTCGATGATCAAAATTTCCTAGAGGAAGACGAGCAAGCCAACTCTGGCACTATCTCATTCACTTAAGCACGCATCACCCACATAAGCACCAAAACATTTTCTAGTTACACTACCACTATGCATCACGTTAGACAAAAAGCAAAACACATTAGAACCTAAATAAAACAACTGTACTGGTTAGTCGGAAGATACTCTCAACTTGATCTAAAATCAAAGAGGTTGATCTATAATACAATTATAAAGCAAATTTGGACCTATGAGGTGCAAATATGTGGTTGCACTAAAAATTCAAATCAACTAGTCATACAACGCTGTCAAAACAAGATTCTTCGATTGATTACCAATGCCTATCGCTATATAACCAATGCAGAACTACACGATGACCTAGAATTCAAATGGATTTGCAAAGTTATCCAAGATTTCTTATATATAACTTATATAAAGTGTATACATTTAGTGTAAACTATAGCTATAAGTTAATAATAAATAAACAATTAAAATTTTACTAAGCGTATCTAATAAAGATGTTATAAAAAAAACTACCATTATACCTTGGATATTGAACGAACAGTTGCCTTTGTTATATTATTGCTGGAACCTAAAAATTCGTGGTGCTTCGGTTGGACTTACACTTTTAAGTAACTACTGTCGACTTGGTTGGATAATTCTGCTGGGGCATGGTTGTAAATTTATGTTTGTGATTGTTTAGTATTTGTGATTGCCCTAGAAAAGAGATTCAACTTATTTCCCTTCAAGGGTGATACATTGATTATAGCGACCCTCATACTTTTCGATACCATTTTTGTAGTACAATTTGTCCTTTGCTTCAAAATAGGCCTCAGTTTCGGCGACCACCTCTTCATTCGATGAAAATGTCTTCCCAGCGAGCATTCTTTTGAGATGTGAGAACAGAAAATACTCGCTGGATTTCAGATATGGAGAATACGGTGGCTGAGGGAGCAATTCGAAACCCAATTCATGGATTTTTGCCATCGTTTTGATTGACTTGTGGCACGATGCATTTTCTTGGTGAAGCAGCACTTTTTCTTCAAATGCGGCCGTTTTTCAGCTATTCTGTCCTTCAAACGGTCCAATAGTAACTGTTGATGGTCTTTCATTTTTCAAAGTAGTCAGTAAAAATTATTCCATGTGCATCCCAAAATACGGACGCCAGAACCTTGCCAGCCGACTGTTGTTTTCTCATACACAAATATTCGTGAATGATATGATGTACATGTTCAATTGATATCTTTAGAGTGCTTGCTGTTTTATTCAATATCAATTTATGTCATTAAAATCATTTTGTGGATTTTTTTAACGTTCTTGTCGGTAACAACCCCTTTGGACGTCCACTGTGTTCACCGTCTTCGGTGCTCATACCAGACCTTCGTTGCCAGACTTAGCATACCAATCCTAGATAGTTGGTTTTCCTGGGGCAGTGTCCTGAAACTCGGCATCAAGCAAAGTTTTTGCTTCAACTGTATTTTTTCCCTTCAAAAAGCAATATTTTATCAACACGCGAATTATTTTTATCCATTTTTTTTTCACAATAACATAAGTTGCTTCACTCAAAATGCTATAATTCACGAACTAATGATCCGACAGCTGTCAAATTTATACACGCATCTTTCGAGGACTAGGGCTAACTAAAAAACATACGGATTTAATTCTAGTAGCGCCATCTATGTGTCAGTTTGTGTATTTTTAATTGACCGGTTATAATTATAAATCAATATTTTTGTGATTCTTTATTGCAGTCGTCTAGCCTATTTTAATCAACAATGAACAAGTCATCCTTGTCAGTGTACTACCGTTCTCTGATTATCATAATTCACTGCTTTTAATACGGTTATTTGAATATCCTAAAGCGAACGGGAAATAATCTCCTTTTAACCGGTCAGATCGTTAGGTCCGTTTTTCGTAATCAAACAAAAAAAGAAAATTGCTCAAACCTCTTCAACAACCGCATATTTCTCGAACTCGATGTAGGGCAAAATGGCGACGTAATTTCGTCCGATTCAAAGCCGAAACGGTCGCCCGCTCTCGCGCGTTACACAGACCTACTTCTTCGCCGGCGGTGGAAGCATGGGTGACGTCACGGCGAATTATTGACGTCACGGGATAGGTCGCGCTCGGTCCTCCCGACCGCCATCGTCGGCAGCGGCCGATCTCCCGGAGCGTCGATCCGCCCGAACTGCGTAGCGAAGCAGACGGGGAGGGCGAGATAATTTCGGGGTTTCCAGTGTAAAACTGAGAAGATTTAAGAGGGCATTTGTTGTAGCTGATTGGTTTTGTTTCAAATATTAATTACCGCCTCGAGAGGAAATCTATTAAAGCTCACTCTATTAAAAGCGTCAACATTTCGTTCTATATTAAATAAAATTCTTGATTGATTCTCTTTCTCATTATCAAAAATCTAAAAACATAAGCATCAAAAACATAGGATATATTGAAATACACTAGATAAAGAAAAATATATATTAGAAGTACCCTTTTTTTAAATTTTATAACTGTATTACACAAGAGCTACTGTGTCTATCCAAAGTAGCACTGAAGTTACGTCATCAAAATGTATAATATATTGCCTATCGCAGTTTGTAAATTCGTTTTCATATCAGACAATATTTTCCGACTCATCTTATTATAGTTATAAGGAGACACAATGCAATCTGATACGTTCAAACATGTAAACAAATCAGCCTGCAAAAGTCGTCCGGTTGTCAAATGTAACATTAATGAGAATAAGAGGTCATAAACCGGCAAATAATTATTTCAGAGATAACTGTTTGTTTGGAAAATATCCAAGAAAACTTAGGGATATGCAGCAATTTTAGTGATATTATTCATTCCTTCAAACACTATAGGAAACATGGGATTTAAATAGTGCAAAGATAATCCACGAAAAGGTTTAATGCAACCTTAGATTAGGCCTCCAGGGTAGGTGGATTAGAAAAAAATTAAATGTAAATATAATAAAATAGCAATAAACTAAAAACTATTGCGTCTGTTTAACTGTAGTATAAGTCGTCGGATAATAGATGGATTAGATATATTATAATCTTAACATAAATTTTTTATAAAATTTTTTTATTCATTATTTTATTTACATTAGAATGTTGTTTAACATATAATAGCTAAAATAAACTAAAAGTCAAAGTTAAATGCGGCAACACTGCGAGGTCAAAACGTCATAAATTGAGATGGCTTGGGTTCATTGTTATTTTAGAGAGACTATATGTATAGACAATTCAAAATGAATATCTACCTAGTGAAAGTCGCCCGGTTGCCAAATGTCTACTAAAATCTTCAATATATTAGTCATAATAATTATAGGTTATAAACCAGAAAACATTCTTTTAACTCTTTTCTTCTTTTGATAAATTACAAATAGTCGCTTATTATCACACTGATTTAATATGCCGAAGCCAGGCCATACAGATTGCAACTTTAATCAGTTACTTCCAACAGGAATGAGATAACCTTTTGGTATTAAAAAAAATGTGTTAGAGAGGTAAGAATTCGTACCGTTAAATATTTTCTTTTTATAGAAAACATTTTTAGCATTTTGGTGCTGCCCCGAATATTAGTATGGGTACAGCCACTGGAATATCTCAAAATATTAAAAATATAATCTTTGATTCATTGAAAAGGAACCCTAATCATGTGAAGCGGTAGTCAAATCAATATCAGCTTTATTTTAACTCTATGAGAGATCGAATATATGACATGTGTAAAAACAGTGAGTAGGTTTTACAATACAAACATAATTTAACACAATTATTTCAGAGAAAATAATCAGCCGGAAAGTATCCATAGAAAGCTTCGGTATATCCAGCTCTTTGAAGTATGTAGAACATCCCTACATGCGCTGTTAGGTAATATAGGACTTAAATGGTATAAAGACAACACAAAGCGGTAAAATGGACCTTCCAGAAATTGTATTTAAAAGAATAAAATTTTTAAAATCATATTATGAAATCGAGAAGGACTTACTTTAATGTCTATATATGGTTGAGAAATGGGTATTTCAGAATGAGACATTGGGCGACATGGCAAGATGATAATAAAAATAGTGTTAAGATAACAAAAGTTGATGGAAAAAGGTAAATATTTGAATAACAATTGATTAGGTTTTATTAGTGTAGCGACCTTGAAGCATGTGAAATTTTACATCGTGGACTAATGGCCTACAAAATACCCAGAAATATTGTCCCAGATGATGAACACAGGCGGGGTGTCAGCAGCGCCAACTGGCACACGACAACAAATACCTGCAACCCCAAGATCCCGTTTATCTGGAAGATTATTGAAGGATAATTTCATTCATTCACTCAATGACCATAGTTCACTTCAGACGTGCCACCATTGACTGCACAAGCCTCGTCATAAGTAAACATCTTTCATATACAATAAACAAGTAAACCATCTTTCATATTACATCAATAAATAACGGTCACACCATATTAATAACCTTAACTGTTCGATTTCGACCTATCCAATCACCGAGCCATATACATACCTAAATTAGTCATAACATTTATTAATAATTCATTGCAGATATATTTTACATCGGTTTGGATGAACTCAATCAGACTTATTGAAGAATAAATTGACAACTAACGGAATTGGGAACAAGTTTTGATAGATAGATTGGAAATTAAGAGTTTAGTTAGTCACTTGAAAAAACTTTCCCAATATGGGATTATGATTCAATGGAGACAATTATATAGAGTGTCACAGAATTATGTACATAGATATGTATGTAATTGTTCAGTATATATATATAAGAATTTGATTAAAATGTATGACGAAAGAATGAATACTAACTGTTTTGCAGATATAGTAAATGCATTTAGGAGAATGTAATGTTTCAATCTAATTTTATCAAGAAACATATTTACAGGTAGCAACATAAGAAACTAAATGTTATCAAAATTACTTGATAAGGAAACACTGCAACCAAGGAAACAAGAACAAGTACTAAACTTAGAAGATAAATATGTTCTCTAATGAAATCATAATACAATACTTGGATACATATTTGTTAATTAGGTGGACTAGGCCTTGAGAAAATAGTGTTACTGAATAAAAAACGCGCCTAGGGCTGTACCCTCAAAGGTGCTGTGAAAAGTGGTTTAATGTAAATATAATAAAACACTAACCTAACCCAAAAACTCTTGTCAACTTAAAATCAGGGTGAACGGTCACCAAATCAAACCAACCAAATTGCATCAGCTCAGTTTCTTAGCCGTGGAATCTGGATTCACCAACATTTGGAAATACATTCCGTATAGGAGTACCATGGAAATTTGGGTAGAAACAGTGCCATTTCGAATATATTCAAACGTACACTGTCCACCGAAGGTACAGGCGATACTCAATCATAATTTTACAACAAATGTAAGCTGCCCAAATGGAACACCAAGTCATCGCTGTGGGCGCTTCTTTCGGAGGGAGTTTATGTAATACAGCCGATTTCGGTTTTCTTGCAAGCATCTTTTTGTACATATATCTTAGATAAACCCAAGCTTCTGCAGCTTAATAGATTTTTATGAGTTAAATGGATATAATTCTCTAATTTTACTGATCTCTAGTAGTTGAACTCCAGCGCTTGCTCTAACCAGATCTCGTTGAGATATGCAATAATGGGTAATGATGATCTTTAGCTTATCAGTCTTTTGTTCATTAATTTTCATGCTATCGTTTGCAAGGTAACTTGTGCTACGAAGTAAATTCAAACTATGTATCAGCGAAAATAGGGAGCCAAGAATCTTGTAGCATAATACTGATTTACATATCTGCATTTAAATGTTTCTGGTTTAATTGTATCCATCACCTCTTAAAAAGTAGTGTAGAATCAATATATTCTTAGTAAATATCATCTGGGAACCCAAACAAAGGCGACACCGTAATAGATGATGCGTTAGATGCCTGAAGATGTTCCTGAATAAAAACAACAATCGCATGCTTTTCGCGAAAATTATGTTTAAACAACCACAGTTCTGTCCAAATTCTGCTAGCTCTTTTGGGTTTATTTCTTCGCTAGTTCTTTGAAGCTTCATTCTTGTAATTTGAATATACAATTTTAATAATGTCAATAATTTTGTTACCCGGTAGTTTTGGTATTAAATTAACTATTTTTTGTAGTTTAAATATTTTTTTAAATAATAACAGGAGATACTCTATTTCACGCAAAGTAATTTGGCTAGCCCTGAATCTTTAAATTCCCCCCACATTTTGAATTAATTTTCCTTTGTATCCATTATAATATTAAATCTTAAGAGCCCATAGGATATGGAACATCTACAGTATGTTTGTAATTCTCCATTATGAAAATATTTAAAATCGTTTACCGTGTAACTCAGCAATACCTAACATCAGTTTTTGGGTTTTGTAACTAATAGCCTTTATAATTGTACCATACTTATGCTTTGTCTATAGAAATAAGTTTGCGATTATGTACTTAATGTTGTTATATTTGTAGGAATGTTCGTCTGGTCGGTCGGAATGTGTGGCTGTCGATGCGCTTGTTTGTCCGGACATATACTACTATTATTGTGAAGCAATTCGCGCGGGAACAGAAAGCACCGGCTAGATAAAAACTTGTTTATTTCGATCTTAAATGATACATGTGTTCGACGGGAGAATGGACAAGGTATTAGGTTAAGTTAAGGAAGTACGGAAGCGCTATGGAAGTGCTACTGATACAACGGGTAGAGAAAAAGATAAAAGATAGGGAACGGCATGGTACCAATCCACTAGCATTACCAAAATTTGAACTTGATGTTGGTGAATACGTGGCGGCCTAATGGGTCGTAAAGGTCGCTACATATTTCTATATTCTATTAATTGTAAAATAGCTGATTTGATTGTTATGTGTATTTTAGAGCATTTTTGTCGCATTTTGGACTATAGTAACCTTAACATTTAAATTCGTTTAATATATCGACATTAAGTCGCCATTTTGGGAGATACATACTGATGTGTTAATCCCACACTCGCCTTACTTGTGTATTAATGCAAACACAACAGAACAGTAATAAAAATTAATTGTAAATTAAGATTGTACTAAACATATTGAATATAAAATGTAATTAATAAAAAACATTAAGTCGATATCAAGCCATGAGCATAGATGTTTTACAGCTCTTGAGAGTTATTAATGTCTTTTGAATTTATATAAAATAGCAATTAGATGTTATTTCCAGTGTATGACCGAATCATGTTATTATAGTGTAAATATAAGTTAAATCTTTTTCCGCAAAATAACCTTATAACATGCAAAAAAGTCGGTTAAATCATCTGGAATAAGCTGATTGTTGATATAATTTATACTATAATTCATTGATTTTAGGAATTCTAGTTTTTTAGTTATGTGCGAAAGGCAATTAATTTAAATAAGATTCCTTTTCTATGCCAAAAAACCTGACGCTTTTGACTTATTTCTTACATCTAATTTGCTACTCAATCAGTGGCCTTGGGTCCCATCACTCCCTAACCTGTGTTTTCATTAAGGATAGTAGTTGGTCACTTGATAGTAGTTGAATAATATTATACACAAATAAGTTATTTAATTGTAATCAATGATATTCATTTAACATAAAGAAAGGTATTCATAATGTGAAACCTTAGTATCTAATGTATTCGTTCTTATGTAAATTTTTCAAATTGGTCTTAGGATGGATTTCTATTGTCACATCGACATTAAATATATCAGTGACTCTATCAAAGATTCCAAAATAAGACATATTTAATACCTAAATTCTATGAAAAACACTTCTGGTACTAGTATCCCTTAAGAGCTCAATAATATTTCTCACTGTCGTTATGTGACTGGAGCATCATTATTTTTTCCCCAATCGTATAAAATAAAATGTAACCAAGAAAATAAAGCACAATCTATAATCCTTGTTCTCATTCTTTTATTTATTCATTATTTCCGAATATTTTCTAAATAATCCATGCAATGCAGGGTATACTTTATTTATCTCGCAGCTAAATGCATTTTCATTCAAATTACCTTTCAGAATAAGAAAAACTAAATTATCTCTACAAGTACGAGCACAGTACAGAAGCTAAAAACATCAAGACTTGAAACAAAACATCGGTTTATTTTTATTTTTTACTTAGCAGTATCTATCATTAGGAAAATACGGCGATTCTTTCTTTCTACCTTCCCATTTTCCATTGGTCCTTTATATAGAACAAAAACGGTTTTTTTTTCATAATATGAAATTGCTTTGTTACAAAGGTCACGTTTCCTTTTTTTATTTCTGAATTAAATTGATTAAACTCTAGAGAAATACATAAACTCCTATATTCAGTCACGATGTAATTGTACATTTTGCCAGAGGTATCTATTTTCGTTCACGATTCAGTCGTTTCAGTTCAATATGCGAAATTATAAAGGCGGACATTTATTTAACTTTTTTTCCGAGCTGTGTTGTTTAAAAAGTCAATTGAAAAGTCCCCGGCTTGACACATAGATGGCGCTACTAGAATTAAATTTGTACGAATGTTCGTCGGGCAGGTCGATCGGTCGATATGCGTGGCTGTCGATGCGATTGTTTGTCCGAACACTCATTACTACTTTGGAAGGATTTTGAGGAAGGATTTGGACGAGAACTGAAAACACTGGTTGAAGAAATACTTGTTTATTTCGATTACAATTAATACATATGGTCGACGGAAGAATTGACAGGATATCAGGTTAGGTAGAGGAAGTACGATAGCGCTATGAAGGTGGTACTGTTACAAGGGGATGGAGAAAAGAAAAAAGGGCGAGACGTTGTCGTGATGGTCTTTTATAGCTTGGAACTGCATGGTACCAATCCACCGGCGTTGCTAACCTTTGAACTTATTGTAGCTGAATTGTTGTTGTAGCCACAAATCCGTATGTTTTTTAGTTAGCCCTAATCCTCAATAGATGCGTGTATAAATTTGACAGCTGTCGGATCATTAGTTTGTTACTTTTGTTATTGTGAAAAAATGGATAAAAATGAATTTCGCGTGTTGATAAAATATTTATTTTTAAAGGGAAAAAATACAGTTGAAGCGAGAACTTGGCTTGATGGCGAGTTTCCGGACACTGTTCCAGGAAAATCAACCATCAAGGAATGGTATTTTAAGTTTAAATGTGATGAAATGAGCACTGAAGACAGTGAAGGCAGTGGACGCCCAAAAGAGGTTGTTACCGACGAAAACATGAAAGAAATCGACAAAATGATTTTGAATGACCATAAGTTCAAATTGTATGAAATAGCTGACACTCTAAAGTCATCAACTGAACGTGTATATCTTATCATTCACGAATATTTGGGTATGAGAAAGCTCTGTGCAAAGTGGGTGCCGCACAAGCTCACTTTTGACCATAAACAACGACGAGTTGATGATTCGGAGCAGTGTTTGAAGATCATAGCGTAATAAACCCGAGTTTTATTATTACCCACTATTTCAAGTCCATCCAAGTGGACTGCACACGATCAACCCGCTCCAAAGCATGGAAAAACGCAATAGTCGACTTGCAAGGTTATGACGTCTGTATTTCGGGATGCGCATGTAATAATATTCATTGATCGCCTTCAATAAGGAAGGACATCAACAGTGACTATTACATAGCGTTATTGACAAATATGAAGGACGAAATTACTGAAAAACGACCGCATTTGAAAAAAAAGAAAGTGCTTCTTCACCAAGACAATGCACCGTGTCACAAGTCAGTGAAAACGACTTGTGAAAAAATCTATGAATTGTAGTGTATTCTCCAGATCTATCTCCCAGCGACTATTGCCTGTTCTGAGATCTCAAAGAATGCTCGCTGAGAAGTAATTTTCGTCGAATGAAGAGGTGATCGCCGAAACTGAAGCTTCTTTTGAACCAAATGACAAATCGTACTACAAAAACGGTATCGAAAATTTAGAGGGTCGCTATAATCAGTGTATCATCCTTGAAGGGAATTATGTTGAATAAGAAAACATTGCTCAAAAAATGTGTTTTAGTATCGTAGGTCGGGGATATTTCACTTTACATGTTAGCTTTGCTTTGCATTGCGTGCCAATTTGCTGAAACGTTCACAAAATATATTTTTCAACTCCAATCTTGCTTTATTTAGTACTCATCATTTAGTACTGCTGATTTCAATATGTCGAAAATTTATAAAAATCGGTAAAAATTATTAAATAATCTTTTCGTTCTTTTTTCTGAACATTAATTTAGAGAAATTCCAGGTAGTAAAAGTTAACATTTCCAGATCTGAATCCAAACACACAGCTTCCAATACCGTTTATACACTATTAACATTCGCTTAAGGGTATTTATCTTTGTGTCGAGGAAAGAAAAAGCCTAATGGACAGCCACGGTCGGTTTTTTCCCGATTCTCATTTAGCGATTGAAATTCGTTACTTCCCTTAATTCCCTGCAATGAAAAAGCAATGTCGCCAAATGAATACAAGCACGGAGTTTAGAAACATCGACATGTGATAGGTTATTTTTATGTTAACACTAGCTGACCCGGCAAACGTTGTTTTGCCATATAAATAATTTCTAGAGAATTTCTAGTGTAGAAAAAAAACTTACTTATTGGAAGTGTGTAAGGATGTGGTATATGAGTGAAAAAAGCATTGAGCGCTGTGAGCGATGGGGGAATATAAAAATTACAAAATACCAAACATTAGTTTTTTAATTTATTATAATTTATTTTAAGTAATAATTATTTATATCATTAATTCATTACATAATATTAATCTCTTAATGCTACAGCATGAACGTATAATTGTCCGTGTAAAAAACATGGTGTGCTCAAATTTAAGCCACAAACAGACATTGTTTGGCCTTGGGATTTATTAATAGTCACTGCAAATGCCAATCTAATCGGAAATTGAATACGCTTAAGTTGAATTGGCACATCTGTGGGTATTCGTGGTATTAATATATTTTCACCTCGAAACTTGTCATTTAAAATGGCGGCTTGGATAATGTTTTTCATTAATTTTTTAATGACTGATCGCGTACCGTTGCACAGCCGTGGCAGGTTCAAAGTACGAAGCAAAATAATCGATTGTAAGTTATGCGGTGGCATACCTGGCAAATCCAGTGAATTCAAAAACTCTGTTGGAAACTTTACAGTTTCAGTGCCATCGCAATCTACCAAGTCCCCTGGCAATAACTGTTTTATATTCAGATTTTCCGCTAAAATTGCTCTTCCTGCAAGCCACTCGAGTTTGTTGTAATTCGTGTGTACATCGGGAAATATTTATTCAATGATTCATTGCTCTTACGATTCAATGATTTTGCAGAAATGAAATAGTTAACTGATAGTGCGAATTACACTCGATATTAATAATTTCATTAGTTACTATTAATAAATTATATTCAATAATATTATTTATTAATAAATAAATAATAAAGTTACTTGAGAATATATTTGATATGACATATACACTAATAATAACACTACATAAACACTAATAATAGCCGAAAACTGTAGAGGGAGTGAGAGAAGGCTTATTGTTTGAGAAAAATAGACCATCTGCATTGTCATTTCTACGCCGTACTGTTTACTGGTGAGAAGTGACACCTGAGCACACATGGAGGGGATAACTTACCAAGTGATAATAATTGATGTTATTGAGCGGGATAAAGAATGATAAAATTGTTAAAATGGCTATTAAAAAGCAGGGGTTGGTGATAGAAAAATGAGAATTTAGGATTGTATGTATTTTTTAATGCCGCATAATAAAAAAAAAATCCAAGAAATAAAACAAAATTGTGGTGGACTCCCCTTGTCACTTAGGGATTGAAAAATTGATAGTAGCCGATTCGTAAACCCAACATATAAGATATATTTCCTATTTGTACGCTTTTTTATAATTATAATAAGTAATTGCATATACCCTAATCATATTTTCACTTATTCAGAAGACATTTATTAAGAAAAATTGATACACTACGGGGGCGGTCCAATAGTACTTAGCCTCACTGCCCAATGGCTCCACTATCTCAAGAGTATCTACTATCGTGTAGTACATTCTTGTAGATGGCCACTGTCGATATTTTGGGCGAATCGGACTCGCATATTTGTTTTCAACGCATGTGGAAGCGGTTGTGTCCACGGGTTTCAGAAAAATGGCGAAAGGGCAGTTTCGGTCGGTGATACCATTCTTGTCTTTGGAAGGGAAATTGCACAGCGATATCAAAGAGCGCTTGGATGTTGTGTACAGTAACTATTCTCCTTCGATGACGCATCGCCTCACACACCTCACTATTCGCCACGGCCAAATTGGTCTAAGTGGCCTACAAACTGCTGTCCCATCTATCATATTCTCCATATTTAGCACCGTGTAACTTGTTTTTGTTTTCGAACTTTAAAAGTCACTTGTCGGGTAAAAATTTGAATCGTATGAGAAGGTCATCGCCGCTACGGAAGCCCACTCTGTAAACCTCGGGAAAACCTATTTTTCAGACGGGTTAATGAAATTGGAGCATCGCTGGATCAAGTGTACCGAGCTAAAAAGAGACTATGTTGAGAAACTAATCGTCACTTTTCCAAAATGTCGTGTTTTTTTGTAGGCTAAGTGCTTATCGGACCATTCACGTATATATTACTAAAACTGTGTGCCAACCAAGGTATGCTGTATCTATATGAACAAGTGATATTAATTAAAATCCACGGTAGGTGAATGATCCTATCATTCGAGCTCCTTTGATGATTCAATATTTATTTCATTCAACAGTTCAGCAACTCCGCAACTTTAGCGACGCATGACCGAGCGTTGTCATGCTCTTCTAGCCATCGATGCCTCATTTCATCTTCTAGACTTTGTGTCAGTTACTTACTATTTCTGATCTTTTTTACAGTAATAAAATACGTTGTTCCATTCGTGTCGGTAGACACCGGTTCTTGACATTCCATTCAATATTAGCAGTTTTTACAATTTTTGCTCTTGTGATTATTGCAGTCCCTTAGATTGTTGCATACCCCCGTAGAATACCCTAACGAGAAAAATATTATGTTTAGCCTGGTAAGCAATAAAAATATAATGTTGAAATAATTCGGATTGGTATTTCATTACAGTCAATTCGTGTGGCAGCCATCTTGCCTCCTTTTGGATTATTCTCAAATCATGTAAACGCCTGGAAAGAATTGACTCATTAACTGCTAAGCTATCTGAATTTATTCTTGAGAGATAAGCTTAGAAGATTATTTTGGTACTATGGGCAGCTCTTCACCATTGTTATCAAAATTACAACTTTCAAATGGATTAAAATTAAAACCGACAGATGCGATATGACGAGATATGGCGAAGCCGTATGTGTGTACACCGAACAAGTACTGTACGTAATTCTGATCTGAAATATATTATTTTGTATAGATGAAACTGTTGTTTACTTTGATGCTTTACATTTACACCAACAGATATTTTTGATCTCGCTGATCAAAATACATGCCCGCACCTAATAGCGTTTTGAAAAGCAACAGTCAGTAGAACATTCTAGATATTAAGCTAGCATTATTAGTTCACTCAGTCAATATATTTTCATCAACATCCGCCATAAAACAACCACTTAAGTAAGACCATGTTATATGTTTTATCCAGTCCATAAGACTGAATAATGAATAATGAATTTGTTCAATTATTTTAATTAGATTAAAATTTTCTTGTATGTCAAAGTCAAACTAAACTAAAACTCAGAGTTGATGCAAGTTGGATTTCAATGTTTCGACGTCACAAATATCCATGACGTATTACTAAAAAAAACTTCGAATAGGCTATATTTACGTTAACTAACATTTAGTACATAACAACTGATTTTGATTCGCGATTGTTTCCAACGTTCACTGACACTATCAGTTAGCGAATTTCCGTGTTTATAAACACCCGCACAGCCATTTAAATAACCTCTGATACCTACCTTATTTGTAAATGTCAGTAATTTAAATTTGATGTAGTTGCCATAGTAATTACTATCATTAATACGCCGTTGCTTACGCAACGAGGTTTGAATATTTATCATGGGCACACAGCGAGATAAAAAAAAACATACTTCAAAGCCACGTTTCGGTGAAACAATTTATTCTTATCGCTCACCGTAATACTAATTGAAAGTAAAAAACAGTAAAAATGTTTTCGGCTCCAAATGAATTCGCATAAAATATTAGCACATTGTTATTTTTTGTTTTCAATTTATAAGTTAAAATAATTGCCATATGAATATATGAACACGAAAATGAGGCAAGTATCTAACTTATTAATAATAACTCATTAATTAACTATATCATAAGGTAAACCCTACTAAAACACTAAAACACTCCAAAACTCAAAGAGGTTAAGGAAGGAAATGTATAATTATTAAGATGATTAGACATTTTAACTTAAAATGCGTCGTCAGTGGTTTTCCGCTAATACCGAGACACATGTAGACACAACAGCCTTGTACCATGGAATAAATGTTTGAGTCTTTCAGAATAACTCAATTTTTAAAGCCTTCCATAGATCATATATCAACGCCAAAGCCACAACGCGAAGCTACTGTATTTATGACACCAAATGAAATCAACAGACGTACAAACTTTAATCAAAGATTTCCAAACATTTATCCATATTCTTTTGTATACATTTCTAATACATTTTTCAATAAAATATATTACATATAGATGTTGCCACATCCTAACCTTCCTAAGTCAAACGCAACTGTCCTAAACTTCATATAACGCATGTCAAAGTATTTTCTGGATCTTAATAAGTCCGAAGAACAGCGAATTTAGGGAAATATCTTTTGTAGTTTTCTAAAACAATGCATCGTTGTCGATAAAGACGATGATCTAATTGAAGAAATTTTTATTCGAATTGGTTTTTCACCCAATATATAATGGTCCCAAATCTGGCCTTTAACTACCACAGAAACCTGAAACAGATCTCGAAAGAATGTGCCAGAGAAAGCGATTTTGACAGAGGAAGTTATAAAAAAGGAAACATTAGATTGAGTGCACCATTATTGAGTATAGTGATGAATCAAGTTAAAATTTACCTAAAATTGTTGTTTTAATAAAAGCCAGTGATTGCCCTGTGGTTAATTTATTAAGTTAATCGTGTTTTTTTCATAACAGAGTAAAATAAATAATTTAAAAATGATATTACTAAAACTTGTTTTCATTACGACTTATTGTACTCATTACGACTTCCTCCCTATCACTGTCTATTCAATCCAATCGAGTTGATATGGGGGGTAGCAAAAAATTATTAAAATAGACATGATGGTTGAATAGAATATTCCATCAAGAACTGATAAGACATGCAAAGGAAGAAATTGATAGATGGCGGAATCGTGAACATTTTTTAGACAGACTGGAAATTAACAGTTTAGTGATTGACTTTGAGATTGGCTCGGAAAGTGATTGTGACTATACGAAACTTTCAGGATATGTGATAATGCCGTGCAATGCTGGAAATTCCTGAGACAAAATGATGAGAGTGGAAACAACTAAAGGTATGCACATAATTAATAGCGTATAATTGTAGAAAATGGTATTGTAATGTGTGAAAGATTTGTATGCATAGATATGATTGTAATTATTCAGAATTAAACATGAGCATTAAGTTAGAATGTATGAGAAGAGAAAGAATACTAACTATTTTGTAGATATGGCGAATGCATTAGGCAGAATTCAGTGATTTTATCAAGCAGAATTTTATCAAGCATGGTGTACAGAGCTAACAGCAGAAGACATAAAAATTAGTGATATCAAGATGACTTAACAAGTGAACACACCACTGTAGGAAACAAGAACTAAACGTGAAAAGGTAAACAGGCTATCTAATTAAAATAAAATACATTATTTTGATATATAATTGTCAAGTCTAATTAGGTAGATTAGGCCTCCAGTGGGATACTACTACATAAAGAAACGCGCCTAAAACTCTATCTCATGGGTGGTGTGGAAAAAATTTCAATATAAATATAATAAAACAACTCTAACCTACAAACTATTATACCTATGTTCATAATTGTAGTTTTAAGTCATTCGATAATATACGCATTAGATGTACTATAATGTTAAGATAATCTATAAATTTTCCATAAGATTTTTGACTCATTATTTTATTTAAACTAGAATTTTGTTGTGACCTAAAACTTAGGGTTGATGTGGCAACATCAAATTTAGATGACGTAGGTATGTACAAAATAAGTTTGAATGATTATATATATATATATATATATATATATATATATATATATATATATGCATACAGGCGAAGGATAAAAATAATATTCTGACATACATTGAATATTGTTATACGAAATTTTTTAGTGTCATGGTAGCAACATTTTAGTCATAGAAAAAACATCATCATTGAGGATGTCGAGATATTCATGACGGAACCTCCCCCATGCTTGACTGAAAGAAGCAGATAGTCTCAATTGTAGATTTCTTTTTGGGGTTCTCCATTCATAAACCCTCCTCATTCATTTGTAGGAAACAAGTTAAACGACTATCCATCAAACCACAATATATTCTTCCAGTCATCAAATATCCAGGTTTTATGACCGTTGCGCTACTTCTTTCGCAGCTTAACTTTGGCTTTGTCTTAAAAAGTTTTCGCAATCGCAACCCTTGCATGAATATCAGCGTTGGGTAGCTATTGTCATATTGCTTTTGTTGAAACAGTATTACTCGAGTGCATACTGAGTTCTACTGTAACTTTTTCCGCGGTAGCATTACGGCGGCTGTCCACACTATTTTTTTGAGTTTTGCTGTCCCCGTCAGTTGACTTTAATTCACTAAAATATTATCTACAAGAATGGCACTTAATCAGAATAGTATGGTTTGCATGAATTGCATGGTATTTTTATTATGTTGTCTGCCCCCTGTGTATATATTTACGAAACACAAAAGACACTTATTGGACCCGCTTACATTTAAAATTGAATTAAAGTAATGTCAAAAAAAATCTCCGACAGATCAGGAACGCATTCGTTTTACAAATTTCCTAACGAAAAAGGGAAAACGCGATCTCTTTAACACAGCAGTTTCATATTGCGAACAAAAGCGTTCTCTTATTTTGTAAGGGACCAATGGAAAAATGGAAAGGTAAAAAAGAAACAATCGCCGTATTTTCCTAATGATAGCTATTGTCAAGTAAAAAAAAAGAAATAAGGGAATGTCTTGTTTCAAGTCTTGATCTTTCCGGGTTTTTCTTTGTGTTCTTCTTAAACCCGAGGGGATAATTTACTTTTACTAAGGAATTTAAAATAAAATGTTAGTTTTTAGTTTCATATATATATATATATATATATATATATTAATCGCTTTCCTATTTTGATGTTAAAGCTTTTATCTAGGAAGAATTTTTTATATATATTTGTGTAGTATTTGCTACACATAAACATAATCCAGTAAAATGAAAAACGCCCAAATGGAGGAACCAGGAATAGCCAAGTCAAACCGAATCTGGCTATGGTTAAAGATTTCTTTCTAAACAATTATAAAACGAAAAGTGAGTGGTAAAAAAACATTATTAAACGAAGTTATTTAATTTTAAGCAGTGTTGTTTAGGATTTTGTGTTAATTTCGTTTATTCCCGTATAGTTTCACTAGTAAATGCATTACTTAACAAATCGCTAACCGAATATTACAAGTAATAAATGCGTTAATTTGTTCATCAAGAATTAAAATGAATGTTGCAGAGAATATTAACAGTTATAAAATAGTTTGATAGAATTTTAATTCCTCATTTGTTGGTCAGTTGTTAATTCCCGACATGAGACATCAGACAAAGTAGAAATCAATAGATAAATAAAAGCCATAGAAGGTATAAATTATTTGCAAGGGCGAGACCAAAGATTGAAATAAATAAGCAAAGAAAAATTCAATTTTATTAAAAAATTTAGGTAATCAGCCTGGTGTGTTTATTGTTTTTGTAATGAATACTTTAGTTGAGAAATATGGATAAAATATAAGGACGATATTAATATATAAATGAATTAATGAAAATATGGTGGAGTTAATATGAAATTAAAAACATAATTTGCATAGATGGAACACTTAGGAAAAACAGAAGAAATTAAGTACTATTAACAGTACATTTGTAAACATTTTAAGTAATTAATAAATATTAACCTGTTTAAGACTAATGCAATTAGATATGTGATTATATGACATTTTATTCTCTGAGTCTAGTATAAATTATTTTGATTATTTACATTATAGACCTAAGTTTTGGAAAGTCAAGAGTTAGTTTAATAATTGCAAATACATTCCTTTAAAACACATTTCCAAATTGTAAAAAAATAATTGACCTAATTGTGTTCATTATTCTTTTAATATATGTGCTAAATTCCAATATCAATTTCAAAATTGTTTTATTCATATATTCTCTGTTTTAATATACAAACATGTACTACTTCATTTATTCCATGCTTATGTTTATAACATAAAAGTAAAGAAAGATTATGTATACTTATATTTGATGCTCTGAAGTTGTTGCAGTTCTGCAAATAGTCTTATTTATGATACTTGATTGTAATGTTCATTGGCGTAGTAATTTACACTTATTAGTACTTTGATTATTGAGATTTAATGGAAATTAAATTTAATTAAATGCAATTTAAGAAATGTTAGTGAGTGTTGCTTCTTGAGATAGTTTGCATATATTTTAATATGTTTTGTTATACAGATATTTATTATTTAAATTAATGTTATACATACTGAAAATACTGAGAAAACAAATTATAGTAACATATCATTTTCAAATTATTCTCTCTACGCTTTATGAGAAACATGGTTAATATAATACAATGTAGTCGAATTTCGATTATCAGGCGATCTTTAATTTAATTAAGAACGCTATAATGAACAAAATTAAAGAGTCCACTCTTCGAGACATTGTCTCCTCAGTTATAATATGTATACTGTTAGTTTGTTAAGGTTTACCACCCACCAGATATTAACGAAATACCTTCAGTAAAAGAAAATTCACAATCCTACACAAGTTCCATGCGTTTGTTGTGGTAATATTCCAAAATTTTCCGAAATTCTTAAATACTATTCAATATTTTCAATTTCCAAATTCAAACAACGTTTCATTATTAGAACAATTTATTCATTATTAACACTGTCGAAAGTTAAAACAATGTCGCAAAGTTATCTGGCATTTGCATGTCTTCTGATCACATTTTCCCTTTAAAAAGTATTTATTGAGAAAATATATATTCGCATGCATGTTTCCTCACGGGCAAAAAACTGGTAAAGATAAAATGACATTATTTATACTAAACTTAAACTATAAAAGTATAGACGGGTATGTCGATAGCTAATGACAACCTTCACACGCTCAAAGAGGCCCCAACTATGCGCTCCTTTGACCGATTATTTTTAATATTCTATATTTCGAGACTATACGATTACTATTCGAGGATTTACGATTTGTCAAGACTGTATGAAGATTGTGTAAAGGCTCTCTGATTAGGCGGATACATCGCATATTATCCCCTACTGCTCCTCCCTTAGGTACCTCGAGATGGAAGGTAAGTCATTTGGATAAATCCAATGATGATTTTCTTGTGCAGATATAAAGTACACCCAAAATTTCCCTGACATTCAATTTTGCCCCGGGTTTCCCAGGTCAATACACTTCACGAAAGCGTATCAGTTTATGTAATCTATTGGATGTCTTTCAAGGTGGCCTAATGTTAATGGATTCTTCCTAATAGGTTTTTTGAGTTTTAGCTCGATAAGGTTTGAAGTTCATTCTTAATGATTTTTTATTCCTCCAGATCATTCTCTATCCTTGGCACTAAAATAATAGCTTTTATACCATTGACACCAAAACCGTCCATTAAGATATGACGGAGCAATATCACTATAAGTTTATAATGAATTAATAGGCTTCGGCAGTAGCTTTATACGGATCAAATAATAAAGACTGTTCCTTAATTAGATTTTGTATACATTGAATAACTCAATCATTCTAAATTAACTATTATTTTATGTAGAGAAATATCAAAACCATCAAATTTAATACTTGGTTTATGATGTTCAACAATTAAGTTTGATAGTCCGTATTAGCATTGTAGTGACCTTGATACAAGTCGAATTTTACATCTTACAATAGCGACCTACAAAATACCCAGAAAATATTATCCCATATGTTGGACACCTGCAGGATGCCAGCAGCGACGTCCAGTAAACCATAACGAAAATCTGGTAACCCTGAGACCTTTATCTGGGATATTATTAAAGGATAGTTTGAATCATTCAATCACTGACAGTATTTCAGTTCAGACGTGCTAACATCGACTTCCCAAGCCTCGTCTTCAGATCAAACTATCGCCTCTTCCTTTCATCCATTGTATTTTATATTTTTAATTAACGCAAAATAATAACAGTCATATCATGTAACTATAACTGTTTTATTTAATCTTACCTCCGTTTACCGAGCCATATAGTTCCCAAAGCATCAATAGATATCGCCGATTAAGTAAAATACATGCCAGCACCTATGCTCCAATACCAAATACTAATTATCCGTGCATCTTTATAAATGATCTAGTTTAGACAGCATAAGAATTGCTCAATATTCTTCAATGTAAAAGAAGACAGTTTTGAAACATCATTGCATTTGATAATTTGTTTCAAAATTATTACTTTTTAGTAATACCATCCTCTGGCTTTTAAGAGTAATTTAAAACCATTTCCACAGAGCAGTCCTCCTAATTGTCATGCAATTAAGTTAAAATTTATTCAAGTTCTTCTTTACCGAACCGGACAATAGATTTAATTAGTAAAGAGTCGCTAAATGTTTCTTTTCCATTTTTAAAATTGACCTGGAAGAAAACCTGAACCTACTCGTTTTTTGTATCCCTCCGCCTTTAACCGTCCGTCCCCCCCAGATCGTACGGAATTACTCCTTGGAAAAAGTGTTCGACTTTCTGTTCTTTTTATTATTAAATGCGGCGAAAAAGAAAAACAATATCGAGCGAGACGTACCACGTTCGGACGTTTCTAATCTCGTACGATCTACAGAAAATTATATTCGTTCTCGAACTTTGCTTTTCCCATCGCTGACAGTTGAAAACAATGATCGAAATCAAATTACGAAGCGGGAGATAAAAATAATACGGAAAATCTGGCTTTTATTCCTAGCCGGTCGTTTTAAATGAGTAGTTATAGCTTGATATTAATTAACTTCCCATTGTTTTTAACGCATTATCGCCCATATTAGCAAAGCAAAAAAATAACTGACCAGGGTTTTCAATAAGTCCGTGTAAGTGAAACATAAATTTCGAGGAACGTTGCGAAAATATCTGCGTTTTTATATATAATTTTCTGATATCTTGTGTATGTAATAGGTTGATGTTTAAAAATTCGATTGAAATCCTTAAAAAACAGAGCTGTTAGGAGAGCAAGAAGTAAGAAGGAACTTATATATAAGGATATGTCAAATAAACTAAATGTTTCGTAGTGCGATTCGCTGACTTTAGCGATTTTAGTGATTTTCAGAGAGCTCTGTGTGAAAATAGATTATCTTGCTGCTCTAATCTAGCTGGTTAATGTGGTGGGACTCCAAGAGAGAGTTATTTCAAGAAACTGACACTAAATGCTGAATTATTTTAAGTCTCTTCATAGTTTTTTATTTCTCGTCATAGTTTCACAGTTGGCTACAGAGTATATATGAACATATTTTTTAAATTTAATATTGGCATGAAACAGTAACTCCGAAAACTTAATGTACAATCTAGAAAATCTATAGACTTGCAGCGACCTTGAGGCATGTCGAATTTTACATCGTGGAATAAGGGTCTACAAAATACCCAGAAATATAATCCCAGATGTTGAACACGGGCGGGGTGCCAGCAGCGCCAACTAGAACCCGATAACGAATAGCCGGCAACCCCGAGACGTTTATCTGGGATGTGATTGAAGGGTATTTCCATTCATTCAGTACTCAACTATCGTTTGGTTTAGACGTGCCACCATCGACTGCCCAAGCCTCGTCACCAGGTAACACCGCTGCCATCCGTTTTATCATTTGTATTTTTCACATTTTTTATATAGGCAATAAATAACTGTCACATAATATAAACACCACTGTTTCATTTCCTTTTACTTCCATTCACCGAGCCACATCATTTACCCTAAAGACTAAATTATGGCGTTTTAAATTAATTTAGTTTAGATTTGTTCATATAAAATTTAGTAAAAATAAAATAATTTCCTCGTCAATTTCTATAATATTGGGTCATAATATTACTAATAATACCATAATAAGTATTAAATTCATATATTATGGCATCCCTCCTTCAATCACAGCTCGTCTCACTTCACCATATCTGTTCGACCTACCTGTATACTTCTCTATTTGAGACAAATTTTCCGGGGGCATTATTTGAAGACTATATAAAGCCAGTGGTTGCTAGGGACCATATCTGTTAACTATAATTATAATTCATCCAATTTATGTAACTTTTCTGACGATTTTTGAGAAAATTCATCACATTTTGATGAGCTTGTGTTGGCTGGCCCTTCCACTAGATTAATTCTTCTTCCATTGTTACATACAAATAGAAAACTAGAAGCACAAAAGAACTTAGATGTATCTATAAAAAACTTTAGCAGCAAGCGAAGATAAAATAGATTGAATTAAGCAATAGAGAAGGAGTTCAAACGTATCCAAATAAATTTTATCAAAATAGAGCATAAAAACCCACCAGTCATACATAACAGTTATACAGGCATAACAGTAGATATCAAATTTAAATGGAAGGAAAATGTTGAAGAGAAAATGACCCGGTAAAATAAAATAAAGGGAGCTATATTTGCTTTCAATTCATATTTATATTTCTGTCAGTAAATATGTAATAATTTACAAGCAAGGGCCAATATGGTACACAACTAAGAAACCTTGAGGTTAATGATGAGAGATAAAAATGTTCTGCAGAAAACGCGAAGCTAAGCTACAGGAGGCTACCAGTAGGATATTACATTTTCGCAGACTGAAAAGCACCAAACCCTGAAAACCTATTCAATATTGCAGGACTGAAATGGTTGTAAATTGACAGAAAAGAACTGGAACTCGTCATCATATAAACTATAGTATAAAACTAGTAAAAGTTTGCTAAAAATAAATTAATCGTCTGAAAGATGAGTTTTGATAATATATCTTTTAAAACAATAGTTAAAATAATAATGTTCATCTCCATTCATCAACCAATACATCCCTAGTTTTTTATTGAGAATTGTCTAATATACTGTAAAAATAATACAGAAAGGGCAACGAAAATTCATGATAAAAATATAGAAGTATCATTCTAAAACATTACTAATTTTAGTAAAAATTAAATAATCTAGTGGAAAACTTTGTTTTTATCGCGGAAGTAACAATATAATGAATTACAAATGTTAATATAGTTCCATTATAATTGTTTTGAGTAAATAATTTTAAAGCGATATATTTATTAATTAACTTTTAATTGAATTTTACTGGATACATTATTTAAAATTAATATAGTAACTGCTATATATTTTATTTTTTACCTTTATTTATCATTTAATTATATTTTTGTAACGTATTAAAATGCAAAACCTACAAAAACGAAATAGCGTAATGTTACAACATTATTTACTCTTCTACTCTTTTACGTAAAATGCATTTAAAACATTAATCATTTTATATGCTTTGGTTTGTAAAAAGTTGCATTTTCAGGGCGTATTGCATAGAAATGTACATTTTGAAGGTGTAACGATAACGAGGATATTTTGCGGATGGCATGAATCAGTACAAATTTATATGGTATAATATTGTATTATATATTATATATATTCGTTATATGAATTTGTGTTCAAAATTGAAATATATTAACTAAAAAATTCGATGGATTCAAACAGAGAATAAACAACCTAAAAGCTATACAAATTTTTCCAGTATATATTATTCAACAAAAATAAAGAGAATAGTCGTAGAAATAAGAACAAAAACAAAACGATAGAAGAAATCCTGGAGAAGCAACGTGATCAAAAAAACAAATGAAAATTAATAATTACACAAGAAAAGTAGAGCCAGAGTACTACAAACGATACAAGAGGCAAAGAAGAAAACAGGGTAATAATTTGGAAGACATTGTAACTGACGATGAAAGAAGAATAGAAAGACATAAGGAATACTTACAAGAACTGTTGCGTTCGCAGAAGTAGATATAGGAAGAAATACATCGACGAATAGAAAAAAAGGTCGGATATAGAAGAGACTGAGGAATCAGGAAATATACTGAGAAAGCTGAAGAACGGAAAAGTACCGGGCCAATATAAAAGGGGTATAAGTCACCCCATATAAATTTAGAAATTTATAGCAGTACGGGAATAAATACGGACCCCACAAATGACACTTATCGTTTCGATATATAAACAATGAAATAATGAGACAAAAGGGGCCGTAGTAGCTATAGAAGGACTACTCTCCGAGAGCATAGCTTTGAAAATCTATGATCAAATATTAGAAAATATTCTGTGACAGTAATAGATCAAACAGTGATCGCAGGGCAGATTGTGGGTCAATCCAAAGTTGCTGTGAACACACGATGTTTAATGTATTAAACTGCAGCAAATTGTAAATTCGTTTTAATTATAATAATACTTCATTCTAGTTAAAAATAGATACAGTGATGTCTGATACGTTCGAACACGTAAAGGAATCACTCTGACGAAAGTCGACCGGTTGTCAGACGTATGAAAAATTCTTCAAAACAATAGTGATAAGCAAAATAGACAAATAAGACTTGCAAATGTATTAACGCTTTGCTTGTTTTTATAAATTTTTAATCGTTGCTTATTTTTGCTCTGATTAAAGATGCCGATGCCAGTCATAACAGAATGCGTTTCTAATCAGTTACTTCGAACAGGAACGAGATAATGAAAGCGCCCTCTTTATAAGCATTTTTACTGTTAAATATTAACTTGGTGCGGTTTTCACTGAAAATATTTTTAACGTGTTGTAGCTGCAATGAAATTTAGTATGGACACGAACACCGATATATCTCAAGAAATGGGAAGAAAACTTAATCATGGATTTACCAAAAAGAAACCGTCCCCACACGAAGAGGTTGACGAATCTAAATCAACTTTATGTTAGCACTAGCAGAGACCAAATATATGAAATGTATAAAAACAGTGAGTAGTTTTTTCAATATAAACATAATCTAATACAATTATTTTAGAGGAAACTCTTTGTCTGAAAAGTGTCGAAGGGGTCTAATGCAACCTCCAGACATTGTTTTAAAGGAACGCAATATTGAAAAGCATATAATAAAATCAAGGAAGCCTTATTATTTCAAGTCGTGTATTTAGATGAGAGATGGATATTTCAGATATGGACCAATATACCCAAGGGTTACAATACAAGGTGATAATCAAAATAGTATTAAGACAACTAAACTTATAATTCTATACAGTAATACTTCATTGCAAATGTATTGTGCTTTATGCTGGAAATGGGAAAGGTTAATAGCTCCTTCGGTTTGGATAACCTCGATAAGACAGTTTGAAGAAGAAATTCAGAAATGATTTGATTGAGGATCTTTTGATTTTTTATTTGATTGAAGTGATTGATGAGGTGATAAAGATTTATTTCCCTTAGATATGCGTGTAATTGTTCAATATATATATGAGTATTTGGTTAAAAGGTGCGGAAAGAGAAAAAATACCAACTCTTTTCCAGATATGGCAAATGCATTAGGGGCAACTCAATAATTAATTTTATCAAGAATAGTCTAACACAGGTAGTAGCAAAAGAAATTATAAATACAGTGCTATCAAAATGACTTGACAAGGAAACACACCATCGAGGGAAACAAGAACTAAACGTAAAAAGGTAAAATATACTCTCTAATGAAAGTAAAATACATTACATGGATATACAGTTGTTAATTAGGTGAAAAATTTGAACTAATAGATACAATGATTGATGCCGTTTTAAAAAAGGCACATAGTGAAATTAAATTAACAACGATCGACCTTCAATTACTTGGCGAAATAAGATAATTAACCTACTAATTTTCAGTTTTCAATCCAAAACATGTATCGTTCCAACCAGCATAAAATATACATTAAATCGTTGGTGTTTATACAAAATAATATTCTTGGTGAAGGTTTGGAAAAATTCTAGACCGTTAGCCTGAAGTATATACAAACCGACAGATCCTCCGAAATGATCGCGTTCAATTAAAATAATTTCGATCCGTTCGCGAATTCGTCATTTAGACTATCAGTGGGCTGATGTTAAGAATTACATCTGCTTATTCTTAATGGCTTGATATTACGCCATACCGTTTGTTTATATCTTCGTAATAGTGCTCTAGATCGTAATGGTAATGGTGTATACATATGAAAGTTTTTTTACAAGTGCAAATAGAAAACATTAAAGATTACTATGTTAAGTATGTCTGTTAGAATTATATAGAAGGATATTGAACTCCATACGTCAATAGAGAAATAAAAAATCTGGTTTTATATTAAAATTATTTCAGAACGTAGATAACGAACATAATTTCTTTCTAACCATTTAATATTAATTTAAAGTTGTTTTGGCTAGGTGCTTGCATATGTTTTGATCAGATCAATTGGTAAACATTTAAAGTATCGACGTAAACAATTGTACCTAAGACTTAAATTCGTTTTACAGAGAAAAGAACTATAAAAACACAACAGTTTGTGTTTATAAACAAACATTCATTCAACTGTTAATCAGGTGCATATAATAACAAATGTCATTTAAAATGACTCTAAAGTTAAAAAAGTAAGTTGTGGTGGTAGTAGATGTAGCACAAACCTTCAAGAGGGTTAAGCACGACAGCTTCTCTCATTAGCTACTGCTGAATCATATGTTACCGAAGCAACACACTGATCTATTAAAACCTTACATTAAGGTCAGAATATATAGAGTCAAGCAAGAGGAAATCTATTATAGATTTAGAGAACCGTTGTATCAGGTGTGTCACAAGGAATTCTATAGGGGCTAATTATTTACCTACTTTATGCATGCAATATACCACATATGGAAAATAACACGATGGCTATATTTGCTAGTGATATCACGATGATGCTGTCCGAGGCAATAGCGTAAAAATTATAACAGGCCAATGACAATAAATAATTGGACCGAAATCTGCAGAAAAAGTATTAACCAAACCAAATCTGTGCATGTGCAGTTTATCTATAGTCATACTGCACAAACGCCTATAAAAAAATTGGGCTATATTCTATATAGCAAGAAAAATAAGTATCTCGCAACATGTTAATAAATATTAAACAAATATGGACCTACAGAACACAATTATAGAGCTATTCTGCGGAAAGCAATGTAAATACAAGTTTTTCAGAACAATATCCTAAGAAGCACAGTAAGGGCACCCAGTTATTATAGGGCTTGTGACTTACACCGAGACCTTCATAAGCCTATTATCGCTCAAGAAATCTAGATAATCGCAAGAAGATATGAGGAGAGAGACCCCATACTCATGTTAACATCGAAGTATTACATCTTTTGGATTACACCAGAGCAGGATACAGTCAGAGAATGTCATGTAGTTTAATGAGGTGCATTTGGTAGGAAAAAACAGCACCGTTAACACATAAACATTATCAGACGAGAGTCTAAGTTAGAACTGATGGATCCTCCCAGATAAAAGATTGAAGCTATTGTAAAGACAAATTGTAGGTTAGTCAGCAACGACTAGTAATAATATAATAAATAAAACACTGTTGCATTCGATGATATTGATAACTCTATGCATAAAATAACATTTTTATATTTAGTATTATTAATTCATTCTGGGTATACAAATGCTTATCCCGGAATGTTTACCATTCCTTACTTTTGCTCTTTGACATGAACAAAACTATTGCCGAGGCTCAACAAGGACCTTAAGAAAGTTGTGGTGATGTTACCCTGCGATATCTCAAATAATGTATTTGGTTTCGACAATACTCAAAGAATTTTCAGACAGCTAATCAGCTGATCCGTTGATTGTTTTTAGCCGTTTTCATACGACAGGTGAGATCCAAAAGAAGAAAACATGACTAGCACAAGAATTGTTTGCTAGGTTAAAAGGAAAATTTTATGTGGAATATGACTGACGATGGAATATATATGTGGCGAGCACTTCACTTTCAATTTGTACTCTCACCCACCATCAGATTCCCTTCTCTATGGGTCGCATTTTAATTACAAAATAAAATTTAATTAAATCACCCATTAAAATTGCGAAAAATATGTATTTTCTAGGGGGACGAGGGTTGCCATGGCACATTTGGAACCAACGCTAAATTAAAAATAAGCTTGAAAGTTTTTTTTTACTTTGCCTGATATGGAGAGGTAAAATTCTTGCTTTGTAAACAGCCGAGGACCCGCGTTTAGATCAAGTTTGATCAGGTTACGTGTGACTGCCTCTAAAAATCTCAAAACAACTTTCTGCAGCTGATCCTATGATCATTGCTGATACGACACCGAGTAGTACGAAAACCCGGTGTATCTACATAATACCTCTACTTTTTATCGCACGAGCATGTATGAACGAGCCAGGGAATTGGTCTTCTATTAAACAACGAACGGTGGATGTTCGCTGTTAGTGAAATCCTAACAAACAAGTTGGTCTGCTCCCACAAGAGTTTATTCTAAGAAGACTTTCATTTTTGTTAGAAATCTGTGAAGGAATTAGATATGAATCCCCGGACTAGTGGGACGGCAGTTTCCCTGTAGTTTTGTAGTTCCTGGCGAACAATGGGACTGGACTGGTCATCATCGATATACCAATATATCTATTTTTTTAAGTCGATATTTTTCGATATATGTTCAAATATGTTAAATATATTTCTTAATATAACTTAATTTTAAATGTTCAGTATATTTGGGTAGTTAGTTTTAATTGTGTAGTATCTTTTGGTACTCCATTGTAGCGGTTTATTAAAATTATCTATATAAACTGCAAAAGAACATCGATATGTTTCTTCTCCGATATATCAATATTTTTAAAAAATCGATATAAAGAAATATCTCTCTGAATATTTGTGAATATTGGTGCCTGAATGAGTCAAACAAAACGATGCCAATAATTAAGGAAACTAAATAAGGTAAAGAATCCTTTATATATTCTATACGTATTATATAATCGCAAATCGAAAATATTACCATAAATAAATTGTCTAATTTCTGACCTATTTTCTGTTGGAAATACAACACGCAATTAGTAATGTAAATATCTGGACCCAGTCATCGAGAAAAAGAGTTAATTGGTACATATTTAGTTCACATATCGTTCATAACATGGAAACATACACTAAAAACAACGAATAATACCACCATTCAATGTAGAGTTTGTACCAAATCAAATAAAATACCTTGGGTTGAATCTTGGAATGAACGAAATCTTGGTCGAAAGGGGCATATTAAAAAGTTGGAGGGAAATATGTAGGTTAACAGAGAAAAATCTCAATTACCGTATATAATAAATCCTAAAAAGTATTGCAGATGTACTCAGATACAGATAATAAATAAATTTTACTTAAATATGTTATAACAGAAATATTGTAATAATAATGCAGTGAGGCGTACTTGTCAGAAAAATGATCGGTATTAATGAATACATGAACATTACTATTAAGGGGTCTAATGGACTGAGGGACTCTTAGAAATATACTTAGTTCTAAGTTATTCTAGAAAAAAAAAGTAAGTTAGCTAGCAATGACCAGTAACAATATATTATGAACAAATATTCTAAATACCCTTATAATATATATTACTCTAAATTATTATCATTTTATTTATCTGTGTAAACAATTTTTAAAAATTATGATATTAAACCTTTTACATCGGAATCAGTACCAGTTGGTGGAGTACAGCAATCTCTTATTTTGCTGAAAATTACTCTTTATAAGATTTTGAGATGTAAGAAGTTGTTAGTAGTAGGAGCCAAATATGACGATAAAGTTTCATATTGAAATAAATCGTTATTAAATATTAAGTGATTAATTCTTTTGTTTTGAAGGAATATATTCACCTAACATAATTACCATTTCTGTATGTATGGTATCCTTACCCTTCAAAATAATTTTAGTACAATAGATGATTGTACGCAATCTTAAAGACTCTAAAAGAGGAAAAAAACGAACACACGGCTTTAATTGAAATGCGATTTCGAATCTTTTCATTACCCCAATTTTATTGCTTACATTGCAAAAAAGAAGATTGTTCTGTGGAGTATTGTAGAAAGAAGTTGAAAAATCAACCGATGATTGGTCGCTGCCAAATCAACATCTAATATATCTCCATCTCTAACATACCGGGAATAAACAGACCTACTGTGAACAGGGCTGTGAACAGGTCTGCGATTGCTAAACACTTTATTCAGCTGCGAAAGAAATGGTGCAAAAATTATAAAACCTGGGTATTTCGTGACTAAACAATTGTGGTATAGTCTGATGAATCATCTTTTATATTGTTTCCTATGAACGCCGAAGTTTACGGACGAAGAACCCCAAAACAAGAGTAAGTTCCGAACTGCGTGCTTCCTACAGACATGCTTGGTATCCTTCATGGATCAGGTTCCATCAGGTTCCTTTATGATTTGGGCAGCAGTGTCGTATACGTATGACTACGTCGTACTATGAATGAACATCTGCCATATTACAAGATGATAATGTTTCCATACACACAGCGAAAAAGCTTCAGTTTTGCTTTGAGAAGCATCAGAATATCATAAAACATCTTCTCTGACTAGCATAATCGGCGGAGAGTAAGGACTAGATTTCCAATTCCAACATTACATTACTATTAGGAGTATATGGAGGTTTTGGTATAAGAATCGGACAATATTCCATTGTAATTCGGACATGCTCTTTTCCTATTCCTCGCAGAAATTAAACCATTTATTTGGAGCAAATAAACACCTTATTAATAAAAGATATTGTTTACATGTCACATGTCATATTATTTTCTGTATATCTCTAAGACAGATTATACCAATTATTCTCAATTAATGTCATCAAATACATGGAAACCCTAATATACACTAATATTTTATTCAAAGAGGAAGAAATGTTCGAGTCTGTCCTAAAGTTAATCGTCCTTTCACAGAGGGCGTTCTCGGACATTCTTTGTTGCGAAAATCGCGATATTGTCACTTCGATTTTCGGCAACGTTCACGTCGCCAAATTTAATATTTACTCCAAAGTTATTTGGACAGAAAATTGAAACACAAGGCGAAAGGAACCGGAGGGCCCTTTATCAAGCCGGCATTCGCAGTGAAATTGAAGTGGTCAGTTCTGCGTAAAATCGAATCGATGCCCACGGCCGATATCAAGAACCGGACGAACTCGGCGGATAGTGAGCAGAGACGAAGGTCGAAGAAAAAGGGGACGTACGAGCCTTGCGGTAGCCTGTCCCGGCTTTCGCCGAAACTTTTGGTGTCTGAGGTAGCTGGGATGGTTTTATATGTTCTGTATTCTTCGGATGGGATCAAGGTCCAGGTCGGATTTAGATAAGGAAAGTGGTCGGTGGATTTTTACAATTGTCATATTGAAACAATTTCACCGTAAAATATTTCGGACGTTCTTCTAAAATGTTCGAATGCTCGAAAGGAGATATTTTGTTAGAAAAGCGAGGTTGCTTTGTGGATTTAGAAAGCAACTGATGTCTGAAGAATTTTTGTCAGTATTTAACCCTTAAAGGAAATTTTAATGTCGGTACATTTGTTCGTTTAATGAAACAATATAAGAGACAAAACATTGGTATGTAAATTTTGACTATTTCTTATAACTAACTAAACCCAGTCAGGTTTCGTGTAATTTGATTTGGATATTAATTCAGTGTATATCAACATAACAAGTACCGAGAGCCACATAGACATCGAATGAAAATATTCTTGGCCACAAAATATTGCTGGGAATATTTAATATAAGATGTTAAAATTGGGTCACTAGTTTTTTAATTATAGCATTTTGAATGAAGCAACTTTTGTAATTGTGAAGAAAATGGATATAAAGGAATTTCATGTGTTAATAAAATATTGATTTTTGAAGGAAAGAATACAGTTTAAGCAAAAACTTGGCTTGATGTCGAGTTTCCGGATACTGCTTCAGGAAAATCAGCCATCATGGATTGGTATGCACTAAAGTCTACACGTGGTGAAATATGCACCAAAGACCAAAAGCAGTGGACGTTCAAAAGAGATTGTTACCCGACGAAAACATTACAAAAAAATTGAAGTTGAATAAAGTAGCAGACATTCTAAAGATATCAACTACACGTATACATCATATTATTCACGAATATTTGGGTATGAGAAAGCTTTGTGCAAAGTGGGTGCCGCGCGAGCTCACTCTTAACCAAAAACAACGACGAGTTGATGATTCGAAGCTGTGTTTGAAGATAATCAAGCGTAATAAACCCGAATTTTTGCATCGATATGTGAGAATAGATAAAACATGGCTCCATCATTTCACTCCGAAGTCCAATCGACAGTCATCCCAGAGGACTGCACACGATGAACCCGCTCCAAAGCGTGGGAAAACGCAACAGTTGGCTGGTATGGAATAATGTTTATTGGCTACCTTGAAATACGAAGCACCATCAACAGCGATTATTACGTAGCATTATTGGAACGTCTGAAGGACGAAATTGCTTAAAAACGGCTGCATTTGAAGAAAAAGTAAATGCTGCTTCACCAAGACAACGTCACACCGTGTCACAAGTCAATGAAAACGATGGCAAAAATTCATGAAATGGGCTTCAAGTTGCTTTCTCATCCACCGACATTCACTTTCTCCAGATCTGGCAGCCAGCAACTATTTCCTGTTCTCAGATCTCAAATTATACTCGCTGGGAAGAAATGTTCGTTGAATGAAAAGGTGATCCCCGAATCTCAGGCCTATTTTGAAGCAATGAACAAATCGCACTACTAAAATGGTATCGAAAAGTTGGAGGGTCGCTATAATTAGTGTATCACCCTTGAAAGGGATTATGTTGACTTGACTTGTTATTGTTTTAAAAATCAGGAAGACTTATTGTCCCTTACACAGCATCTAATATAATAAAAATTAGTAGAACTTTTTACTGTTTTTAACGATTAGTACATTTCACTACACATCTACACAAGATCACACGATTTAGTTATTTTGGGTATACAGCTTCGTTCAGTGTTATCCAAAAGTTGCAACACTTCACTGTTAGCATGAGACCCTTTAGTCATTTGCGTGCATCCACAATACTTCTCAGAATGTTTTATCCTATAGGTCCAGGCTTTAGTATTTGCTTATGCTGCAGCAACTTATTATATACGGATAACTTAGAGTTTTTTCGAAATAACGAATACACTTGTTTATATTCTAATTGGAGTTATTTTCCTTAATTTTTGATATGTTGCTTCCAACGAAGTTTTACATCAAGATTCATCGGAAGGTAATTAGCGCTGTTGTTATATGCGTGCGTATATGAACAGTTTGGTTTATAACTTTCTGGTTGCAATTTCTGTTTCTTCACTATTGTCTCCAATAGCAAGTATCGCAGTATCATCAGCATATGTAGCTATACTAAGATATCAATTTGCGATATGTCACAAGTATACAGTATGTAAATAATAAGAACCAAAGCTCTGTCTTCTAGTACACCTTTATTGTTTCTTTCATTGTCAAATAAGTTTTTCTTGTTTAAATCTAAATATAAATTAAAGTTCAACGTATTAATTTGGCAACATCTTATGCCAGACATTGAAGGCTTGCTCTATCCGTCAATAATATCTGCGATTCTGTGTACCTGATCAAACCAAATTTTTGTGCAAGTATATTTATCTCTATGATTAAAAACATTTTGGTTCATATTAAATATTATTATTATTATTCATTATTTTATTGGTTTTAAATGAAAAAATGTCTTTTGTATGAAAAAAAATATCAGAATACATGCAAGTACCTATTAAGGGTTATGGATCTTCCTGAGTCGCATATATATTCATTTATAAATTATTATTATTTTAATAAAAGGAAATTCTAAAATTCAATTAGTATTACCATATGCTACAAATAAGTAACTTTCAATTGTAACATATAAATATTTAAATCTCCTCATAAAAACACAAATTTATCTTTTTTATCCCATCAAAATAGCTAAAAGAAGTTGCGGAAACAACGACGAGCCTTCTCATGGCAAAGTATAAATGAAGGAAGTTTTATATTCAGTAGGAAATGGTAATATATCATAATACAACAATATCTTTTTGCATATACTGGGCAATATATTTTACCAGAAAGGCAGCGAGTGAAATATATTCGGATAAAAGAATTTATGTTCGGCAAACAGGATTCGTCCAAGTAAATTGGCCTTTTTTCCATGGACCTGTTTCGAACCGGGCCTTTATTGGATATTTTTCAATATTTTTACGTTGGTTTCCAGCACTTTTCGGTTGTAATAATTGGGCTGTTTGCTAAGTTCACAGAGATTGGAGTTAATAAACGACAGCGAATGTTTGCGTATACCTGAAACTATTCGTAAAAAAGTCAATTGAAATTTTAACGATACCTTTATTAAAGATCCACGGATATACAGTAACCTCACTGTAAATATGTTCTTGTTAAACATAAATCTGAATTCAAACAATATGCAATAAAGGAAGAGAATCAATATCAGATTCACAATCAGTTTTCGCTCACAATCACATTTTTTAAGTAGGCACAATTTATGTGATGGTTACATTTTATCAACTAAAAAAACGCCAGCAATTCAAAAGTTTAAGGTTAGAAAAATGTTTCACTCTATGAGAAATCAATGTTCCAATTTTGGTTCAATTTTCATATTGTATAATGTCAAATTTCATATCTGTCAATTTGTGTGGAATGATTAAAGAAATGTTTCATCTAGCCTTGTATTGATGAAAGTTGGAATAGTTTTTCCTTTCGAATTTTTGTATTAAAATTAAATTAGTTAAATTTCAAATGTCGAATCAATGGTTTGGCCAGTTAAGGGCAGCCCATCATGATCTGTTTATTCCCAATAACACCAAACACAATTTCCAAGAGTAAAATTATCAAACCTATTCTGACACTAGCATTCAGTCATCAGCGCATTCTATTTTTAACGAGCCTATGCCACATTTTGGTTCCCTTTCGGTACTAGATTATGAAGAATATTATTTGGTGTCTAGAATATTCAAAGTACTGTAGTTTTTGATTAAGTAATTACTCTACCTTGCTACTATGGCTTCATTGAATAACTAGAGCATAATATTAATTCACTAATCTATATATTTCAAAAATAAGCATTAAAAAACCTAAAATAGTATGGAATTGCATTTCAGTCATCCGAGAATTGCCTACTGCACAGACGTTCTATATGGAGAATCAATGACCAAAAAACAATAATAACGGATATCCTGAACTAGGGATCCCCATTGAAGGCGACAATCTATCGAACGAAATTCGCTCTTGGAACGACAAGAAATGGTAATATATCATAACATAACAATACCGTTTTGCATATCTGGTGAAATATATTTTCCTGGAGCAGTTGCAAATAAATTATACTGGGAGAGGCGAATTTATATTCCGTAAAGTATGTACACCCCACACGGAAGTAACCTTTTCAGTATTTTATACATATTAGTTATAAAATAACTTAGCAATATTTTAGTTATATTTTAAATCCTACAGAAAATATATAAAATACATTAGAATATAGGAATGTTGAGATTACACGAAATTAAATTAAAGAATATACATACATACAACGGCAACCACCTATACTTATGATGTACATGTATACAACATAATAGGGATGCCAAATAATAGATATATCGATCGAATTATTTTTTCAAAAAATTAAATTTATTTCTTAAACATTATAAAAAATTACTTAATTGCTTGATTAACTTGTAAAAATATACTTAGTTGTAAGGCTTTATTACAAGTATCAATAAATATTGTAAAAAATATCGTTATATATTATTAAATATTGATAATTTTTTTAGGTGGCCGACACTCCCTCCACATACCTGGTAGGAAACCTGTTCGTTCAAACAGCTGCAAACAACTGCATTTCTGAGATATGGCAGCACTCTGACTCAAAATGCAAGCAATGATACTGAAAATAGAGACTACTGCGGCGTAATTATTGACGGTTTTATTTAATTATTATTATTAATGTTTATTATAGTTTTATTATATTATTTAAGCTTGGAAGCTTCAATTATTGGTTGAAATTGTGGAAGAACAAAGCCAATAATAAATAACATATTAATGACATTGTTCTATTTTGTCTAAAGGTATATACTATTGAGAATTGAAATTGAGAAACAGATTTTGAAATGTTAAACAAAAGAGTCAACTGCCGTCTCTATCCACAAGAGGAGCATTTTCTCGCCCATTTAGTTTTCCGCAAACATCTCTTCCAGATGAATGGTATTAATTTAAAATTTCTAAGACACAAGAAAATCACAGATAAACAGAGGAAATATGTCATTCTCACTTAAGAACTCATGGTAACGGAAGTGCTTTTAGAAATTTTGTAGAAAGCTTACAAGAAATGGTGACACAAGGCAATTGTTAACACATTTCTGATTAAGAATTTCGAAAAAACACAGCTGAAGCAAAAACTTGGCTAGATGCCGAGTTTCCAGACACTGCCCGAGGAAAATCAATCACCAAGGATTAGTATGCTAAGTTTAGACATGTTGAAATGTGCACCGAAGACGGTGAACGCAGTAGACGCCCAAAAGTGGTTGCTACCGACGAAAACATTAAAAAAATCCACAAAATGATTTTGAATGACCGTCAATTGAAACTGAATAAAATAGCAGACACTCTAAATATATCAGCTGAACGTGTGCGTCATATCATTCACGAATATTTGAGTAAGAGAAAGTTCTGTGCAAAGTGGATGCCACGCGAGTTCGCTTTTGAACAAAAACAACGACGAGTTGATGATTCGAAGCAGTGTTTGAAGATGATCAAGCGAAATAAACCCGAGCTTTTACGTCGATATGTGACAATGGATGAAACACGGCTCTATCATTTCACTGCGAAGTCCAATCGACAGTTATCTAAGTGGACTGCACACGATGAACCCGCTCCAAAGAGTGGGAAAACGCAACAGTCGGCTGGCAAAGTTATGGCCTCTCTATTTTGTGATGCGCATGGAATAATTTTCATTAGCTACCTTGAAAAAGGAAAGACCATCAACAGCGACTATTACATAACGTTATTGGGCTGTTTGAAGAAAAAGAAAGTGCTGCTTCACCACGACAAAGTATCTTGTCACTATTCAGTGAAAATGATGGCAAACATCCATAAATTGGGTTACAAATTGCTGGCCCCCAGCGACTACTTCCTGCTCTCAGATCTCAAAAGGATGCTCGCTGAGAAGGAGTTTTCGTCGAATATAGAGGTGATCGATGAAACTGAGGCCTATTTTGAAGCAAATGACAAATCGTACTACAAAAATGGTATCGAAAGTATGGAGGGTCGCTATAATCAGTATATCATCCTTGACGGGAATTATGTTAAATAAAAAACTAATTTTACCAAAAAAATGTGTTTTACTATGGTAGGCCGGGGACTGTTCAATTGATCTGTTAGCTTCGGTCGAGTTGCTTCCCTATTCATACTAAGTCTAGTGAACCAATATCGGTAGTTTTTAACTATATAAGACATAATTAAATTCATGTAACATTATTTCCGTAAAATAAAATGCCAGATATACAAAACGTAATTAACTAGATATTTTCTATAATATCTTAATTTTATACGGCTGTAATTATTCAGTTTATATTTTAGTCTATTTTCAATGAAAAAGTTTCATCAATGGTTCAAGTACCGAAATAAAAATTAAACATATATTATTTAAAATAATTTAATAGTTCTACCATATTGAAGTCATAACATTAAGCCAGGACATTTTAACATTTTCCCCAAGGGTAGGGGACTCTAGGATTAAATTCCTGTGCATTGGTCACTAAAAACATATCAAGAGTATCATATTAATATATCAAAGATATACAAGCTTTTTGTTGAATGACAGATTAATTTTAAGCAAAAAAATTTAGTTTACATAGTACTTCATAAATATATTTTAAAATATCTATAAAGCTATACATACTTACACTTTATTATGGCCAAATATGTTAGAGTATAACATATGGCATAGACAAATATTACACCAGTAACCTAAGAAGTAATATAGAATCCCATTAATGTTAACTCAAGTGTCATAATATTGTATACTCACTTTCATGTTAATTGACAACCTTGTTAACCTTCTGCAACTATAGTTGTTTTCCCATCATTTATATTTACCGTTCTGCTGCAAATTTAGGTCATTACTACGTTATAACTTTATCTGCAATTTACTTAATTGGGTGTTCTGTACTTATTAAAATAGTATATTATGACTGTAGTTAAATATGATAACTATTTCATTGATCTCCTACAATTAATTTTATATTTATATACTTGTTATTGTATATAAATATAAGAACAGTGCCAGAAATAACAGAGCTAAAAAGCAAAATAAAAAGCACTTTGAAGAAAAAATAATCTTTATTTTTATTAAAGCCTTTTTTCTTTCTTTTAATAAAATCACTTTCAGCATTACCTTCCCTGACTTCAGTACACTTGTTCTAATAACCCTTCAATTTATGAATCCCATACATGTACTCTTCGACACAGCATGTGTAACATCTTCAAAACTTTTGTACAATAACCTTTAAATTTAGAGACCTCTTACATACTTGCGTCCTAATTTTAAAACGGTCTCTCTAAAAAAATTGTTTAAATATAAAGAATTAATGAATTGAATAGAAAATAGCAATAGATAGTTAAATATGTTTCTACGAAAGATGTTCTATGTTGACAAATAGGTGACACGGAACTTATTGAACAATTCGATACCTTACTCAACTGCAATACTTACTATCATTGATTACGCGGATATTATCATTATCAACACAAAATTTAACTTTGACTTTAAGGGAACATGATATGTATTTAATTCGTATTTTACGTCTCGAACTTTAATAAGTTGCTCACATATATAACAAAATGCATCAGCATGATATTTACAATTTCGCGAGGACTTTTTAAGATATTCTAGATTTGTACAAAACGCCCGATCGTTGTTTATTACTCTAGTGCCCTCTATCAGCGCTGTGTGAACGCTTCCCCACTCTGATCGCGCGGTAATTTTAAATGTATTAAAAATAATTAAAATTTATAAAAAATTAAAATATCAGTATTATTACTAAAATGATTACAAAAGCAAACTCTATACAAAAAAAAGGTATTTTCTTTTGCTTTTGTTCATAACTAAGCGAAAAATCATAAAATTAACTTTAGGACAAAGAATGCAAAATTTATCGTCACGTTATTCTTCATTTTAATGGTACTGAATGGACTATATTCCTTCCAATATAACTGATACCTTCTCAGTGAAAAGAAAATGGAACAATATGTAAGAACATTAGCAACTACTCCAATAGATTGTGATTTAGTATTAACAATCCGAATATATTTTTGCTGCAAACAAATATTTTCTTCAGAGTGTAATCCAGATCAATTTCAATGTTCATTGTCTTAATGTTTTGTTTAAAAGTTGTTAGTTTAGAATTGTTTTTAAGTTTTTAAATAAAAAGATTATACAGTTACAAATGTCAATGGTTACTCATCAGACATGGAAAAAGAATTATAACACATTCTCCATAAACTAGAAAATATTTCTATTTTATATTGATATTTGTGAGCCTACCATATTATCGTTAATGAGTATTTAGGGAACATAAAACATATAGTATTTATGGTAATGAAGCATTAAAATATATGATTAAAACCATAAAAGAGATACACAAACAAGCCTATTTGTATCACTATAGTCATAATTATTCCATACAAGGAAATATTATATCAAAATTTAATATATAATTTTTTTAATAAACTTATTATTTTTTCCTTCATGTGGTTTGTTACACAGGGATTACAGTCCTGGAGTAATAGAAAAAAGAATAGGGGTATCTGGAGAAATGTTATGCATATAAAGAAAATTAAAAAAAGAAAAGAAATTCAATGAATAAATATATATATATATATATATATATATATATATTATCAACGTGGTAATATCATGGAATGAAATAAAATTATTTTCTTGGGCATGTTTTTTTTTTGTCCGTATGGGAATGTTGTAATGTCTCAACTCCTGGTATACATCCCATGTTAGTATGGAATGTAAATATCTAAATGATCCTCTAAAAGGTGTTCATTCTCTTCACAATATCCTTCATATGGTACGTTAAAAATTTACTTACGTTGAGCGCTTAAAATTATTTCCCAAACATACTGGCCGAAGGATGTATATTCCTGAGCCCATGATAACCAAATAGATCCAAAAAAAATTTCAAATTATTTTGGCTAAGTAACCTTAAGCCAATATATCTATTCGGATAATTACACAATTTAATTATTTTTCCCTTTAATGAAATAAACCCCCCCCCCCTCCTGATAGTTATAACATGTTTCATTGATTAATGCTAAATTGCTAGCAAATTTGTTCTTATTTGGCCTATAAAATTTAAGCACTATTTAAGTCCCGAATCGCTTTGCACCAAAATTCCTAGTTTATTGATCTTCGGTTAATCCACTGTTAAAAGGTTAGCATTCAGTAGCTATTATTTTAGTGGAGTTGCAACTGTTAAATAACTGATTCATGGGTAAAAAGTATATCGTCGTTTGCATAGCTTCTTTCGGAAGGGGAATCATTTCTAAAATTAAAAAAAAAAAATTTTGATATTTTATATGATTATTAATATTAATAAACTTACCCCAAATTACAACAAGAAAATACGCTGTAACTATCATAAATTTCCTTCATGTTAAACCCAGTCAGTTAAGGATTTTTATGCTATCAATACATTTTTTAAAGATTACCGAGTACGGTATATTTTTTAATGGAAAACTGTGATCCATTTACTAATACTATCTGTGTATCCGGACACATCATCGCTTCCCAAATTCCCGAGGTTGTATAATACTTATTGTACTGCCGACTTATACTAATAAACTAATAACTTAATGTCTAAACGTTATAAGAATCTAAACGCACTGTTCCTTACTTTAGGCACAAATAAAATGGCGACCGAAACAAATAAACAATAAACGCGCCAAAGAAACGAACTTACCAATCAGATCCCGTCGCAGCTCTTAGCATAGCGATTAAAACAAGTAATGAGTTAAAAGTAGTAACATCTAGATGTTTGACGTCGCGAAACATTTCTTCAAAATTTCCTATAAAGTTTAATTTCTATTTCTCTCTGATTAAAAGACTCATACCGTCAGCAAAAATCTTAGGCAAAATTTCAGAAGTCTAAACAAGCCTACCGGCCCATTTATCTACACTATCTGCTGAACTATGTGTGAAAGTCAAATCACATCATACAAATCCTTTAAAATTAATTGGTTCTTATATTAATTTAACCAAAAAGTTAGTGAAATGCGTTTGGGTCAGAATACATTATTGCCCTCGTACATGTTTCTTTCAGGATCTTCGCCACACAATACAACGTCAGATAGGCAAAAGGATATTGTTGAATTTTGATATATTACCTATCCTTATTGAATACAAAACCGCCTTTTTATATTTCGTTTTGAGAATCTCAAGTGGTTATTGCGGAAATTTTCTCTAACATTATTCTTTTATGGGACAAAGTATTGCAACCAGTTTTATACGATTCGATTTAAATTGGGATTCCACTGAAGTGAGCCACAAACAAAGGACACGTTTCACTAAATTTATATATATATATATATATATATATATATATATATATATATATATATATATATTGTGAAAAGGTTTGGAACCATAGAAACTGTTGAAAAAAAATTACTTTAAATCTGTTTTATTCAAATAAAGAACAAGAGACGACTTATTGAACGGCGGTACAACGCGGCTTCTATCTATTAGAAAACACACCAAACCTGCCTCATTCGTTCACCATTCAGGTAAAGACGTGACTCTTGCACATGACGATATTTTCTTCTTATATTAAGAATAAACTTTGCTAGTAAATAAAAGAACCAGAACTAGAACACCATTTTATTAAAATTAACTATTTAAATAAACATTAACTTACATGAATTGTTTGGTGTACATAATATAATCCTATACATTTTTTTGTCTCGTTCATACTAAAATCACCACTCAATAATTGATAATGATGGTGATGTGACAGAGCAACTTCACCATAAGTTTCTAGAAATCTTTAATGGACAATGTCTTCAAGCCAATTTCGAAAATGAAATTTCGAGTATTCCAAGATTCTCGTCTTTATGTACTGAATAACTCAATAATATTTATAATGTGTTATACACTAGATGTCGCTCATTAAAATACATTCAATATATATATATATATATATATATATATATATATATATATATATATATATATATATATATATATATATATTGTGTAAAGGTTTGGAACCATAGAAACTGTTGAAAAAAATTACTTTAAAACTGTTTTATTCAAATAAAGAAGAAGAGACGACTTATTCAACGGCGGTACAACGCGGCTTCTATCTATTAGAAAACACACCAAACCTGCCTCATTCGTTCACCATTCAGGTAAAACACGTGACTCTTGCACATGACGATATTTTTTTCTTATATTAAGAATAAACTTTGCTAGTAAATAAAAGAACCAGAACTAGAACACCATTTTATTAAAATTAACTATTTAAATAAACATTAACTTACATGAATTGTTTGGTGTACATAATATAATCCTATACATTTTTTTTGTCTCGTTCATACTAAAATCACCACTTAATAATTGATAATGATGGTGATGTGATAGAGCAACTTCACCATAAGTTTCTAGAAATCTTTAATGGACAATGTCTTCAAGCCAATTTCGAACTAGAACACCATTTTATTAAAATTAACTATTTCAATAAACATTAACTTACATGAATTGTTTGGTGTACATAATATAATCCTATACATTTTTTTTGTCTCGTTCATACTAAAATCACCACTTAATAATTGATAATGATGGTGATGTGACAGAGCAACTTCACCATAAGTTTCTAGAAATCTTTAATGGACAATGTCTTCAAGCCAATTTCGAAAATGAAATTTCGAGTATTCCAAGATTCTCGTCTTTATGTACTGAATAACTCAATAATATTTATAATGTGTTATACATTAGATGTCGCTCATTAAAATACATTCAATCAACTAATATATTAAAAGCGTGGTTATTAGTATTCTTTTGAATATTTTTGCTATCAAAAAGTTAGCCTTGAATATATTATCAACTATTTTGTATGGAACTAGTACAATATTGAACGCTCTCTCGAAAAGTACTAGCCTACGACGCGTAAAGGAAATTGATGAAATTAGGCACATTACTTTGGATGTTTTTGAATTTTGATACTTTACTGAGTAAAGCTTGCTCCAAGAACTATAACAAATGGTGTTTCGGTTAGGCCAAATCTTGTGAATACGTTCCAAGTTTACTTAAGTTGGGTGTTGTCAAACATCAATATAATTTTTCTGCTTCCCGTCTAGTAAATGATCCTTTGTATTCAAGCTCTTCCTTCAGATAGTTAGCTGGAGCTCTTAACCTAGTTGCCAAGAGATCGTAAGAAAGTATGTCCTTTATTAGGAACTATTTGCATTTGGAATTCTGGTAAAAATTATACTTTTCACTAGCAGTCACGAATCACCACTGAGTCATTTTTTGATTCCAAGTAATCAAGCAAAACAGTGTTTCATACTGTAGCCCACCCTCTAAATAAAAAACATCCGTTTGATCTAAATATTTTCATTATTTTCACCATAGTTACTTGATTGCAGATTTGTATAATGATTTCCGTGAAATGATTCTTTTTCGTGCTCTTTACTCGTATACGAATACATTTTTTTTATAAATGAAACGCATGCTATGAAAGTTAATTTAGAACTGATTTTAAAATGGAAATATCATTGCTGGATCACTAATATTTCTGTACATTTACATCCAAATTCTCTATTTTTAAGAGAAACAATGAATCTTTCCAAGATCACCCCGTACTACGTCACGCTCTTCACCCATTAGGCCGAAGGACTTACAACTATTACATTATTTGAAATTTTAGTTTGATATTTTCAAAGTATATTCTTGAATAGTTGTTGTTATCGATTTATGAAACAAAAAAGGACTGAATTTTTTGAAGCCTCTACATCTATTTCCCCCTTAAATCGTATTTTCCATTAAGGGTGGGTTTAGGTTGGAATACAATGAGATTTTATATGTGGTATAAAAATTATGTATGCAATATAATATCGTTGAAATGGTTATTGCAGTCGTAGAGACTCATTTGTCCCTCAACTATGCTCTGATATTCGCATCATAAACGAATGACTTAAATTCAAATCTGATCTCAGAGAGAAACATGCAGAATTTCAAAGATCTGCAAATACATATTTCTATATTTTCATAATCCAGACAAATACTGTAACAGAGGCCAAGTCTAACGTTCGACAGAGACCGATTTTAGTCTTGACATACGTCTTTTCTTCCACACGCACAATCTCAGACAATAAAAAGCTATTACAGTAACAGTTACAAGCTTAGAAAACAAAAAAGAATATTAAATAAACCAACAACCAAACCTACAAAACAAACATCGAACAAATATTTGGATAAAAAAATAAATTTTTATATAAATAAAAGTCATCCTAAAATAAAGCTATGTACAGGTTAAAATTAGATTATAAAACACAGACTGATTTATTTGAGGAAATCAACCAATTTGGGCAAGTTTTGAGGCAAATATACATCCTTAAATTAATCAGGTGACTCATTAAATCTTCTGGTAGTTAATTAATTTCTGCATTTTACAAAAACATGAGAGATTGAAATTGTTTCATCATAATTGGGACACAGAGGTCTCACAATTTGATTCATTAGGAAGGAATAGTTGAATTGGCTGTGACCAATGACTAGCCTGTTTACTTGCTAATCGCTATTCCTTAAAGAAGTAGCGGTGGAGAAGAAGTCCTTCTTAATGGGCCAAAAATTGTTTCCTCTTCAGGCAGATCCCACACAAGTTAGTAGCAGCAAGCAGGTCTGCCCTACCATCTATAAATGGGTAATGATCTTTATAATTTAAAATATAAAAAATTTGTTAACTAATCGCAACAGCATCTTTGGCGAGGTCATTAGCCAATTGGTTACCAGGTATGCTCTTGCGGTTGGCGATCCCGAAGAATATAATATTGTTTTGTCGACATATAATCAGACCGTACAATTTAAGGTTCTGCACCACTAGCGGATGTGCGAAAAATACATCATCGATAGCTTGAAGCGAGTCAAAGCATATAAGTTATGTTTTAGCATGGCTATTAAGTGATAATATATTATAGTAGAAATAGAAGGCAGACTATAAAGTTTATTTTGAGACCTATAATGTAATAGCTTGCCTACTCCTATAAAGGATTTAGAGACCCCCCCCCCATATTTAATCACACAATTCAGAAACTCTGACAAGATTTGAAGGAATAATATCCGAAACATTGTTGAACTCAAATTGTGTTTATTGTAAGCCGCTAAATTAGGTATATTAATTATTTTTAATAGCTTTGTGATGAAACATTTTCGTCCTTTGGAGGCAGAGGCCATATAAGTCACTGTGACTTCAGAATTTATGATTTTTATATATTATTTGAGAGCCAGTCTTATTTTTCGATATTTAAATCGTTCTATTGAAATGAGGTATGCTAGTTCTAGAACTAGATTTAAAGGTTCGCAGTACCATTCTCAAGGCGGCATCTTATATTATTTCTATTCTTCTTAAATTAGTCGTAGTTGCTGTATTATATAAGGAGTTTCAAAATTGATTGCCCAGCCTATGTGGGCGACAAAATATCCAGCCTAAATAGATAAACCAATTTCAGGAATAGAATTAAAAGCTTGTTGATGATCGTATAGAAGTCATATTTAACCATATACGTACTTCTTTCAGTAGGTGTGTTGTGTTGCGCTGTTGTCCCACTGTACCATATGTCATGAAAACGGGAATTCGATCTAATTTAGGGTGAGAACAATTACATAAGAAGCCGTTCTTACATCGACCTTGAAGCAGACGCCTGCTGACCTCTAGTCAACAGTGGAAAACAAGGTGTACACTTCATCAGTGGTCAGTTGGTTTATGAACATTAATTCTGAACTTCCCCTTTATTTCTTACCAATCGTAAAGTGTATCTTTTCAGTCATAAAATCAATTATACTAGATCTGTTGTAGCAGATCCACTCGCAAACGACATTTTGGAGAGTTACGGACTACCGACGCTGCTAATTCAAAATCTGCACCACGATATAACTTTAAAAATATAACTTTCTAAAACTCAGTATATTCATTTTTCTTTTCTAAGCAAAAATTTAGCAAAACATGTAATGAACAATTAACTGATAATAGCTTTTTTGAAATAAGAACATTTCATTTGTTCAAAAACAATTAAAATTTTACAACTTAATTATCTGAAAATAATATATATATATAATAATAAGCACTTAGCAGAATAACAGTGTATAGTACATAAAAGTGAATAAAGATGAAGGTATGTTGATGCTATATTATTTGTTATTATAAATGAAATTATATGTGTTTTAGATTACTTATTGTTACTTGCTTTATGCTATTTACTATTTTTCTATATTATGGACAATAACATCCGGTAAGAAGTTATTTAAAATATTTTAAGATGGCTAAGATTCAATAACGTTTTATAGCTAAAACAAATGAAACTGATTCCCATTACAGACCAGGAAGGGTTCCTCCTAAGCCCTAATATATATCACAAGTATTATGACTATATTTGAGACGTAAATATATTAATTAAAATAAAATATGTTTTTTTTGTTCCATAGATATTAATTATATCCATTCATATTTGCTTAAAGCTTCTTCTATATGATAATAGTAACGAGGATCATAAAAATATTTTTTATAATAATAATATAGAATTTCATTCGTAATAATTCGTTATCTGGTGTAACGTACCGCTCAAAACTTTATTTAACCATTTGCATATGATTTGAGCTTGACGACTATTTTCATTTATCTGAATGATATAACATTGGTATTATCTATGTGATATTTTATAATTATAAATGAACGAAAAAAGAAATATTTATCTTACAAAGTAAAATTTTCAAAAACTAACTATAGTTTTGTTTTTCTAGGTTTATGAACATTAATTCTGAACTTCCCCTTTATTTCTTACCAATCGTAAAGTGTATCTTTTCAGTCATAAAATCAATTATACTAGATCTGTTGTAGCAGATCCAATCGCCAACGACATTTTGGAGAGTTACGGACTACTGACGCTGCTAATTCAAAATCTACACCACGATATAACTTTAAAATATAACTTTCTAAAACTCACTATATTCATTTTTCCTTTTTAAGCAAAAATTAAACAAAACATGTAATGAACAATTAACTGATAAAAGCTTTTTTGAAATAAGAACATTTCATTTGTCCAAAAACAATTAAAATTTTACAACCTAATTATCTGAAAATCATATATATATATATATATATATATATATATATATATATATATATATATATATATATATAATAAGCGCTTAGCAGAATAACAGTGTATAGTATATAAAAGTGAATAAAGATGAAGGTATGTTGATGCTATACTATTTGTTATTATAAATGAGATTATATGTGTTTTAGATTACTTATTGCTACTTGCTTTATGCTATGTACTATTTTTCTATATTATGGACAATAATATCCGGTAAGAAGTTATTTAAAATATTTTAAGATGGCCAAGATTCAATAACGTTTTATAGCTAAGGCAAATGAAACTGATTCCCGTAACAGACCAGGAAGGTTTCCGCATAGGCCCTAATATAAATTACAAGTATTATGACTATATTTGAGACGTAAATATATTATTTAAAATAAAATATGTTTTTTGTTCCATAGGTATTAATTATATCCATTTAAATTTACTTAAAGCTTCTTCTATATGATAATAGTAACGAGGATCATAAAAATATTTTTTATAATAATAATATAGAATTCCATTCGTAATAATTCGCCATCTGGCGTAACATACCGCTCATAACTTTATTTAACCATTTGTATATGGTTTGAGCTTGACGACCATTTTCATTTATCTGAATGATATAACATTGGTATTTTCTATGTGATATTTTATAATTATAAATGAACGAAAAAAGAAATATTTAACTTACAAAGTAAAATTTTCAAAAACTGACTATAGTTTTGTTTTTCTAGGTTTATGAACATTAATTCTGAACTTCCACTTTATTTCTTACCAATTGTAAAATGTATCTTTTCAGTCTTAAAATCAATTATACTAGATCTGTTGTAGCAAATCCACTCGCCAACGACATTTTGGAGAGTTACGGATTACCGTCGCTGCTAATTCAAAATCTACACCACGATATAACTTTAAAAATATAACTTTTTAAAACTCAGTATATTCATTTTTCTTTTTTAAGCAAAAATTAAACAAAACATGTAATGAACAATTAACTGATAATAGCTTTTTTGAAATAAGAACAAATTTCATTTGTCCAAAAACAATTAAAATTTTACAACTTAATTATCTGAAAATAATATATATATATAATAATAAGCACTTAGCAGAATAACAGTGTATAGTACATAAAAGTGAACAAAGATGAAGGTATGTTGATTCTATATTATTTGTTATTATAAATGAAATTATATGTGTTTTAGATTACTTATTGTTACTTGCTTTATGCTATTTACTATTTTTCTATATTATGGACAATAACATCCGGTAAGAAGTTATTTAAAATATTTTAAGATGGCTAAGATTCAATAACGTTTTATAGCTAAAACAAATGAAACTGATTCCCATTACAGACCAGGAAGGGTTCCGCCTAAGCCCTAATATAGATCACAAGTATTATGACTATATTTGAGACGTAAATATATTAATTAAAATAAAATATGTTTTTTTTGTTCCATAGATATTAATTATATCCATTCATATTTGCTTAAAGCTTCTTCTATAAGATAATAATAACGAGGATCATAAAAATATTTTTTATAATAATAATATAGAATTTCATTCGTAATAATTCGTTATCTGGTGTAACGTACCGCTCAAAACTTTATTTAACCATTTGTATATGATTTGAGCTTGACGACTATTTTCATTTATCTGAATGATATAACATTGGTATTATCTATGTGATATTTTATAATTATAAATGAACGAAAAAAGAAATATTTAACTTACAAAGTAAAATTTTCAAAAACTAACTATAGTTTTGTTTTTCTAGGTTTATGAACATTAATTCTGAACTTCCACTTTCTTTCTTACCAATTATGAAGTGTATCTTTTCAGTCATAAAATCAATTATACTAGATCTGTTGTAGCAGATCCAATCGCCAACGACATTTTGGAGAGTTACGGACTACTGACGCTGCTAATTCAAAATCTACACCACGATATAACTTTAAAATATAACTTTCTAAAACTCAGTATATTCATTTTTCCTTTTTAAGCAAAAATTAAACAAAACATGTAATGAACAATTAACTGATAATAGCTTTTTTGAAATAAGAACATTTCATTTGTCCAATAACAATTAAAATTTTACAACCTAATTATCTGAAAATCATATATATATATATATATATATATATATATATATATATATATATATATATATATATATAAAGCGCTTAGCAGAATAACAGTGTATAGTATATAAAAGTGAATAAAGATGAATGTATGTTGATGCTATACTATTTGTTATTACAAATGAAATTATATGTGTTTTAGATTACTTATTGCTACTTGCTTTATGCTATGTACTATTTTTCTATATTATGGACAATAATATCCGGTAAGAAGTTATTTAAAATATTTTAAGATGGCCAAGATTCAATAACGTTTTATAGCTAAGGCAAATGAAACTGATTCCCATAACAGACCAGGAAGGTTTCCGTATAGGCCCTAATATAGATTACAAGTATTATGACTATATTTGAGACGTAAATATATTATTTAAAATAAAATATGTTTTTTTTGTTCCATAGGTATTAATTATATCCATTCAAATTTACTTAAAGCTTCTTCTATATGATAATAGTAACGAGGATCATAAAAATATTTTTTTATAATAATAATATAGAATTCCATTCGTAATAATTCGCCATCTGGCGTAACGTACCGCTCATAACTATAATACCATAACTTTGATATTATCTATGTGATATTTTATAATTATAAATGTACGAAAAAAGATATATTTAACTTACAAAGTAAAATTTTCAAAAACTGACTATAGTTTTGTTTTTCTTGATAATATTGTGTGTTGATAAGCAACAATAAACTAATATATAATAAGCTTTTAACTGATAATAGCCTTTTGGATATATGAAATATTGACACGACAAAAAACCATTAAAATTGTACAATTTGATAACCCGGAAATTATATATATAATAACCGGTAGTTAACAGAATACTATGTGCAGTAGTGACTTAAAATGAAGGTAAGTTGATGCTATATTATTTAACATAATACATACAATTATTTGTGTTTTAGATTGCTCATTGTTACCTGCTTTATGCAATTTGCTGTTTTTCGATTTTATGGGCAGCAATAGCTGGTAAACAGTTATTTAATTTAATTTATAATATCTTAAATTTGAACTAATTTTTGTAGCTAAAACAAATGAATTTGGTTCAGATACAGGACCAGTAACATTTCCACCTGATGGCTGATTTAGATAACAATTGTTATGGCTATATTTGAGAATTAAACACTTTAATTAAAATCAAATATGTTTTCTGTTCAATAGTTATTAACTAAATCCAATTTTATTGAAAATCTCTTAATTCAAACACCAATATATAGCGCCCTCAAATTGAAGTAACGGATTCGTTAGCTTTATTTAAGCATTTTATGGGCATTTTCAATGTTATTTGTATGATGACTATGATGACTGTAATATTTTTTATTCAGCATAGTGAGAAACGAAAAGGAAAATACAGACACACGCAAGCTTCAACAGAATAACTGTTTTAAATGTCTTTCACATTTCATAAGTGTTGCAGGTAAAATTCCTAGGAGATCATGAAGCTGTTCTCTTTTGAATTCATTCAATTAATCCGAATCCATTTGATTACAAATAAATAATATAGATTGACGTTGGTTTGACAATGATTCCGCGTTTACTCGAATCAGTCTGGTGGTTGAGAATACTTCTCAATTTGGTTGGAAGTGATGCGCTTCTCAGCTACTACACCCTAGAATTTGAAGTTTTCTGAGATTTTCTCCTCAGTAAAAAACGATAGATTACTTGAAATCACTTTCTTGCGGACGTTTAAGGAAATATTACTTTTACTTTCAACTTTTTCCGAAATTTATTACTCTGTTTGATGATATCTGTATTTTGCATTAATGTCAGATAGTGAACTATCCTTCAACCTTTATCTTCCAACCTTTAATCGGTTCCAACTACCATCATTCGTTTGAAAATATTTATCAAAATGTTTGCTTGAACGTATAATTAAGGGCATTTACACTATCCTGAGACCTGATCCTGATCCTGAACTTAAGACCAACAAATTTATAAGTTGCAGTAGCTATTACATTCGCTCCGGCCTTTTTCTTTATATATATATATATATATATATATATATATATATATATATATATATATATATATATATATATATATATATATATATATATATATATATATATATATCAATTCGGTATATTGGTACTCTAATGTATGGACCATGTCCCATTAGTTTCTTCTAAAAACTGATTTGTAACGAGTCTTTTATAGATAGGAAAGAGCGAGAGCTACTAAATGTTATATATAAAACAACAACGTCTCTCTGGGTCGTTCCAGTATTTTCTCCTGTTGAGACCTGTTCTCCTGTTCTAAAATTTTCTTAAAAAATACTGAGCTCTAATCTTGGTGAGCCGTGGACAGTCGTTCATTATATGGTAGACTGAAATAGAGGCATAGTGACAGAACTTCACAGTGAGCAGGCGGTCTTAGAGTCATCAAGTGACCGTGCGAGAAACGACAGTGGCCCAATCTCAGTAGATTCAGTGCCACGGCATGACGACGAAGGAAAGGAACGCGAAGAGAAGAAAAAAACAGCTTCAGAATCACAGAGCCTGTTGTGGTTGGTCTCCTGGGCTCAACAACGTCGTATCACGTTCTTTGTGAAACAAGAATAGAATGGAATAAGTTCAGTATGGATACATATATTTGTAGTGGGGAGGGGAGAGGCGGCTGCACTATCCGCGCGCTCATTTTCCGGTATACCAACGTGAGAAGGGATCTACAGTAAACTTGGTTTAATCCCGTTCAGATAGAGGGTACGGATGACTGACAGTGAATCGGTGACCAGGGGATGGTTGAACTTCTGTTCCAGGAAACATTCGAGAGCATATATATATATATATATATATATATATATATATATATATATATATATATATATATATATATATCAATTCGGTATATTGGTACTCTAATGTATGGACCATGTTCCATAAGTTTCTTCTAAAAACTTATTTGTAGCAAGTCTTTTATAGATAGGAAAGAGCGAGAGCTACTAAATGTTATATATAAAACAACAACGTCTCTCTGGGTCGTTCCAGGAAGTGTTTTATTCAGTCGTTCATACTAAATGAGTCTGAAAAGAACGTTTTGGTACAACCGCCTTGCAGTTGGTTAATGTAATTTATTATAATTATAAATATACCAGTTGTTATTGCTACTCGTTGTTTAATACGTTTCAAAATGTATCGCCTGCAAATCTTCAGAAATGGGATATTCAATGTAGAGATTGGTTAAGTTACATAGCACCCGAATTTTCAGTAAATCCTAGGCTAGCAGGCATTTCAGAATTGGAGAAATGGGCGGCTTGCTGAGCTATTTTAATGGTCAGGGTTATTTTGGCAATGGAGGCAGCAGATACAACTTCTGTGCATCTTATCAGTTAGCTGATTAGACTTCTCGAGTCTTAATCAATTCTAAATTAAAAGGTCATGCATTCTCGTCGTTTCATTGGAAGTCAGCTCATTTTACGATGTCAATCACCGGCTTATTGTAAGCCATAGAAAAAATGTTTAAATATCGTCCCAGTAAACTTTTAAGAAGAAAATTGTTTGAGAACAGAATATGGAAAGTTTAATTATGGAAAATGTTGTACCTGAAGAAGCGCGGTTTGTCAAGAAGATAAAGGGTATTGAGGTATAAATGGGTCACCATTAGAGATTATTGTGATTTTTTATACAAAAATTAAAGTTGAAAATACCGATGTTGAATTAAAGTTTTATATTTTATCTGGCCATGAATATTAGCTAGCCAACCATGCTATAGCATTTATGGTTTTGCTTGGGCGCGATTTTCCTACGCAACCCTTCATCAAAATCACACTAATCAAAGACCGCGTAATAGTTTCTAAAGAAATCACTCACAGGTTTTTAACAACTACGGAGGTTGAACAAATTATGTATATCGATCCTAATATGGATTTATTCGAACCTACAATATTGCAAAAGGGGAAGACCACAAGACTTGGGCCGCGGGGTCATCACAATCGTACTGCGGGCGCATAATAGACTGTCGTCTTTACTCTGCAATTACAGCCTCTCGAAAAAATGACTCATATATACAATACAAGCCCTGTCAGAGGTCCAAAGTTGCTCTAAAGTTGCGAAATAAAATAGGAGAAATAAATATTCCACTTTTTGTTTTATTTCTAGTCTTATTTTTTTCCTCAGAGTTACTTAAAGTACACATAACTGAACATATAGGGCACGTAACCACATTTACAATACCACTTCATTTAATAACATTTTAATACTTTAAATTAGCATTTCTATCAGATATTAGTTTATTATAATTTTAATTAAAACATTTCAATTTAAAATATTACCTTTTACTATAACTTTATATATTACCATGTAATAAACGAAGGAGTATCAATTAAACTACGAAGAAATTTAACATTATTATATAAAATGTCATCGTGTAATGGCACTGCGATAAATATAAAATTTACCGCAATATTTTCACTCGCTCTACTCGTTATAATCATTTAAAACAACGTTCGTATTCGGCGACCGCTCCTAAATCTACATTTATCATACAAGTCTGTGTGCAAATTCCCCTTTCTCGTTATCATTACACAGATTTAAGCTACATCCGGGGAAATTTGTCCGAAATGATTAATCTGGGGCACAGATATGTTCACAGAGATGCCCCGGATGCACCAAGGAATCCATTTGATTCCGTCATGCCCGCGTTTGTGGAAGAAGCGTGTTTGGGTAATTTTTTATGCGCTAGTTATGAAGCTGCAGGTTAGTGACACAAACATTTTTATTCCCAGGTTTCAATGATAATTGCAGGTGTGTAATACTAAAATGTCAGATTATTTTTTGTCACTTTAACGGATGTCGTCATTTTGCAACTATAAAACAGTACGGTGCTGATATAACGGGGACGAGGACAGACATAAAGTGTATGTCTAAAATGATAAATTAATAAATAAATAAAATTAATAACATAAAAGGGGGCTCAAAGTGTAAATAGTATATATACAATTTAAAAATGGACACAAATACAGGACTAAAAACAAAACTATAACGAAGTAGAGAAGCGGTAATGGTTTTTTGGTCAGTAACACTTAACTTAACATAGGATAGATTCTATGGAGAAAATTTATCTCGATTTCTCGTAGAAATCCGAGTAGTCTGAATTTTCTCCTGTTGAGACCTTTCTAAAATTTTCATAAAAAACACTGAGCTCTAATCTTGGTGAGCCATGGACAGTCGTTCATTATATGGTAGTCTGAACTAGAGGCATAGTGACAGAACTCACAGTGAGCAGGCGGTCTTAGAGTCATCAAGTGACCGTACGAGAAACGACAGTGGCCCAATCTCAGTCGATTCAGAGCCACGGCATGGCGACGAAGAAAAGGAAAGCGAAGAGAAGGAAAAAAATCAGCTTTATCATCACAGAGCCTGTTGTAGTTGGTGTCCTGGGCTCAACGACGTTGTATCACGTTCTTTGTGAATTTCATTTCCCGGTAAACCAACGTGAGAAGGGATCCACAATAAACTTAGTTTAATCCCATTCAGATAGAGGGTACGGATGATTGACAGTGAGTCGGTGACCAGGGGATGGTTGAACTTCTTTTCCAGGAAACATTCGAGAGCATTTCGGGACTCGATAAGGGTTAGTCATGGATTCTTTGAAGGATTGTATTGTGCTTTAGGATAAAGCTTTCAATATCGCGAATGTGCTTTTTATTATACTATTACTATTACTATATACTATACTATACCATTTTCTATATATATGTACTATACTACGGATACTATTACTATTTCCATTAAATATTCAAGATTGATTTTAAAGGATATGAAACTATGCAGTCTTATGGCTCAAATGATTTTTCAAAACTTTTCAACATGCGCTCCTGCAAAATTTATGGAAATTTTATATCCTTCTCACTCACCAGACATTGTTCCTTCCGACTATCCCTTTTTCCGATCGATGACGCATGGTAAGTCGGGCAGCACTTATTCTCTTTCTAAAAAGTCAAAATAAGTACCGGTTCTTCATTTATCTGCAGAAACAAGGAACTTTTCAATGTGGAATCAAAATGCTATCAATGATATGTGGTCGTAATGAACGATAGAAAATAGTTTGATCAAATTATATTCTATTTATATATCTAAAGCATTAATGTTACGAAAAATATCAAACTGTACTTAACAAAAAGTTTATAATTATTCAGACCTATAAATTCGCTTTAAAGGATTTACAACACAGGGTATTGTTGTGTATTAAATCGCATCAGGTACATTTGTAACCAACTTCATGTTCACATCAAGTCTTACTGACAAGGCTGCACTTTTCAGTATGTGTCATTTTATTGAAGGGTGAATAAAAATGTTTACTATGCGTTGAATATGTCTGCATTTGTACCGTCAAATCCCATTTGCGGGAAGTTTGAGTTTTTTATTTCAATATAAAGGAAAATGCGACTAAAGGTTCGAGCCGAATGCTGTGTGAAGCTTGTGATAACCATGCTTCATAGATTTCAATATGTGATTTTAGGTTGCGATATTTTAAAAATGACGACTTGACACCGAATACATGGAATGATATGGAGACCGAAAAAACATGGAAAACGAGTATTTGAAGGCATTACTGGATGAAACCAGTGACGGCGATCCCTATCGAATACAATTGAAGTCCCCGGCCTACCATAGTAAAACAAATTTTTTTGGCAAAATTAGTTTTTTTTTGTTCAACATAATTCCCTTCAAGGGTATGACTGACTATAGTGACCTCCAACTTTTCGATACCATTTTTGTACTACGATTTTCTTCAAAATAGGCCCCAGCTTCGTTGATCACTTCTTCATTCGACGAAAATTTCTTCCGAGCATTCGTTTGAGATCTGAGAACAGGAAATAGTTGCCGGAGGTTAGATCTGGAGAATACGGTAGATGAGGAAGCAATTTGAAGCCCAATTCATGGATTTTTAACACGGTGCATTGTCTTGGTGAAGTAGCACTTCCTTTTTCTTCAAATACGGCCGTTTTTGGCGATTTCGTCGTTCAAACGGTCCAATAATGATATGTAATAGTCGCTGTTGATAGTCCTTGCTTTTTCAAGGTAGTCAATGAAAATTATTCAATTTGCATCCCAAAATACAGACGCCATAAACTTGCTAGCCGACTGTTGCCTTTCCCCGCGCTTTAAAGGTTCATCATGTGCAGTCCACTCGGATGACTGTCCATTGGACTTCGGAGTGACATGATGGAGCCATATTAGATCCTTTATCACATATCGACGCAAAAACTCGGATTTATTATTCTTGTTCATCTTTAAACACTGCTGAATCATCAATTCGTCGATGTTTTTGGTCAAAAGTGAGCACGCGCGGCACCCACTTTGCATAGAGCTTTCTCATACCCAAATATTCGTGAATGTAACAACCCCTTTTGGGCGTCCACTGCGTTCACAACCTTCAGTGCTCATTTAACCATATCTAAACTTAGTATACCAATCCTTGATGGTTGATTTTCCTGGGGCAGTATCCGGAAACTTGGCATCAAACCAAGTTTTTGCTTCAACTCATTTTTTCCTTACAAAAAGCAATATTTTATCAACACGCAAAATTCCTTTTTATCAATTTTTTCACAATAACAAAAGTTGCTTCACTCAAAATGCTATAATTCACAAACTAATGATCCGATAGCTGTCAAATTTATACACCCATCTGCTGAGACTCAGAGCTAACTAAAAACATATGGATTTAATTATAGTAGCGCCATCTATGTATCAGGCCCGGGACTTTTTAATTGACCTGTTATAATGCACAATAAAATAGTGTTATTCTTCAGCATGACAACTCTCCGCCATATGTTGCAAAACTGGTGAAAATATACCTGGAAATTCTCCAGGATTTGCCCTTTCCTATTACTACGTGAGTTATCTATGCAGCGCTTCACTTCTTATGAAGGTACCAAAAACGAGTCGATTGGTGGTTAGCCTCAAAAGATACACCGTTCTTTCGACCTATTTTTCACGATAAATCTTTATATTTAAAGAAAAATGGTTAATAGATTTAGTAATCTCCACATAAGAATTTTCTTTTATACGCGTAAAGTTTTATAATGAATAGAACAGTTTTGAGACAAAGTTTGTTAAATAATGCAGTCATTTATCGACCTATATCAATTACTTCGTGATATGTATGGTAAAATTGATGTTTGCAGATCTCGCACCACAATTAGTGAAGGCCTTTAAGTGTATTAGTGCTAAGCATAATCGATATATAATAACAAACAATATATTCAATAAAAAACAATTTCATTAATCGATATCTAATTAATGATTTTAGATATTTACAAGTATTCATACACTTTGAAGTATTATGTATCTCAATTTTCCTCTATAATATTCGTTCGATAGAAACGTAAGTTTTTAATAAAGAGGTTAATATATTAAGTTGTAATTTTTTAAGCATAAAATATTTTCAATAACTATTAGATTTTTAATATTAATAACACTATTTCATACAGGTCATAATATATGTGCTGAGTAAATAAGGCTGAGAAAAAAGAAATTTCGTTTCTTCCTAATAGATTGAGTTAAAGTCAACCAAAGTAACACTTATTCAATTAGATTATACTATAACGCTTTTAAAAGGTGCAGTCCTTAATATATTCTATGCATAAAAGTAGCGCCATTGATTTACTCGGTCAAAATTAACATCATTTTGAAAATAAATATTTGAAAAAGTAGTTTGCGTCATATTTTGATTTTTTATTGAAAGGATAGGCTGATCCAAAATTTTATGGTGTTTATAGTGATGAGTTCTTAAGTGAACGCTAACGCTTTAACGCTTTAACGAACGTGCTTTCGGAATTTTCGATGATAATAATATACTTCACAAAAAATATATATATGAATATATATATATATATATATATATATATATATATATATATATATATATATATATATGAATATTTTTTTATTCTTAGAAAATCCGTAAATACATTATATACATTTCTAGGCCAGAGTACCTATATAAACCTATAAATTGCAATCAATCGCAACGCCGATACATTACTTCAGTGGGTTTAAGCATCAATTTATTATTATCTACATATTTCGGTTGAGTCTGAGTGATAAGTTTTCCCTATCTACTCTCCTGTTTGGTTAAACTAATATTTCGGAATTGTTCTAATTCTAAATTAAAATATTTTCAAAGGAGTTACAATATTATGCACTAATTCAGCCCTTGATTCAATATCAAAATAAAATCTCTAGAAAACCTAATATTATGTCTTGAATGTTGATATCCAGAGACCTCGCGAAGCTTAAATAGCAATAGAAGAATACCGATGCAGAAAATGGCAGTGAAAATATTTAAAGTTTAAGACCCGACAAGGCGATTTGCCAGCAGAAAGACACAAGGCATTATTAATTTTAAATCACTTTCTTGTATTAAACATCAAACAAAACCATAACCGAGAAATTGGAAGGGTGCAAAACGGTACGAAAATGGCGGCTTTGAAATTGAATTTTCTCGGAAAAGTTAACGTTCAAATTTATGTTCCAGGTAAAATTACAAAAGGACAGGATAAGAGAGAGTCCCGCTTAGCGATTGTGCCTTTTTATTTATTAAGGCCATAAATTAATTTTAATTGGTGGATAATTTGTTATTACCGCATCAGACATTAGAACGTTCTTTGGGAGTTAATAAAGCAAATTTGGAGATTATACGGCCATACAAACATATATAATACACCTGATAACAGCTGCGTTTGTTTCAAAATAATTAAATTTATCAAAGAGGTAATTATGGTGGCACGTGGACCTGTGAATTTACAGAATTTTCGTAGAAAATTAATTTTAAATTTTGTTTTTTGTTCAAGAGGCCTCCATTAAAATCAACTCATTAAACTCTTACCGTAGTGCAGTTTACATAGGAACTAAATCGATATTTTCGAATAGGAAAACATTGTTGTTTTGCTCAAAGCATATTAAATTACTATCTTCAACATTCCACAAGTTTAGCAACTCTTGCTACAATAATCGGCATATTACATATTATATATATATATATGTGCATATTCATCTACCAGGAACCAGCAGTTGCCAGTATTCGTAGGTTAGTTCCACCCTAACCAGGGGTAGAAACAGCCTTGTGGCACCCTCTTTTACCTCCTTTAATACTGACCTAAACCGATCATCTGCTGAATATTGTACCTACATGCAATATATAAACTTAGGGTAAGATCATATTTCTCTATATTCACTGTGCCAAGTATAATATGTATTAAGAGACTAATTTTCCATTTACTTTTAAAGAAAATATTAAGTTCACATATGAATCCAATTCTCCAATTTCGCACGGCTTTGAGACGGTTCAAGTCAGTTCGAAGGTTTGTGCTTAGTCCTATAGGGGTTTCCCTGACTCTTGGCTCTTGGCTTCACTTGACATAGGTTGGAAATTGACTTACCTAGCCTACTAGGGGAGACCTACACCTCACGGCAGGTTTGATTAGGTTATGTAGGGCTACATCTGAGTACTGGTACGAACCTTTTCATTATAACTACCTTTGCCAGTTCATTATTTGATCACTGCTGATATGACATCTGATAGTAACATATAGTATCAACTTGAATATAAATTCAAGATTTCTTTTATTAGCTACATCTTACATTGGATATGCTTAGTACAATCTTAATTTACAAATACTAATTTATTACTACTGTTCTGTTGTACTTGCATTAATACACAAGTAAGGCGAATTTGGGAATAATCAGTATGTATTTCCGAAATTAAAATTAAACTAATCTACTTAAGCTAAAGTGAATAAAACTTACTATTAATTACGATTTTATACACTAAACAAGTTCGTCTGATTTCCTGCGTGTTGTCTAGTACCTGTATTGCTTCCATTTCGCTGTGATTTAGCAACCTGATGTAATATTTTAGGGCGAAATCTTGGACCATTTCGTGTATCCATTTAATTCCGAGGTCATCGTGCAGCTCGTTGTTAGTATTCAATAGTAACTATGCTATATTTTCGCTATGCCCCTAAACCTTTATTTATACATCTTGTCCTCTCTAGCTTTCACCAGTATTAGATTAATAAAGTTTCCCTTATCGATTCTAATGAATAGCAAAAATAAGTTTATAATTGAAAATAATTTCTCTAAACTTCAATATTTATTCTAACGATCTTCCAATATTTGGATCCCATCATTTTAATTTGAGCTACCAGAAGAGAAAAGAGTCAGAAGGAGCTAAAGTTGGCAAATAAAGTAGTTTAAAATACAACTATATTATGTTAATAAGTGAGAGGCTGCTTGATGCATTAAATATATTATTTCAGTGTGACTATTAAGTATATTATGTAACATGACGTCCATGGACATAAATTTAACAGCGATCAAAAATAATCTATTGTTAGAAAACTTAGGTTGAGTTAAATTCGGTACTTTTTTCTTGACATCTTTTTAGATTTTATACCAATTATCCATTTAGTATTATTGAAGCAGTATTTAATGTATGCAGACGTTAATAATTCAAGAATTCGCTACGCAACATTCAAAATTGCATTTTAAATATTCATTACTTTTGTTGTTTAATTTAAGGAAATCTGCTGCCAAAGCCCAAGAAACCCTTTTAGTTTCTTATGGTTATATTGTTCCATCATACCCAGTAATTTGCGTTTTTAAAGTAGTGATTTTGATGATACCAATGCCAAATGATACCAACCAAAAAGAGTTAGAAAATAATGAACTGTTATACTTATAGAACAAAATCCTAGCTCAAATTCTCACAGAATACTTGAGACAGCTTAAAACTTTTATTACCCAATTACTTCGAAATATATTCAAACAATGAAAAGGATGCAAAAGGAGCCCCAATAAAAAATACCTAGGTATTTATATAATATTTATAACATATGTATATATGTATATATATATATATATATATATATATATATATATATATATATATATATATATATATATATATATATATATATATATATATATGTATATATATTGTATATTATATTATCCAACATCGATACAGTGAATCGACAACTAGATAGTCGCTTATCAAACATCGCTCTTTTCACACCGTATTACTGAAAGATTGGAAATGTTACATTCACTGATGGAACATATTTTAAATAATATATATTGTATCAAATTTTTCAATAAATGCCTTCTTAATCGTCTAATAAATACACTAAATGAAAATAAACTAAATATAACCAAAATATAATAAAATAAATATGGCAAAATATCATAAAATAATAGGTGTAAACATTTTCGTTGAATTATGGATGTAAAAGCTTTAAGAATAGAAACATATAAGATAAAAAGCAGTCCTGGAAAAGTTTTGTACTAATCAAACTCTAGTAGAATGATAGAGGAAACAACATTATACTAACATAATATTAATCAAGTTATATATTTTTAGATAACACAGTAACATTTTTATATTTCTCTAAATAATAAACTATATTATCAAAATTGAGCATCAAACAAAATTGCAACATAGATGATGAAATGGAGCAGTTACACAAATATGGGCTATAAATGTGAACATCAAATACTAAATTGGTAATTGTAATAAATTAATTACTCTACTTTATTATTATGACATCTACCTCAGGGTCTGAATCAAACTCCTCTTCAGCTTCACTCTTTGTCTCTTCATTGTAGTTGGCTTCTAAGTGAGTAGTACGCTACGTACGAGTAGTAAATTTTTAAACAGCAGGCAAACTACAGCGTCTTTATCTACTGATATCTCGCACAGAATGACGAGGTAGAGTTATTGCGATGTTAGAGCAAATGAATGCAACAGAAGATAGTCACTTGTTATGTATTTCTATTGTTTGTTATTGAGAATTGTTTCTAACCCATATTAAAGCACTAGCCCCCATTTAGTTACTTTCCTCTACTAAGCATAAGATACCCAGCAACAGAAATCACTAACTTTTTCACGTATGTATCTGTAGTCTATTAAGCCTTAACTAGATCTGAGATAAATTGGCTGACGACTAGTGCAAACAGCTATCCATATTTAATACATAACAATGAGAGCACCAAGAATCGTCCACTAAGTCGATTATCTGCAATGGCATGACGAAATATTCTCTGGTGTAGATCATATTTTAAAAATAATTCGAAATAAGTATATCAAACAAGAGCCTGATACAAAAACAAACAAAACCATAGAATGTCGTTTCACAATAATCCTCTATTGTTGATAAAGTTAATAAACACAACTGAATGAGCGAAAGAACAAAATTAATAATCCCTTTTTTGTACGGACGTAAAAATAACAAACGACGAACGGTATTTAAAAAGGATATAAAACCCCTTATATTCATGTCAGAAATACATAGCTGCAAACTCCGAAACAAGGAGAAAACCGGGACGAGTTTTTCGACGACAAAAACCATACGCCGACCCGGAAAACTCCGTCATTCCGAACGTTGTCGCATTTTCCTTGCCAGCACCCTCTGAAAAAAAAAAGAAACGCGACAGCAGAAAAGGCGTCTGCCCAATAAAACAGGCAACAAAAGATAAATTTAGCATCTGCAATTTTATTTTATGCTTTTGCATAAAACTTTAATAATTTTGTTTATGAAAGATCATCATAAATAAAAAATAAAGATTGTAAAAAATCGTATAAAACGTATTTTTTATTTTATTTTTAGTAACAGCAAATACAGTACTTAATTTAACTCCTATTCTATGTTATTATAAAAAATATTATGCGTATTTTAATCAGGTCGGATGGTAGTAAACGTTTCAACTTACGCACTAAATTGACATAGCCCACACTTAATTGTATGGCAAACGCATTCAGGCACACTAACACTCTTGCGTAGTATTTTACACCGATACTTAGGATCACACTCGTTATGGTTTCCAGGTGATATTGCTCTGAATTAGGTCGTTATAAGTATAATATGGGGCGGCAACGAAGGCACGTAACATTTTTTTTGGAATCTTTACAAGGTAGCTAGCAGTACCCTACAATTCGGTACCATACGTCCTAAAAATGTGAGCCTAAGAATTATTTTATAAAGCAATACTCATTATTCAAAAATAATTTGGATTTATGCCCTATGAGCCAATACGTTCGATTCAGGATAAGCCCAAGTCGTTTACGCTTTACCGGTATATGTCTCTTTCAGGTAAATCATCGATGCAAATACATTCTCAGATATTTAACACTATCTGCTTGTCGGAGTTCATGATTATTAAGATTTATCGGAGCACAACTCCATCTACTCAGGCTGAACTGATAGTCACAAGAGTATATTTTTTCTAATTCGCCTTCATACGCCGTGTTTACAACCACAAATGGATTTTGTTGAGATGAAATTAAAGATTCCTTGTTAAGAAAGTTTGCAAACGTTTTACAACTAGACGAATTTTATAGATTGATCCGTTTATGACTTTAAGCGCATCAGACAACAATATATCTCCTTTTAACCAGAATAAAATGAGAAGGACAAATATTTTCTGATTTTATAACGAATTTACAAACTGCAATTGGCAATAAATTCGACCCCGTGATGATATTAATTCACTGCTATTTTTGCCCTACTCTAGGTTGCGTTCAGTGTATTTTGAGGCTATCTAGGAATCGACCCATTTTTCTATATCTTCGAGATAAGCGGTGCTCATACTAGTCACGACTCATAGTCGAAATAAGTAGCAATCAGATGGAACAATATCTGGAAAATACTACAGTAATGCTTCCAAATATGTTTTCGCCGGTTTTGTAACATATGGTCGATCGTTGTCATGCTAAAGAATAACATTGTTGTGTCTGTCCTGATATTTCGACTCTTTTCGTACAGTCCTCGGCTCAACTGCATCAATTTTAGTCGATGGCTACCCTAATTGATCATCATCAGGTTTCATCGAGTAATGCTTTCAAATCCTCGTCTTCAATTTTTCTTTGGCTGTTCAGAACATAATTTGTCTTCTATGTCAAAATCACTAATTTTTAAACTTAACTTAAAAAAAATTAATTGATGGAGCGTAGTTGCCATTTCAATAACCTTTAGCCGTATTTTTTTCATGCGAATATAAAAAGTCTTACTTTTGTTGCGAAAATACCTATAATAATCTAAGTTTGTACAGTTCTAAAAACTTATATACGTTACCAATTAAAAAAGTATCAAGATAAATATGTAAAATTATTAATAAATAAGAAATTAATTTAAAAAAATTAAGTACACAGTTATAACAGTTTGTAGGTTAGGGTTGTGTTTGATTATATTTACATTGAACTCTTTTCCATAGCACCCATGAGATAGAGTTCTAGGCGCATTTGCACTCGTATCCCCTGGAGGAGTAATCCATCTAATTAACAATTGTATATTCAAGTAATATATTTTACTTTCATTAGAGAGCACATTTACCTTTTACGCTTAGTTATTGTGTCCTTCGGTACAGTGTATCCTTGTAAAGGCATTACAATATCACTGTATTTTTAATTCGTTTGTTCTGTTAACACCTGTATACATCTTTATTGATAAACATTTGTTCAGAATTCCATCATTTGTTAATTTATTCTTCAATGCTTCGTATCGATGTCATCCAAACCGAATGTGTTATTAACCATTCCTGTTTCCACCATGAAGTACAATATATCTACAAATAAAACTAAAAATGAACACAAGCCGAGGAAAGTGCGTCACAATAAATCAAGAAAACAAAACAATGTTAACGCATTCTTGAATTACCCTAGTGCTGTTCATTATATTAACGACCATTATTATTATGAATAATAATACTATTTTCAAGGTTGCGCGTTGTCTGCTATGTTATTTAATTATTTCTTACAGAATTGGTTCATGTCGACTTGACTTTCTCATCAAATTACCAAAGAAATGACGAATTTTTTCTAGACTGAAGTTTTAAATGATTAAAAAAAAATAACTTGATTTATTTGAAAGGTCTACAATGTTCTGATCGCACCAGTACGTTTCAACTATCGCTGGTACAAACGATGAATGGACGTGGAAAATTGTAAACTTTCACACAGGGCCGAGAGGCCGAGCCACAGTTTTTGTCCCGCCGGCCGAACCTCTCAAAGAAAAACCATTGATTAATTGTTCAGCTGACATTAGTCTCTTATATCGCGTAATTAAATTTCCTGAAAGAGGTTTTTCTCATCCATTGTGGTTCACGATAAAAGCGTTGCCAAATCGATTGTTTTCAAATAAGTCGAGGGCTCTTATAAAAAATATTAGGTAATGAAGATATATAACGCAATAAAACTGAACAAATTATTAATTATTATTTTCGTTATAAGCAAAATACTTTCGTAGTTTTTCATAAAGTGCTTTCAGATTTTGTACTTTCTAATTCAGGAATTAGTTGCACTAGCTGCACCTTTTTATTATTACTCTTAGTAGTTCCACAATCTGCCCAGAGGGCAATAAGTATTTGTTATGTTAATATTATACATACATGGCATGTAGAAAATAACTTCATTAAGTAATCTTCTGCAAAACATACTATTGAAATTAGTTAGTCATATTCTAAAGTCTATATATTTCCATTAATCAGACATGATGGTGTTAGACGTTTTAGTCTACGTAGTTCACTATCACTTCGCATATTTAGCTGATTGACAAGTACATTGGAATGTACTGACACTCTTCCCAAGTACTTCACATAATCACATTGAATTACACTCTTTATTGGCTCTAGAGGAATATCGCATTGTATCACTTCGTTTGAAACATAGTACGGAGCATCGACAATGGCACGCCGCACTTTATTTTGGAACTGTTGTTTGATGGCTATATTTGCCAGCGGTTCCCCATAATTGGATTCTATATGACCAAATAGGCTTTAGTATAAATTTATACCATAATATTTTGTTATATAAGTATAACTTATATTTGAGCTCGATAAGCCAATAGATTTGGTGGAGTTAAATTCCAAGTTGTTTCCGTTTGACGAATATGTAGTTGTTCCAAGTTAGGCGTTGATCTAGGTACATACCTGGATATTTAGCATCCTCAGCTTATGGGAGTTGATAATTGTGGACATAGACTGTTGGACATGTCCTTCTACGGAGCGTAAAATTTATGTGACTGTATTTAGTTTCGTTGATTTTATATGCCATATTTTTAGCCACATTTACATTAGTTTTAGGTGTGTTTGTAGGTTAATTGGTACCATGGCTGTATATTCATGAGAGGCTAAAACTGCCGTGTTGTCAACGTATCTTGCCACAGTGGTTATTTTTCTTTTAGGTAGATCAGCTGCGTACTGAAGATATTGTATTGGACCCAGTACACTACCTTGCGGTACTCCTCAATAAATTGCATGTTTATTTCAATTCAGTATGTTCATTGCCTTGCTTTACCGTAAAATGACGATCTGTGAGATAAGATTTTGATGTAGCCCTTAATCAATCCGGATGAAGGATAAGTTGGCTTGAGATATGTCTATGAATGCACCTGAACAATATATTTTGGCGATTAAGTCCATATTTATTTTGTTATCAAGTCTTTGTACTTGTTCTGTTATTTCATGCTTATTGCGAAACCCATATTGGAATGCTCTTTCTTTTTTCTATAATGCACTACAGTCTCTCAAAAACTTTCATAATTATTGGTAATAAACTTATAGGCCGGTAGGAATTGAGACCTTCCTGTATTTTCTCTGATTTGAGAATCATTATTATTTGAGCTACTTTCGAGAGTCCAGGAATATAATTAATTCGTAATGTAGCGTATAATATGCATGTTAATAATTTTACCCCCTTCTCTGATAGTTCCATTAATATTTTTTCGGTTATTAGATCACATCTAGGTGCTTTTTAAAATTAATCGATTTGAATATTATTTGTAGAGTTTCTTTGACGGTGATTCTTTTATGTGAATTTAGGAAGCCAATAATTTTACATTCGTCATCTTAAAATAGCTCAGACGGGAAGGATTTAAAGAGATTTTTTAAATACTTTGAGAAGATGTCGGCCTTTTCTGTATTGCATCTAGACCAATTATTTTCATCAATTTTAATAGGAGGGTTATGCTTCTGAGGCCTTCTGATTTTTCGTGTTGCCTTCCGCAATGAATAATTTATGGTGTCAGTTGGTATCAGATTGTCTAAGTATTCCTGAATAGCTTAGCTTTGTTCATTTTGAACCAACCCTTTCCTTTAGCTGCATCTGAAACCTGAATGGTTTTCTTAATCTTAGTCCAAGGATACATAGTTCCTAATTGTCTGTTCTTGATTAGGTCATTCTTCTTAAAATCATCGTCAATCACGTTATAATCTACTTACAGGTGATAGACGGAATAATATGAACACCATGGAATAGAATACATCTTGATATATTTTGCCAGTACTGCTTCCGTATCAATAATGTCACACGCATATATTGGTCAGTTTACACGTCAACTCTCGCAGGATTCATTTCAGTGCATGACGTTGAAAGAAAGTAAATCATTGCTGCTCGGTAAGCGGGATTGTCTGTAACTAAATGAGCCAAATTGTGTAACATTTCATGAGTGACAGTTTTCAAAGTAATGACAGTATCCACAAAATATGGTAAATCATCATCAGCGAAGAGCCATTTCTGGACGAAACCCGACGTTAACTGACAGAGATCGACGAACAACATAAAAGTTTGTGGCCAACACAAAATTACCCGGGCGAAAGTAACAGTTTCAATATAAATAGTATGACGCAAAGATAACAATAATAGAGGAGCTAGAATTGCGAAAAGCTATAATAGAAGCAAACGTTATGCTGGGAAAGAAGTAGTGCAACGATCTTAAAATCTAGACACTTGACGATTGGAATAATGTGGTATAATCCGATAAATAATCCTTTACATTATTTCCTACAAACGGCCGATTTTATTTGTAGGGAATCCTAAAGTAGGGCTGAAGGCATAATCAATGAAAGGACAATCAGAATATATAAAGTTCGTTTACTCACTTAGACGGAAACCAAGAGAATCAAGAGGTATATATTTCTCCTCTATACACATAATACATACTCAGGATTTAGAGGCTGATGACAAATAAGCAGCGCATAGCAATGCCACAATGCACGTACTACTCTGAATTATGGGATTTTAAACCTGCTATATTTATGCATCTTTTCACTATTAAATAGATATATGATGTCTAATGAATGAAAATATACACTTTCAATGTCTCGGAGGGTTTAATTAGAATTCCGACAAAATTTCGGTATTATCACTATTGTAGCTAATATGAATATTATTGATTTCAAACTTTGAAATATTACTTTTTAAATGTTAAGTCATGATTACTTACAATTCAAATTAATCAGTATACTATTATATTTTAACGGAAGAAGTTGCGAGTTGATCGACTTTACTAACAAGACTGCATATCAATTCCACTGTAATATAAACAAAACCTCTAAACTGTTACCAAATTGCAAAATATTAAAGAGACGCTGTGTAATTTTCTTTATATTCATTTTTATTTATCTTAAAAATACATACTCCATAGGTAACTGGATGCCGCGGAACTATTTTGTATTTAAAATGTATACTATATGTTGTCTAAGTCTGAATAATTGATAGTGAATAAATAAAGCAAACATCAAATATCAAGTGTATCAAATTAATATGAAAATAATATATTTTTGTTACCATCACATAAGAGAATTGAATACAAGTGTACTCGATAATACATGGGATAGACAAAATAATATATACATAACACCTGAAATACACAATATTTATATGCTAATATGCTTTTTTTTAGCTTATATTTACTCCTCACTAATTGCTCTAAAACTCCCCATAACGGTTTGACGATATTCTGATGCTCCTCACACCAAGAGTGAAGTTTTTTTTATGTATGTATGGATGCATTGTCATCTTAGAATATGGCAATATGTTAGTTATAACAGGTCATTTAAAAAGTCCCCGGTCTACAACAGTAAAACATTTTTTGGTAAAATTAGTTTTTTTATTCAACATACCTTCAGGGGTGATACACTGATTATAGCAACCTTCCAATTTTCGATGCCATTTTTATAGTACGCTCTGTCCTTTGCTTCAAAATAAGCCTCAGTTTCGGCCATCACCTCTTCATTCAACGAAAATTTCATAAATTTCACCAAATCATTCCCAGCGAGCATTCTTTTGACATCTGAGAACAGGAAATAGCCGCTGGGGCCAGATCTGGAGGATACGGTGGATGAGGAATTCGAAGACCAATTCATGGTTTTTTGCATTGGTTTTCACTGACTTGTGATACGGTGCATTGTCTTGGCGAAGCAGCACATTCTTTTTCTTCAAAAGCGGCCGTTTTTCGGCGATTTCGTCCTTCAAACGGACCAATAACACCATGTAATCATATCTATGTAATAGTCGCTGTTGATGATTCTTCCTTTTTCAACGCAGTCAATAAATCTTCCCAATGCATGCGCATCCCAAAATACAGATGCCGTTCAGTATACAGATGTACATGTTCAGTCATATCTTGAAAGTGTCTGCAATTTAATTCAATTGCTATTTACGGTCATTCAAAGTCATTTTGTAAATTTTTTAAATGTTTTTGTCGGTAACAACCTCTTTTGGGCGTCCACCTCGTTCACCGTCTTCGGTGCTCATTTCACCTCGTCTAAACTTAGCATCACTCAATCCTTGATGGTTGATTTTCCTGGGGCAGTGTTCGAAAGCTCAGCATGATGCCAAGTTTTTGCTTCAACTTTTTTGCCCTAAAAAGCAATATTTTATCAATACGCGAAATTCCTTTTTACCCCTTTTTTTCACAATAACAATACATAACAGATATTCCTGACCAGCAGAATACCACACCAAAATTATAATGGAATCAGACAATCCGGATCATAGGTTTGTTTTGAGGTTCTCCATATATGAATCAATTTGTAAGAAGCAATGTGAAGGATGATTCGTCGCACTAAACTACATTATTGTAATCATCAAGTATCTAAGTTTTAATAGCGTTACACCAGTTTTTTCGCAGCTTAGTGTTTGCTTCGACTATAAATCTTCGACCGTAAATGTTAGCTTTGTGGAACTATCGTCATACTGTCTTACCGAAACAGTGAGTGTTGAGTTCTGCTCTCACTTTTGCCACAGTAGTTTAATGTTGTCTGGCCACAATCATGTTTAATGCTCGTCGGTTTCTGTCAGTTAGCTTGGGGCTTCTCCAACTATTTCTATTCGCAGATGATGTTTTACCATGTTTTTTTGGTAGATATCATTACCGTGGATACTGTACCACGTGAAACTATACACAATTCGGCTGTGTGCATTATTTTGCACGGAATCAGTGTTAACAATATGCAACAATGTGCAGTACATTGTACGATATTCCAATATTGCCCATAAATATTAATAAAAAACTTGTAAGTATGTAGAAACATATAAATTTCCGTTTTTGAATATTTAATTGTGTAAATAAGTAAAGTTCGATAAAAATAACTACCTCAGTCAAGCCACTAAGCAAGCTGGACTGGCTGGATCTTCTGAGAGTCTCGAAGTTGGTAGTTCGGCAGTGTGCAGGCTTAACAAGTTCGCTTCCAATATCGCGCTAGAGCGTAATGCGAAACTTTTATTGTGCGCCAATTACGCTTTAAAGCTTGATACATGCGCTGGTCTTTCTAAGCCTTCTATTTAGTTCAGAATTATCAGTGTGCCCATACAGTTGTCTCGGCATTATCCGAAGACTATAGGTGAGTCATTTACGTGCTTGGTTTCGATTTTTCCTTTTTGATTTATATGTATATTAGAATTGCATATGGCCGGAAAAAATATTGATGTGTCAAGGCCCTCTCGTTCTAAAATTAAAAATTTAAGAACGTGCACTAACTTTACAATAAATATTCAGGCAATCGTATTGCAATTTAAGACTTTCGTTTATCTGTCATAAAAAGGTTACTAAAGGCTCCGTTCAGATCTACTTCTAGAGCGAACATGTTTTGAAAATACGAGAAGAGAAGGAATCAGGAAAGGTAATGAGAGAGCAATGTAAAAATTGTTATTTACAAAAAAAAGGAAAAGGCACTATTTATGTATGCGGTGCATGTCCTGGATATCCTGATAACTGTTTAGCACAAAAATCATGTGTGACCTCTTCTGATTTATCTGAATGGAGTTTTTATTTATTTTGTGAGTTTTAGAGCATTTTGTATTAGCTTATGGTCGTTCAGTTATTTCTATTGACTTCTCAATTTACTTGAATAGATATTTTGTTTGTTTGTAGTAACATTTACTTAGTCATTTTTTCCTCGTTTTTATGCTGAATTTTGTTTTATCTTATTTCAGTAGTTGATTCATTCCCATTATATATAATTTTGTTATAGTATATTAAATTATATCTTCTAATCAACAATATATTTTCCTATTCTGTCAATTTTCATTCGAAACGCTCTCGCGCGTTATGCCTCCATCAGCAATAAAATTTGACCTCAGGACCGATCAGGCGCGTGAAACAAAAAAAAGTTGTGGCAATAAAAATTAAAATCTAGACGGACATACGCTAAAAACGTTATTAAGAATATTTTATTGTTTTAATCAGAATAAAACCGTAGTCCGCTTCTGGGGTAAGTATTTGATCCTAGATCGGCAGCGAACGTGTTAATGCTGAGGACCGCAGTACAAATATTATATTAAGTAGTAGGTCCAGTCCATATAAACCTTAGTTTCTACAAAACAATAACCTACAATAAAAATAGAATAGAAATATTTAATAAGGGAATATTTAATAAACTAACTGTGATAGTGTTGCAGCGTTTAAAGCGCGATTTCGGTTCACGAAATAATAAACTTTGTTTTGAACTGTTTATGGGCTTTATTTACCTATTTTACTTTGTACAGACTACATATATTACCTTAAACGCTTATATACTTGTTATATTTAGAACTCTTACAATTTTCCCGCTTATATTCTAACTTAACCTAACTTTTCATAAATGTCAAACATTACGACTAATTACGTCGAGGACATCCGAACTATCTTACCTATCGAAGAATGAACTATTGCCCATCGACATGTAAATCATATATAGCAAAAGCATCTTTACATATAAAGACGTAAAATACCCCCCACCTTGAAAGGATATCTTTCAAAATGAAATAATGTTCATCTATAATTTATAAATCACGAATAACTTCACTGTTTTTATTATCATTATCCAGCAACTTCAATGTCCATACCGCACACTATCCCCACACTAAACTGTAAGAGAAATATATTTTATCCTGCATTATTCTCCAATTTTAATATTATTCTTTTCTATGTACCATTTTGCCTAAATAACTAGGAGGTGCAGGTGCAGTTCCTTATATTTCCTATAATTTTATTTATAAATTGATTTGGTGCAGTAAGTTATCTCTTAAATTTCACTTTATGAATGACCAAACACTTAGATTAGATTGAATTAATTAAAATTTTAAAAATTAATACCAATGATCTTCAAATATTACAATTTTCTCTTTATATATATGTAAACTAGCAATCATATCTGACAAATGTTACAATACTGATAAACTAGATTACAAAATTATTACTTACAATATTCAATTTTCTAATGTGTATAAGTCCATAAACACTCTCCAAGATCAAGTTCCAATTCCAAAGGTATTCATCCAGTTAACCAGCTCTAAGGATTTTTCTTTCAGTTAGAAATTCTTTAGTTAATTAGCCCCAATAACTGATTAACTTTTAATTAATTAACTCCCAATGAGTTAATTACCACAAAATTTTAAAATATTCTACCAATGACTTTATTCACTGTTTACCTTGACCAAACTTGTTGATTTTCTTGTTTCCAGTCCACGACGAAAACAAGCCACTTGTGTTTTAACTACAAAATGTCGGACCAATACCCCAAATATATTAAGCTGTTTTTCTAACTACATCTTCGCACTATTCACAGTTGCATCCGACTCGAAGGACCACTTTGTTGGGGCGTTTATGAGTTTTATTTACTTATTTTACATTGTACAGGCTACATATGTTGCTTTAAATGCTTACATTCTCGTTATATTTACAACGCTTACAGTTTTCCCGCTTATATTCTAACCTAGCCTAACTTTTTATAAATGTCAAACATTACGACTAATTACGTCGAGGACATAGATAGCTATATGCATAAAAATGTAAATTTCTATAAAATAGTTACTTCTAATAACATCTTAAATCGATTTAATATAACATTTATTCTAATCGACTATTGGCATCTAAAGCTACGGATTTAAAAATTCTATTTCAAGTATCCGAATGAAGCACGATTACTTTGTAAAACATTAAATGCACAAAGTAACGACCCGAAACGATTCCATTTTACACATAAAACTTTATAGTTCTCCGGGAAATTGTCCTCGAGGTTGAACATTACATGCTAATAAACCGGCCCTACATTAGGTCGAATGATAAAAACCGATATTCGTTTCAATTACGAAACTAATTAATTTATCGTAAAGATTAATTTAAGAATGTCAAGAGAGAGAAGGTTGATTTCGCATAAAAAATGATTTTCCGAGAGGAAAATAATCCGGCGGTATTAGGATAAATTAAAAATTTTCGGGCTAGGGAAATTCTCAAAGTTTTGGTAATCAGTTGAGGCGAAATTAATATCCATATCACGAAAATATAGCCATGGGTAAGGACTATAATTAATTATATAGTTACCTCGGACATTTCTCGGTAATCCTTTTCATAGTTCTAGAAATGCCTGTAACAGCCATGTTGTATTGGCGGTGTCTGTGTTAGATACTGTCTATTATCCAGTTACTAATACCGAATCACCATGGAATGTGGCATGATCGGCTTATATAAATAACAACCTAATAATAAAACTTTACTATCAAAATGAATGAGGGTTAATGCAAATATTACGGCAATTTCGTCCCAGTTCTGATAATATTCAATCAACGGCCAAATATCAATTTTTTTTTTGGAAAAAAAAACTACATAATTTTCAAAAAAATTGAAAAACTCTATACATTTTGCCATTCTTTTGGGAAATTTATGGACGCCATCCCAAAAAAACTGTTTGTCCTTTGAGCAAAACCTTTAATCGAGCTATTTCCTAACTTTTTCAAAATGACCGAAGTGCGGCTGCTATGCTAGCCCGGTTCCCATTGATGCGAAAAATTACTAGTCGGGAAAGGCAAGATCTGGAGAGTATAGCGGGTGTAATAATATGTTCCATCCAAGTGCTTTAAACGCCTCCTTGACCGGTTTTGATTTACGAGACGGCGCGGCCCGTTATCGTGCTGTGAAATCACTTTACCGTATCCTGGAGCCCATTCTGGATGTTTTTCCATCATCATGTATGTTTCAAATTGGTATTTTGTTATCGGTAGCGATCACTATTAACCGTTTCACCAGGTTTCAACATAATTCGTAATAAACCTCGCCAGTCTCTCTTGCGACCAAAATGATTTGACCTTGGTGTCGATCAGGTGATAACTATGATTTTTTGATCTTAGGGTTTTCAAACTAAATGTATTTCTCATCACGTCACTATTTGAAGTAGAAATGATTTCCGATTATACCTTTAAAGTAGAGTTTCCCAGACGATTTTTCGATTTTCCAATCAATTGATGCGTCACCCATCTTCCCATTTCAGATATTCCCTATTGCTTGTAATCGGTCGTTGATCTTTTGTTGGGTCATTCTTAATGTTTCTGCCAATTGTTCTTGAGTTTGGGTTGGATACTCGTTCAATAACTCTTGGAGTTTCGCGTCATCAGACTAAAAAAAGTAATGCGTGTCACAAATGCACGTTTAAATTCAAAATCTTGACATTTTCAAAGAGGTATAAATCTATGGTAGTATCGAAAATATAACATATATAGCCCTCGAGCCTGATATCAGTAGAATAAAATGACATATGTGTCAAATTATAATATTGCATACTTAAACCTAGCGACATCTGTTAGAAAAACCGGTAATAACTTTCCCGCACACCCTATACCAGATCGGACTAGACGCTTTTGAGCAACAGTCACTTACTTTCCGTACAAAAGAATTTAGCCATTCTGTATATAGTATCTAGTATATACTAGAATATAACTGGACTTTCTTACTAAACACTGGTATTTTGAGGCTTATGAGAGGGATAGAGAAAGAGAGAAAGAGAGAGAGGGGGGTGACAAACGAATTGATTGGAATTGACCAAGCCAAACCAAGGAAGACCATCCAACAACTGACCATAAACCTGACGCACCACCATAAATTTTTCTTCTTTTTATTTTAACCTTTTACTGACTGACTGTTAACCATCAACAATAACAAATATTGCGGATCTACCAATCAACGATTAGTGGTGAGGATCAGCTTGGAATCATTATTAAACCGTCAGCGTAACATTTATGTTTGAATATTACGAGACCAAATGAATAACTACATTTTATAATACATAAAAGTTTGCACTATCGTAGCAAATATGTAGGCAATGGTATATTTACCAACAAGGACTCAGCGGCTGCCAATATGCGTAGATAGGGACGAAGGGTATAAACAACTACCATATGCTTGCCTTAGTTTTCTATACCCACTGTGCTTGTTCTTTATTTTCCAGTATATCATTATTGAACTGTCAGTCAGCGCAACATTTGTTCTTGAATATTTCGAGATGAAATAAATAACTACATTTAATATTACAAAAAAGTATGCTCTATCGTAAAAAATATGTAGGCAATAGCATATTTACCAACTAGGACCCAGCGGTTGCCAATATGCGTAGATAGGGACAAAAGATATAAACAACTAGCATGTGTCTGCCTTAATTTCCTATAACCACTCTGCTTGTTCTTTGCTTTCCAGTATACAAGCATAAACTAATTTGTATACCTATAAAAATTCATTGCAGTAAACAACGCTCACAACCAAAATTACGTTAAAACATCGTAATCGATTTACGTAAAACATAAACGGCAAATAATCCGCCGTATTGGAATTGAAGCCGGTAGCGGGTCGGCCAAGTCCATTGAAAGGAGAGTTTAAAATATTTGTTAATATATTTTGTGTCACCGATCTGACGGCTAGTCCTAGTTGCTTAATTGGTGCGCCTTTCGTTTTGCTGGCGTTTACTTATCTGTAGGGCACATAAAACAAAAATTTGTTGACATAAAAATGTTTCTTCCGTGAAAGATTTAACGTTGTCGTTTTTCTCAAAAAGGGAGGCAAAATATTTGCTAAGCCTATTAATATATAGAAGAAGATATCGATACGAAATCGACACTTTTTCTACGCATAGTTTGAATTAACTATGCTGGTTCGACCATTTTTCTGTCTCTTCAATCTTCAAGTAAGTCGCTTGTATTCGAGTAATTATAAAACTTCAACAACGAAATCTGACTATTTTTGTATTTCGTCGCTGATTTGGCTCTTTGTGGATGTCCTCATTTATAATATACGATAAAGCTTTGCCAGGGTTCCGTAGGATTTAGTCTTGATATGTTTATAATATGTTAACATAAGATTTCTTTATGTAAGTCCATCGTTACATACTATCCACATTGGTCCACGCTGACTTCAAAATTGGTTTATGCAATAATAATTCGTTTTGTGAGTATATTTTAGAGCTACTCTTGCTACATAAAAGAAAAAAATTGGATGAATAGTTAATTATTTCTGGATTTACCAGAACTGCACAAATATTTATAATTATGATCCTAGTTCTCAATTGGCAGTCGTGTAAAGACTATTCGTACTTAATACAATGCGAATAGGCCCGTTTCGAATGGCGTCGGGAGACGTGAGCGGAAATTCCTATTGAACCTTTTTGATGTAAACAACACCACAATATCCAGACTTTCGTCTGTTTAATAAATGAAATTCTTTCACGTGCTTATTATGCAATAGTTCTCAGTCACCCTCAAGCCACGAAAGACGTCAAAGAATTTAATATAATCCATTCCGACAAAATAATTGTAATCTGCCAGCTCCTTCCCTCTCACTCTCTCGCTCTCTTTTATGCCTCCACCCCTCCCGCGACTACCGTCTGCAATTCCCCATTGCCTCGGCCATTGCCCCAGTTTCTTAACGATCTATCTTGTTTAACTGACATGAGGCCTTGCTTCAAATTACTGTAATGCCCCAGTCTCATTTGCATGTGCATTGTATGTCTCGGCTAGGGATTTTCGTATTAACAGCGAGAAAAACTGGACAATGAGAAAATCCTGTTTTTAAGTGAGTCGTTCGAATAAAGGGTGAGGCGATTTTTTTCTATTTGCATCCGACGCAGCGACGGTAATGTTCGTCTTTTAGTTAAACGATTGTCGTTAAGGGAACGGAATAAACGGGCTCTTACTACCCTTTAAATTGTAATTTTATTTTTGTTTTCGCTCATATTATTTGATTTGGTAATAAACTGCAATGGACTGCTTTTTTAATTTGACTTAAAAGCCGTAAATCGAAGATATTTTGATGGGAGTTTTACAAAGAGTTTTTTTAATGTACTAGGTCGTTCGATAAGTTCCCGGTGCACCATCTCTTCGTCGACAGTAAAACTAAAATTTAAAAATCTTTGTAATATTTCATCTTTCATAAGAAAACAACTGAATATTCAGGATATTTGTGTATAAATTTTATTGGTAGATCTTGATCCGTTTCTAAGAACCAAAAATGTTAATAAATTGTGTTGTTCTAGTGATATTGGAGAATATTTACTTTCTTTTACTTGCATATTAGCACCAGCGATTTACAAGCTGACAACGCGAAAATCATTTTGCATTGACTGCTCACAGCACTAATTCATTAATTTAATTATTTAAATTCGTTTTCGAATCCACGCGATGATTTCGTTTAGGTCTTTCTAGTTCGGCCTCTCGAATTTGAATGTTTCATACTGTTTAGAACCCCAAGCATAGCAGTAATGAGAAGGTAATTTTCGGATTAGAGCATGCACATAATCGACTATATTGCGCTCTCTTTTTATATTAAGTATCCACAATCGGCCATTTCTAAATTGTCTGTCCACCGAGTGAAAACAAAATAAAAATCTAGAATATTTAGGTCTTATGCTGCATTAATAAATCTATAGATATACTAATTAAATTGTTGTATTAATCTTAATATTATAACATACATTGGTATTGAAATATGGAAGAATACAGGTAAGAGCGGGTAGTAATGTTACATTTTTAAAAGTTACAAATATCAAAACACCATAAATTTTATTTATAGTGAGAATATTAACTGCTGAATTTGTAACAAGCAAATTTCAATTCAAATAGAAAACAAATAGAAATCAACATTTCACCTCGATATAGCTGCATACAAACGAAGAAGAAAATTATTCTTGTTGTTCAAAAAAAAACAGTGCAAATACAATTGTGCTAGAAGTATTACTGAAGGTAATTATAACTTTTATACACATTTTCTTGCAATTAACTATCCTCTGGATAGTCATTTCGGTAGTAAAATAATTAGTTTGGTTTGTCCATCAAAAATGGTAACAAAATTTCAGTAACTAATAATATTTAGATATTTACTTTTATCAAAAACTCTAGTAATGATTTAATTTTTCTTTTATTGGTGAAGTGTTGAAATGAATTTGAATGTGTTGGGCGAAATCTGAAGGAAGAAAAATTGGAATAGGAGAAGAAATTAGATAAGATTTTGAAAAATTCAAGAATAGTGGAGGGCGATACTATGAAAAGATCAAGTTTACTAGTAAGAGTTGACCTGAATCTAATAAACGAAACATGTAACATTAACCCTCAAGGGCACCATAATGATCTAATGATTATTACACTGAAGGTGGAAGAGTAAAACAAACAAAGAAAAGTGAATATATAATTATACAAGAGCGTAGGTAAAGAAGTCATAGCGACCTTGAGGAATGTCGAATTTTGTATCATAGAATAGCAGCCTACAAAATACCCAGAAAATATTCTCCCAGGCGTCGAACACGTACGGGGTGCCGGCAGCGTCGACTAGTAAACGATTTCGAAAATCTGGCAACACCGAGAAGTTGATTTCAGATATTATTCAAGGATAATTTGGATCCAGTCACTGATTATCAATAATAATAAACAACGATCACATAATGTAACCATAACTGATTGATTTCATTTTACCTCCATTTACCGAGCCAATAAATTTCATAAAAAGTTATTGTTTTGTAAAAATAATATTTACGTAGGCTGGAGACTTCCTCCAGGTGAAAAGTACGATGATCTGGAAAACCAAGATTTTACTTAAACGAATAACATGTACAAATATGATATGATTTTGAAAAATTAATATTAGATAATATCAATTTTTTATTTAAATATGGCCTTTTTATTCCAATTTTTTTTCCAGATTTTTGCAATAAAAGTTCCCAATAGAACTTATTATTTCCAAAGATATCCCAATTTATATTAACTTGCTAAACATAATTACAACACTTGCAATTATTAAAATGCGAATATGATTCTACAGTTAAACATTACATTTATTCATATATATTTGGCTTTTGAACGGTAGTATTTAATTTAAAATATTTCATAAAAAATAATGATATCTTTTTATGTAACTATCTTTGCTAGACTTTAAACAAGTTATCACCATTTAAGGAAGTCTTAGCACTACTTATACTATGGTAACGTGTGTTTGAGTACAACTTTTTAATTTCACGGCGCTAAATTTCTCCACTGTGTAGAGTTAAAAAACAAAGTGAAGTGTATAAGTGAAAAGCGCTTGTTCTCTCATATATTAGTTCAAATAAATTAAAATGCACACGAGCTAAACCGAAAATTACCTTCTGATTACTGTATGCTAGAACACCAGCCTGTGGTTCCCAGTAAATATACATAAACCCTGGGAAGTATTTTTCATGAACAAACAAACATTCAGCCTAAGGCGGCAGTGATAAAAATTGTCACAAAATGAGTACGTTATTCACGAAATACAAATTTACAAACGTAAGCAACAATGCTGAGCCCTTTTTCCGTTAAAAAACATTCTAACAATAAAAAGTCAATTGAAAAGTCCCCGATCTGACACATTGATGGTACTACTAGAATTAAATCCATATATTTTTTAGTGGGCCCTAACACTCAAAAGATGTGTGTATCAATTTGACAGCTGTCGGATCATTAGTTCGTGAATTATTGCAACTCTTATTATTGTAAAAAAATGGATAAAAATGAATTTCGCGTGTTGATAAAATATTGCTTTTTAAAGGGAAAAAATACAGTTGAAGCAAAAACTTGGCTTAATGCCAAGTTTCCAGACACTGCCTCAGAAAAATCAACCACTAAAGATAGATGTGCTAAGTCTAGACGCGGTGAAATGAGCACCGAAGACGGTGAACGCAGTGGACGCCCAAAAGAGGTTGTTACTGACGAAAATATTTTAAAAATCCACAAAATGATTTTGAATGACCGTAAATTGAAATTGAATGAAATAGCGCATACTCCAAAGATACCAATTGAACGTATACATTATATCATTCACGAATATTTGGATATGAGAAAGCTCTGTGCAAAGTGGGTGCGGCGCGAGCTCACTTTTGACCAAAAACAACGACGATTTGATGATTCGGATCAGTGTTTGAAGATGATCAAGCTTAATAAACCCGAGCTTTTGCGTCGATATGTGACAATGAATGAAACATGGCTCCATCATGTCGAAGTCCAATCGAGAGTCATCTGAGTGGATTGCACACGATGAACGTGCTCCTAAGTGTGGGAAAACCTAACAGTCGGCTGGCAAGGTTATGGCGTCTGTATTTTTGGGGTGCGCATGGAATAACTTTCATTGACTACCTTGAAAAAGAAGGACCATCAACAGGGACTATTACATAGCGTTATTCGACTATTTGAGGGACGAAATCGTCGAAAAACAGCCGCATTTATAGAAAAAGAAAGTGCCCCTTCACCGAGACAATGGACCGTGTCACAAGTAAGTGAAAACGATGGCCAAAATCCATGAATTGGGCTTCGAGTTGCTTTCTCGTCCACCGTATTCTCCAGATCTGGCTGCCAGCAACTATTTCCTGTTCTCAGATCTCAAAAGAATGCTCGCTGGGAAGAAATTTTCGTTGAATGAAAAGGTGATCGCCGAAACTGAGGCCTATTTTGAAGCAAAGGACAAATCGTACTACAAAAATGGTATCGAAAGGTTGGAGGGTCGCTATAATCAGTGTATCACCCTTGAACGGAATTATGTTGAATAAAAAAACTACTTTTGCCAAAAAAAATTGTTTTACTATGGTAGGCCGGGGACTTTTCAACTGAACTGTTAGTTACATATTTTATTGCATTAATCATTAAATGTCTTAATATTTGTCAGCGGTTTAAAATATTTACCAAATTACTACTAATAATTCATAATTTCTTCTATTTGTTCCATGTGTTCCATTTAGGCATATTTCCATATATTTTACCTAAAATATAATATATAGAAAGCGATAAATCGAATAAAAACCAGGCTTATTTGACAAAAGCTCTTTACTTATTTATTTACTATAAATATAAAAGGTGGCTGTCATATTTTTTCCTGTCTCTATATTTATTTATTTTAAACTATCATTCTATGTAATATTCTGGAATCTCACCATTACAAATAGTTCAGCATTTTAATTTGTCTTCTATGGCCTTCATTAATCAACTGCTTTCTACATTGCCTTGTGTCTAACACGAGGACTAAAAACTCACCAACAAAAGTGAAACTAAAAGATTCATTTTAACTTTTGATGCACAAATTAATTTATTTATTACCTGCAATATTTGGTCATGGCTTAGATACGAAACGCCGTTTTTGTACATGTACAGAAAAATCGTAGTAAATCTTATAATTATCTCTAATATAATGATATGCGAAACCCGAATATTTCTCCTGAAACTTAACAATTACTACCAGTTTTTAAGCAAGAACAATGTTTCTTAGCAGCTATTAAAAGTAGATCGATCGATGTTTATATTATGAAAGTGAAGATTCTTGCTGCTTGTAAAAATTAAAATTTATTGTAAACAGATCACAGACGTTTCTTGTTATTCTGGAATTTTATTAATCTATATTAGGATGCAATTAAAAATGTCCTGTTTTTCTTTCACTGTTGAACATACCTTCCAATAAAACGGACCCAATAATTTGTTGTCCCGACAAATAATATAAAATATAACTTTATGTGATCATACTTTTCTTAATAGTTAAACCTTATATACCATAAATATTTAATAGTTCCAACAATATTGATTAAAAAGGAGGCCAAATTTTCGCTAAACCGATTAATAAATATGGAGATATATATTGGATAAATAGAAAAATATATAAATAATTATTAATTATTAAATATAATTGGCAATTTATTTTGACAATAATATTGTATTATTTGGACATGCTGCTCAGGCGCGTAATTTTCATCAGTGACTGGATGATAAGTACATGCTATCAAAATATTATGGGAGCTACACATTTCGACAAGCCTAAATAGAAAGAGTTGATAGTTGGTAATTATTTTACCAACATTCTGAGCTGGGTGCTTTTAACAGCTCTAATATAATACTAATTTTACCTCAGTTTTTTGACAGTAACGTTTTTTTATGATTGATGAGTGGTGTTACAATTCTTGCAATCTCGTTATATACACTGGGGTCCTGTTCGTAAAGAGAAATAAAGAATTAAGTAGAAATTTACTTCCTTCGAATTGAATTTTTCTTCTTTGTCTTGTTCTTGTTCTTAATCTTTGTTCTTAATCAACAAAAAAATTATATTTTTTTTGCTAAACTCACACTCCTAAGGTGCTAATATTTATTATCAACTAAATTGATCACCTGTATCAATGAGAGAATCTGAAACCAGACAGAATTTTTAATGGTATTGGTGTTAATTTTAACTATTTAATTAATATTTTAGGTAGTTTACGGCTCGGTGAATGGAGGTAGAATGAAATAAAACTACTACGGTTTACATTAACAGGCCAATTGAAAAGTCCCCAACCTACCATAGCAATACACATTTTTTGGCAAAATTAGTTTTTTTATTCAACATATTTCCCTTCAAGGGTGACACTGATTATAGCGATCCTCCAACTTTTCGATATCATTTTCGTAGTACGATTTGTCCTTTGCTTCAAAATAGGCCTCAGTTTCGTCGATCACCTCTTCATTCGACAAAAATTTCTGATAGATGGATGAGGAAGCAATTCGAAGCCCAATTCATAGATTTTTGCTATCGTTTTCACTGACTTGTGACATGGTCTTTTGTCTTGGTGAAGTAGCACTTTCTTTTTCTTCAAATGCGGCCGTTTTCGGCGATTTCGTCCTTCAAATGGTCCAATAACGCTATGTAATAGTTGCTGTTGATGGTTCTTCCTTTTTTAAGGTAGTCAATGAAAATTATTCCATGCGCATCCCAAAATACAAACACCATAACCTTGCCAGCCGACTGTTGCGTTTTTCCACGCTTTGGAACGGGTTCATTCGGATGACCGTCGATTGGACTTCAGAGTGAAATGATGGAGCCATGTTTCATCCATTGTCACCTATCGACGTAAAACTCGGGTTTATTACGCTTGATCATACTCAAACACTGCTCCGAATCATCAACTCGTCGTTGTTGTTGGTTAAAAGTGAGCTCGCGCAGTACCCACTTTGCATAGAGCTTTCTCATACTCAAATATTCGTGAATGATATGATGTACACGTTCAGTTGAGATCTTTAGAGTGTCTGATATTTCATTCAATTTCAATTTAGGGTCATTCAGAATCATTTTGTGGATTTTTTTTAATGTTTTCGTCGGTAACAACCTCTTTTGGGCGTCCACTGCGTTCACAGTTTTCGGTGCTCATTTCACCATGTCTGAATTTTTTCCCTTCAAAATGCAATATTTTATCAACACGCAAAATTCCTTTTATTTTTTCACTATAACAAAAGTTGCTTCACTCAAAATGCTAAAATTCACAAACTAATGATCCGACAGCTGTCAAATTTATACACGCATCTTTCGAGGGTTAGGGCTAACTAAAATTTATGGATTTAATTTTAGTAACTTTTTTTTTTTTTTTTTTTGTTCTGGCCTAAAAACCAGGCGGTGGAATGCATGACGCATACCTGGTCGCGGAGACTTGCCCTGGAGTGACAAGTTGGACCGGGTTATGTGGGACTGCCTCTGGGCTTACCAATACACTAAACCGAAACCGCCTCACAGTTGACCCCTGTGGATCACTACTGCTACTGCATTAAATTTGGGGATATGGCACCCGCTGATCGGGCAGCCGTTATTGGGCACGAGAGCCCGGCGATTCTATTGATTCGCGAACCTGAGTTAACACACAACTGGGTACTGTTGTATGGGGGCAAAAGTTATGACTGTAGCGACGGATGAGGTCGTTTCAGCCTGGAAAAGGGGGAGAGCTTAGCGGTGACGCGGTGCTAAGTTCCCAGCATGTCAACCAGCTCGCGAACAAGCGCGTTTTCAGAAGAACTTGAGCTGAGTTGTTGTTTGTGGAATGATTGAGATATGAAGTGCTTGATTTCTGGAGTGTCAGTTTCCCTATGGATTTGATTATTTCTGACAAACCATGGAGCGTTTAATATTCTCCTGAGGAGCTTATTTTGGAAAACTTGAAGCCGTTTGACCTGGTTGGGTGTAACAAACTTGAAGTAGACATTAGATCCGTAGAGGAGTACGGACCGAATTAACATCTTGTAAAATAAGCATTTGATGGAGATGGGAAGCCTGCTAGAAGGGCAGATCAGAGGAGATAGCAGGTTTGCTATCCCCGAACCTTTTTGGATTGCTTTCTGGATTTGGGAATGCCAACCGAACCGCCGGTCGAAGTGAAGACCTAGGTACGTGACGTTATCCAGCCATGGAATTATTGCGGTGTCGATCTTAAGTTGCGAGACGCGCAGTGCGTAACGCTTCTTGTGGAAAATGATGGCATGGGTTTTCAGGGGGTTGATTTGCAACCTCCAGAATTTGAACCACTTGACCGCATGATCGAGCTGCTTCTGTAAACGCTCATGAATTGTAACTTCGAACCTGGCGGCCGTGAAGAAAGCAGTGTCGTCAGCGTAAAAGGCGACGTCAATATGCTCTTTTCTCGGCATATCTGAAATAAAGAGATTAAATAAGGCTGGGGCCAGCGGGGAACCTTGAGGTACGCCAGCATCGATTTGTTTACGACTGGAAAGTGACGCCCTGATCTTGACCTGGAAAGATCTGTCCGAGAGATAGGACTTGATGAGAGCGGTTAGGTCTTCTGGGAGGCCTAACCGCACGCACTTTGCGAACAATCCGTCGTGCCAGACCTTGTCGAAGGCTTTGGTTAGGTCCAGAAGAACTGCTCCAAGCTTTTTACGTTGGTCAAGAGCATGATGGATGTGTGCAGCCAGACGGGAAGCTTGATGGACGGATGAGTGGTGAGCGCGAAAGCCGAATTGTTCATCTGGAATGATGTTGTTTTCCTTTGTGAAAGAGTTGAGAGCGTAGAGTATTGCCCTCTCGGCAAGCTTCGAAATGGCGCTGAGAAGGCTGATAGGCCTGTAATCAGATGGAGATGATTTTGCTCCTTTCTTGGGTATAACCGCTATATGTGCGTGTTTCCAAGACGCCGGGAAGTGTTGCAGTCTCATGATGGAGTTAATAATGTTTGCCAGTTCTGCGAGTTGCTTATGCGGGAGCTTTTTTAACTGGGTAATCGATATTCCATCGAAACCTGGAGATTTTTTGGTTTGAAGTTTGCCGATCATAGTCTGTAGAGACTTTGGAGATACAAAATGGTTGAGAAGAAAGGCGGGGGTTACTGGTCTTTTGACGGAGTTGGATTCGTTGATGACAGTGTCAATGTCTTTAGTTTTAGTGTTCTGTGCGGGTGGGAGGCATTTCATTTGAGCTTCGTAGGTCTCTGCAAGGAGCTCGACTTTTTCTTGGTCAGTGACTGCAAAATTTCCTGTAACCGCTGACTTCAGGGGAGGGATGACATTGTGCGTCTTCCCCACGAGGCATTTGGAGACACGCCAGAAGGAAGGGGGGCCATCCAGCCTTTGGTCCGCGAGAAATGAGTTCCATTTCATTGCTCGCCAAGTCGAGACGGCCGCCCTTACCCTCTTGCATGCTCTGTTCGCCTCCCTTTTGTCTGCAGCATCAAGGGTGAATCGAGCTAATCTGCATAAACCGTTTTTGATGCGAATTTCACGTTTAAGAGAAGCGGGAAGATTGTTTTTCCACGGCTGGGGTTGTGATGAAATTTTGACTGTGGAAGATTCGTGAGCAGACTGAATATCGCGAGTTAGCTTGAGTACGGCTTCCTCGAGGTGTTCTGGTGTGTTAATTTTCGGAATTGGATCGGATTTCAGGAGAAGAGATTGGTAGTTTTTCCAGTCGGTTTTTTTCCTGAATCTTGTTAGTGGGACTTGAGTGGTGGCGCAGTTTCCGAGTTTGAGAAGGATCGGACGATGATCAGAGTCTAGTTCGTCAAGGACTCGAACTTCGGAATCGCGATTTACGTCTTGAAGAATAAAGAAATCAAGGATTCTTGCTGCGCCTTGAGAGACTGTACTAGGGTGATGGGTGGGTTCATCTGGCAAGGCAAGACCGTAGCCCAGATCTGCACTTAGAGCTACGATGGCGTTACCTGCGGGATTCGCTCTGGAACACCCCCAGGTGGGGTGGTGGGCGTTGAAGTCGCCACCTATTATTTTCGGAAATTTTCCTTCGACGAGTGATCGGTATTCGGCATAGTTGAATGCAGAAGATTTCCTGTACAGGGATGTAATCACGAAGGGACGTTCTTGGATATCGATTTTAATGGAGGTTGTTTCGAAGTTGTTTACTGATAACGATGGAAGGAGCTCGTGTTTGACTCCTTTTCTGACGAGAATGGCGGTTCCACCGCCTCGACCCGGAGTTCTATCGTTTCTGTAGACAAAAAAGTGTTCGAAAGAGAGACGATGCGAAGGTTTCAGGAAAGTTTCCTGGATGAGCACGATGTCGACGTCATAGAATGTTATGACGTCCTCCAATTCCGCTTGCTTTCCGCGTAAGCTATTTGCATTCCATGTCATCAGTATAAGAGATTTCGGAACAGCCATTTCGAAGAGTTAAAGGCTGCTGAAAGTTATAGAGACAGGTAAGTGTTGCCGCTTAGGCGGCGACATTTGGAAAAAGACGAGCAAGTTGGTGAGCCAGGGCGATCACTTGTAGGAAAGCCTGCGGGTCAGTAAACGCCTGCATTGTGGAGTTAAGGTCCGGTGTATTGGTTGGAGCAGGAGTTTGAGTTGGAGCAGGCTGGGTAGCGCTGGCTAATTTTTGGGCTAGCTTTCTGCCACCTTGGTTACTCCATGCAGAACCTTGTGGAGGTCTGGTTTCGGTCGGAATTTTTGGTTTTCTTGGAGCAGGACGGCAGGTGCAACCGCTGAAGTTTGCGGTATGAGTTTCACCGCAGTTGCTGCACTTTGGAGGTGCTTCTGGGATTTTGGTACAGGATCTAGTGTCGTGATGCCCGGCACATTTGACGCACCGTGGGGGGGCTCGGCAATATGAGCTGGAGTGCCCGAAAAGCTGGCAGTTGAAGCACTGCACTGGCTGGCCGTTTCCTCTCTGGACCTCGACCTTCACTGTGATGACGCCGAGTTTGGTCATATATATGATCTGTCGCTCTTCGCGAGGGACAACTACCTGAACAATTGGTAGTTCTGTCCCGGATTTTAATTTCCATCTTTGCACAAATTTGGGATGGAAGCCTTGATCAAAGAGAAGTTCACGTACTTCGTCAATGCAGAGTGATTCTGGGATGTTTTTTATTATTACCCGGAATGCTCTCTCCTCCGGATGACAGAAGGAATGGTAAGGGTAATTCCTTTCCTCGAGCAGGGTAGTAAGTTTACGGTAATTGTCGCTTGTGGCGACGAATAAGAAAATGCCGTCCTTTTTATTTCGGGTTATAATGTCTATTGATTGTGCCTTAGTAATTCTAATAAGCTCCATGAACCTCTTCTTATCACGGAGCACTATAGGCGGAATTTTTTCCTTTGGGGGACTTTGAGAAACAGTCGCCGAAACGGTTGGCACTGTTTTTGCTGTGGAGGTTAAGACTTGTTTAGTGACCTGGCTACTTACCTGCGCAGGCTGGTCTTGGGTTGGTCTTGTGGTAACTTGTTTCGGTACTGGCTGTGGGGCCGTCTTGGTGGTCGGCTTGTTTTGCACTGGTCTGGTGGCAAATTTTGTAATCGAAGGCTGTACGTTAGCCTTGGCTTTCGATTGGGTAGATTTAGTGGCTGGCTTGGCTACCGGATTGGGTTGTGATTTGGGAGCCTGTTTTCCCTTGTTGCCGGCCTTCGGCAGCTGGCTTTCCTGAGGTGGAGTGACGGGCCCTCTTTTCCTTTTTCCCACCAAGGTGAAACCGTCTTCTGAGTCTTCAGTTTGGTCTAAGTGTTGTGTCGGTTTAGCTGGTGTCTGGGACTGAATTTCTATGGCAGCGGGAATCTTTACTTCCATGGCATCTCTTTGATGCTTCATGAATTGTGTTATCGTAGCTGTGAGAGTTTTTATTTCTTCCTTGAGCTCTTCGGAAGCCTTTTCGCTCTTTTCCAGCTTTTCCGTCTGTTTGTTCAGGGCGTCTGTTTGGGCTTTTGCGAACGTTTTAAGGTCAGCTATCTGCTTTCGCAGGTCTTCGTTCTGTTTTCTCAATTCCGTTATAAGCACTTCTCGGCTGTCTTCTGAAGATGGTCCATTTGAATTTGAAACACTGGGATTATGTTCAGGAGGCGACGTCGGCTCTGACGTACATGACGCCATTGCCTTGTCTGTAAAAACGCCTTTTCGGCGCTTACAGACGCTTTTTTTTTTTTACGTAGGCACTGGTGAAACGTGATAACGGGTCGACCGTCTTAGGGAAAGTTTCGGGTAATTCTCGGAAGCGCAGGTAGGTTCGGCGGGCCGGACACGACCGTTCTCTTCGAGAGCTAGCACGGAACAATTTTAGTAACGCCATCTATGTGTCAGATCGGGGTCTTTTCAAGCGACCTGTTTATGTGACCGTCACTTATTGATGTTATTTAAATTTAAGGAAATATTAATAGATAAAAGGGAGCGGCGGATAAAAGTTTTAACTGAAGAGACCTTTGGGCAGTCGATGGTGGCTCTTCTGAACTGAACAATGGTCACTAACTAAATAACCTAAAGTACCAGTTGCCAGAATTTCGTAATCGTTTGCTGGACGTCACTGCTGGCACCCCACATGTGCCCAACATCTGATACAATATTTCTAGGTGTTTTAGTAGGCCGTTATTCAAAGATGCAAAATATGACATGCCTCAAGGTCGCTACAATGTCAAGTCTAAATTTAAGGAATTCTGGCTGTACTAATATTTTATAGGAATCTAAAATCAAGGATATTTAGTTGACTGTAGTAACGTTTAAGGAAGAAAAAGAACCGACCCATTAAAGTTTCTGTCAGAAACTGTCTTAGTGAGTTCCGGAAATATAAATCTAAGTTTAACGATCCTGGAAAAAGCCCCTAAACAGGAAAATGCAACATTGTAATTGCATTTTGGCAAAGTGGGTACAATAGTCGTAAAATGCAAATTTTACTACGGCAATCTATGCTATAGAATGATGCCGCAGTCGGATAAAAAACCTTCCGCGCCAATAGCGTTCCGCTATTATATTTTACTGTATCTGGTGCGACATTGACTCTAATGGGGATGTTCCATTCGAGAGCTGCTGCAGCTTCACTGAACAAATTTAGTGCCTCAGCAGACAGGGACAAAATGTAGGCGTGACTGCGAGATATTTAACTATATAGAAATGAATTTTTTATATTAAATTTTGAGATTGAAACATGAAAAGATTCCCTGTTATTATATTTTAAAACAGCTTTTAACAAAATTTTTATAAATATACTGAAATATGACTTATTCATAAGATAAAGACACGTATAGTCTATCCGAAATAGCAGTGAAACTCCGTCATCTAAATTTATGACGTCAAAACCTTGCAATAATTCTGCATCAACTCTGAGTTTTAGTTCATTTTAGCTTTATAAACTGTATAACAAAATTCTGTGATGTAAAAAATAATGAAATAAAAATAATACTGTCAAATATAATATATTTTAACATTATTGTACAACTATTGTATATACTATCAAAGAACTTAAACAACAAGTACTAAATAGAACCACAATAGTTTGTAGGTTAGAGTTGTTTTATTATACTTACATTTAACTCTTTTCGATACCGCCCATGAGATAGAGCTCTAGATGCGTTATTAAATTCAGTTGTATACCCTGGACGCCTAATCCACCTAATTAACAATTATGTATACTAGTAATGCTTTTTTACTTTCATTAAAGAGCATATTTACCTTTTTGTATTTATTTTGTATCTATTTTGTATTTATTTACCTCCTTGTCAAGTAATTTTAACACTATTCTCAATAATATTAGTAGTGTTGGGAACAATCAACTGAAATCGACTATCGACTGTTTAGTAATTGACTACTTTTTACTATCGACTGATTCAGTCGCATTTTTTGTTTCGACTGACTTTACTACTGACTGTTTTCAGTCGAAATTTTCGGTCCGACTGATTTTATTACTATTTACTATCGACAGTTTCATTTCTGCTTTTAGTTACTATTTCTGGTTCTACTAGATCATTCGACTGATTTCTAACCATGTGGCCGTCCTAGCCGTGACCTTCAAAGTAATGCGCCGAATTTATGCTTATATAGATTTATATGTAATATATGTGGTTTATGTTTTGCTGTAGTTTGCTCATGAATAACTATAAATTGTAAACTAATATAGCAGCATTTTGGAACACTAGTTTTTGAGGGCAAAAAAATAAATTTCTAAATGATAAATAGTAATATACTTTTGACTGGCATAATAGGTATTACTTTGGGCTGGTATAATAGTTAATACTTTTTTGATAAACTTTCACGATTTTTTCCCAATAATTTTGTATGTGAAAACATTTTTTCCAAAATCTTGAAAAACAAAATGAAATTCCAAAAGTTTCAGATATTACATCGATTCCAAAAGATTTGAAGAATTTTTTGCAGTAGCGGTTGTTAAATTTCTTTTAAAAATATTAACGGTAAAGAGGTGAAGAAAGTATATTAAATATTTGTTATAAACACATTTGTTGTTAGGAAAACTCTATTATTATTTTCAACAATTTATTTTAATGGCTATTAAAAAGAGCACCACAGTTTTTATATGTTGACGATATGACTATCTTAACATAGTGTGTTCAACTTTTAAAGCCCGTTGAAATAATGACCACCAAGTTATCTGGTGACAGATATCTCAGGATGTCTTTAATTATACCGTTAATAAGAGGACTGTAACATTCCATTAAATCCAAGATTTTAACAAGTGAATGGCGAAGAAAATAAGCTATCAATTCGTCGAACAATCGATCCTCCCACAACGTCGATTACGGGAGTCCTATCTGAAAAATAGCTTGTACTCAACGTCGTCGATGGACCACATTCAGGTGCCAAAGCGACGATGTAGCAACGGTATCTGTAGGACCGGAAGATATCAACAGCCGAACCAGATCACAACCGGACCAACCACAACCGTTTCGATTTATCATATTTTTCAAAGCCTTTTCACATTTTGTTTGGTATATAATTTTTTTTGTGTTTGATATTTTTTCATACATTTTTGTATTTTTGTTGCTTGGAGTAATTGTATGTAAAATTCTGGCAGGGAAGTATTGTAGCGACCTTAAGGCATGTCGAATTTTACATCGTGGAATAACGGTCTACAAAATACCCAGAAATATAATCCCAGATGTTGAATACGGGCGGGGTGCAAGTAGCGCCAACTAGAACCCGATAACGAATAGCTGGAAGCAACCCCGAGACGTTTATCTGGGATGTTATTATTATTGGTATATGGTATTACGATTCATTGAGTACTCGACTATCCTTTGGTTTAGACGTACCACCATCGACTGCCCAAGCCTTGTCAACAGGTAACTCCGCTGCCCTCCGTTTTATCATTTGTATTTTTATATTTTATATTACTTCAATAAATAACGGTCACATAGTGTAAACCTCACTGTTTCATTTCGTTTTACCTCCATTCACCGAGCCACAACATTTACCCTAAAGATTTAATGTCGAATATATATATATATATATATATATATATATATATATATATATATATATATATGTATATATATATATATATATATATATATATATATATATATATATATATATATATATGTATATAGACAGATAGGAAAATAAAAATGGTATAATTTTGGAAATAACACATTCCTTTTTTTAAAGTATTGAATAAAACTAAATAATAAAGATATAATTAATATATGTCCAGCCATTCTATTTTTATAAAAACATCATATTTAAACTAATTTACATATTTGAACAATCAACAAGATCTCCAAAAACCACATGAATCAACAGTACCATAAAAAAAAACAAAATCGTTTAGATCAAATCCAGTCAATAAAGTTAAAATCAAATGAAGGAGCCACCACTATATATGAAAGCAGTGAAATTCTCCTAAAAATCAAATCAATCAAATATGTTCAACTATGATCGCTACTATTGTTAATCCACAAATCCCATTAAGGGATTGACTACCTTGATCTTTCAATTAACATATTGTATATTTGCTAGCTTAAAACGAATTAATTTTCGTACTTTTAAGTTGAAAAAAATTTCAGTCAATACATCATTATTTTTACCAAAGAATAATTTATTTACTTATTCCCTTATACAAAAATTGATTGTATTTTCCTTGTCATTATATCATTAGGGTATCATTGATAGTTTTATATTTTGTTTATTTAGTCTAGGTCTGCTTATGTTAGCAAATTTAATTATTTCATAGTATCACTATATACTGTTCTTAGATCTTAGCAAAATGCCGTTCAATTTCTGCTTCTACGAATTTCACATTCTTCGATTTTCACTTTCCACAAATTCTGGCTATATCTTACCTATAAAATAAAATTTAAATCATTACTAAGATATATTATGTTTAAAATAAATGTCTAGTTATTATCAGTTACTACAATTTATGCTGCTATTCTTGATAGGCAAACGTCATTTATAACTTTAGTCTGAATTTTAAAAATATAACCTTACATTCTGCTCTTATCCTCATTCTTCCATATTTTAAAACCAATGTATGTTAAACCAACAACAATAACACAGCAATTTAATTATTATTGCTATAGATTTATTAATGTAACACAAAATCTAAATATCGTAGATTTTTTTGTTGTTTTAACTTGACCGACTGTATCGAAAGACAATAAAATTTATTATTTACTATGGCTTATTCTGTGCAGGATAGTGCGCATGCGCCAAAACCGAAGATGACTGGGGAGTATCCCTGAAGTATCCTCTGAAATGCAAGGAACAAGCTTTTATGTCCGGAAACTTGATAGAGATACGTTGTTATTTAACCCTTCACTTCCTGCACAGAAATCACTTTCTTTCTGAGTTTGCGCTTAAACAAATCATCTTTACCTTAAATTTTACAGAAATAAATGTATAACAACATATCTCTCTCTTGAATTAAACAGAAAAATAGAATAAACAAGTATGTTGCTGTGGATGGATGTTGGAGCTACATGATTACATAGCAAACCAATTTAAGGTTCCATTCTCTATCTCTATGTTTTGTCGATTTTTGTAAACTCTCATTATTTATATTCATATTTACAAAGTATATTAAAATAGTCTACTATAACTAACTATATAAAAATCCATAAATCCAATTTTAAATTAATCTTCAGTAAAATCTGAAATAATTTCGCCATTGTTCGCCCGGATGATAAAAACATGTACTGTTCCAAATAAATGGCTCAATCTCAATGACCCAATTCTACGGCTAACCCTCTACAATTCCTTTCCCACTATGCACTTGTCAAACCATACTGATGACCGAATATCGTTCAATGTAACGTCCATCTTACGCTCTATCTGGAAACGCTAACCTAACTATTTTTCATCGTTGCTATTCATCTAACCGAGTCGGTTCCGCAGCAGCCTGTTCCTCGAAATCCATTTGCTTTGGTTGACTGACGCGAAAAGGCCGTCTTGATTGTGATTAATATCGTTCAAATCTAAATTCGTCCGTGTTAGTCGGGATCTGGTCTCGGGGAAAAGTCTTTAAGCTGCAACGTTCTGACGAATAAGATAAATTTTTCATCGAATCGGATAAAGTATTTATAGGGACTTTTTACTTATTTAACTAATAGAGTATCGCTGTTAGAATATTGATTTTAATGCTTCATTATTTATAGTGACATGCCTCTGTTATATTTTCCCAATTCGAAAGTAAGAATGCAAAATATTACGAATGAACAAACATACAGTTTAGTTACCCTGTGAACTAACTTCTTCACTATGTCCTTATCATTGTGTTCTAGTTAGAAAGATATACAATGCTGTCTGATGCGTCCCAATCTGTAACCGAATCAGTCTATTAAATTTACTTGGTTGTCAAATGTCTGTAAAATCCCTTAAAAGATTAGTGATAATAGTTAGAGGTTATAAATCAGCAATCGTTGTTTTGACACTCTGCTTATTTCCATAAATTTCAAATCGCTGCTTAATATTTGTGATTATTCGGAATGAAAATGTATGACAATTTATTCGTTATGGTCAGTCATAAGCAGCGTCTTTAATAAGTTATTTCGAACAGGAACGAGATAATGGTGGCCTGCTCTTGCTAGTAGTCGGTACGATAGAGAGGTACGTAAATTATATGTGAATGGGTTTTGAAAATAAAAACAATATATTTACTTGAAAAACCTTTTATCTTACGGGGAGAAGAGGCGATTTGTTAAAAGGCGACACTCAGGGTTGTTATCTATTAAAAATCAGACCAACCCGTTTTATTTGTTCATCATTCGCCATTTGTTCGACACAGATGCCCGGAGAGTGACTGCCGAAATCGGGCATGAAACTACATGGTTGCCAGACAAGGTGTAAATTCATAGATTGAATGGTACCGAAAGCTGATTGCTGTTGATACTAATTTTCATAAATAAATGTTTAAAGGTCAAGCTCATATCCTGCGATACGATACATACAGAGAACAGATATATAGAATGATCAAACATACTAGAACCAAAAGAATAGGATGCAAATAATAAAAATTAAATAAAAAACATCACATTACAATTGGACCACAGAAAGAAGAGAAAGCTAAAATACACTCAATACACAATAAAAACAACTATGCATATTACAGCTGAACTAAATATACCCTACTAAATACAAAAACAATTTAATAGTATAGTCCGTTTAATAAAAGAGTGAACTAACGTCATTTGAATTGATGACGTCAAAACGTCAAAATGTTACGGCTTATACTCTGTGCTTTAGTTCACTTTGGCTTTGACAAACAACAAAATTATAATCTGAATAAAATAATTTAAAAAATTACTGTTATAAAATATAATTTATTTAACATTATACTACATCTAATGCATATATTATCGAAATACTTAAAACTACAATTAATTATACACTTATAATAGTTTGTATGTTAAGGTTGTGTTTTATTATTTTTACATTGAACTCTTTTACAAATCACCTATGTGGTACTGAGGGCAATTTTTATGTAGCGGCATCACCTGTAACCCCAAAATATCTACTTTCATTAGATAGCATATTTACATTTTACTTTTGATTCTTGTTTTCTTCGCTGCAGTGTTTCCTTATAAAGTAATTTTGATATCACTGTATTTCTCATGAGTTTGTTCTATTACTACCCGTATACATATCTCTTGATAAAACTAGATTTAACCACTGTATTCTACATAACGTATTCGCCGTATCTGCTACATATATAGTATTCTTTCTTTGCTCATACATTTTAACCAAATGCTCACATAAATTCTGAACCATTATACACATATCTCCATATATAAATCTTTACCCTGTCTTGGAAATTATCAGCATTAAATCGTGATCCCATATTCAGAAAGTTTCATTTAAGTGAATAAAGCTATTTCCAAAATAACTAGCATTTGTTCGAAATTCCATAATTTGTGAATTTTTTCTTCAATGTGTCTGTTCGAATTCATATATACCGAAGATGTTATTAACCATTCCTGATTCCAGCATAAAGAATAATATATCTGTAATGAATTATTAATAAATGTTTTGACTAATAAAAACTAACCAACTGTTATTCAAAAGTTTACAATTTTCCATCAACTTTTGTGGTTTTAAAATTATTTTATTATTTTCTTGTCATGGGTTATATTGGGTATATTGCTCCATTTCTGAATTATCCATGTCTCTTCTAAATACACAAATTGAAACAATAAGTCGTCTTTGATTTTATTATATGCTTTAAAAAATTATATTCTTTCAAATGTCTGGACGTTTCATTAGACCTTTTCGATGCTTTTCAGACTAACTGTTTCCTCTGAAATAATTTTAGTAAATTATGTTTATATTGAAAAAACTACTCACTGTTTTTATACATTTCATATGTTTGATCACTAATAGGGCTAACATCATTTAATCTTGATTCGTCACTCACTTCGTATGAGGACGGTTTCTTTTCGGTGAATCCAAGATTATATTTTTAATTTTTTGAGATAATTCAATAAGAGTGTCCATACCAATATTCAGTGCAGCTGCACCGCTCTGGAAAATATATAAAACATATATGTAAATATAAAAAATTCTTACTTTTCTAACGAATTTTACTAGCAAGAGGATGCCTCCATATCCTATCTCACTTCTGTTAGACATGACTGATTAGAGGCGGCATCTGTTATGTCTGGCTTAGGCATTTTCAATCAAAGTAATAGTAAACAGCGATTTGAAATTTAACGAAAGAAGCAAAGCTTTAAAACAACGTTTGCCAACCGGCACCTGTAGCTATAATATTTTGAAGAATTTTGCAGACGTTTGAAAACCGAACGTCTTTGACAGGCTGATTCGGTTACATGTTTCAACATATCAGTCATCATTGTGTCTCTTTTTAACTAGAGTATAATAAAAAGGAAAATATTTTCTTTCTCGAAATCGAATTTACAATTTATCTCCCTTAATATTTATGTGTTTATTGTATCGCCCGTGGTTATTGAGACAATAAATAAATTTTTCATATTTGCCTTGTGCTAACTATTATATATATATATATATTATATATATATATATATATATATATATATATATATATAAATGAAGAAAATTGACCGTTAAATCATTCTGACTGCCTTATCTAATATTCGATGGTATCCCTAACAAGTTGTAGTCCCCTGGGTCGAACCAAAACGATATAAATTAGCGCCGTCAATGGAGAAACGAAAATTGGAACCTTCGAAGGCTGATCGTTTCGTAGCCCGCGGCCTCAAACCTCTTGACATTAAATGATTGCCCCGTTCGATTACGTAGTAGATGAAAAATCATCAATAACATCGTAAGAACAACGTGGCGGCCTGTCTAAAGAGGCAAAAAAGGGACGGCGGAGTGTGTCAATAGCTGACGGAAGCTACGCTTTTAGTAGATTGTTTTTCTTTTCTTAATTGGATAGACCATTCGTGCCCCGAATGCATTGTTCGAACTGAAATTATAACAAAGGAGTAATGTTAAGTAAACTAAGGCAGATAAACGATAAAATTAACGAGATTTTAATTATGTTTGGGTGATTTTTTTCTCGTATGTAATTATGTATATATAACAAATTTTATTTCATTTTTATACATTTCTTCTGTTCCTTAAATAGCAGTAATTTATTATCCATTTATATGAACAAATCCTCTGTAAATATGGTTTATATATAGATATCTCTATAAAACAATATTGGTTTGACAGCTATCCATTAATAGAAAATTTTTCGCAGTTCTTTAGCATTTCGAAACCTTGTGTCGGCCAAACCAATCTGCAACAGTCTGAAAATATTGAAATCAGAAGGCACTATATCTGCTACGTTGGATAGACTATATATCTAAATTCTATAAGAGTAAAAATGAATCGTATGCTCGATAGAAAAGGCGTCGAGAAATGTTATTACATTACAAGGACAAGGTTTTTTGCACCAAAACATAAAAAATCTTACGATTTTTTTTTCAATTAAGTCTCATAATATGAAGAGAGTAATACAGAAGACAGTGGACCAAATATTGACAGATTGGCGCATTTTTTATGTGACTGAAATCTAAATACTGACGAATGTGTAGAATTAAATTAATGTATTCAGTCAAGAGCAATAAAAGAACAAAGTGATTTACAGATCGAGTTAGGAATAAAAAAAATTAAAACAACCTAATTCAAAATATTATCAAAATCACACTTAAGAACCTAGAGAAGCTCTTAATTCTGAACCACATAGAAAAGTTATTGAATCTTGAAATGATAAAATTGATTGATCTGTATTTCCTGTCGTAATTTGAAAAGACGGATATTTAAAAATAACAAGTGACTACTGTCCTTGAACCTTTGAATATTATTTCCTTATCCATCACGATAAGATACGATTCTTAAAAACAACACGTGCTTTCAAATAAGGTCCCTCGTATTAAAAGAAGTAAATCCATTAATTTCCAAATTTCGAAACCAGGAATACTAATGTAATTCAATTATAATCAATCAATAAATGAAACACTTTACTTTCCACTATTTGCTTTATTTGCATTAATTACAATGGTCTTTGTATCTAAACTTCTCGACTCTGGCCTCACGAATTATCGCGAATTGTTAGTTTAGCGAATTTTAATGAAAGAGTGAAAGAAAATTAGAACTCGTTAGTTCAACCTACTTAATGTGGCATGTTTGTACCCCTACTCCGAAAATGTACTGCATTTGCCAACTATATTCTCATCTAGCCAATGGTCAATTATAAAAGTTTTTCTATATCCGAAATAAGCTAGAAACTAGGCAGCGATAACAAAACATGATCAAATACTAACCTAAAGAGCTGAAAGAGTTTATTCAGAATTAACAAAAACCGAGGCATTCAGGAATACTTAGAAAATCTGACACCAACTGACATCACAGATTATTCATTGTGGAAGGCAACACGAAAACTCAAAAGGCACCAGCAGCATAACACTCCTATCTAAATAAAAGAATATAATTAGGCTAGAAGCAGTAAAGAAAAGGCCAACATCTTCTAAAAGTATTTAAAAATATCTTTAAACCCTTCCGGTCTGAACTATGTCAAGATTACCAAAATAATACTACTAGTTTCACAAATTCGTCATTTCAAATTTACCATAACAGTAAGATTTACCATATAAAAAATACCACCAGAGAAGTGTATCAAATTATTAGCGCTCATATTTAATGCTATATTACAAATCAATTATTTTACTATCATCTGGCATGCAGCATGCTAAATATCTTGATACGCTAGATCGACGACTAACTTGGAAGAAGAACATGCTTGTCAAACGGAAACAACTTGGACTTAAACTCTACCAAATGTATTGGTTTATTGAGCGCAAATCTAAGTTATCATTATATAACAAGATATTCTTGTATAAATCTGTACTTAAGCCTATTTGGTAATACGAAATACAACTTTGGGTATTCGCGAGCAAGTCAAATATATCCATCATACAACGGTTTCAAAATAAAGTGTTGCGCGCCATTGTTGACGCTCTCTGCTATGTTTAAAATGAAGAGACACCACGTTTTCTTCTAGAACCAGTAACGAGTGTAATTTAACGTATTTGTGTAAAGTACTTCTAAAGATTGTCAGTGCATTCCAATGTACTCGTTAATTAGCTAAATATGCGATTTCATTTCATTTCATTTGTGCTTGGATTCATTCACAAGCAAGAGTGAGAGATAAATACATCAATATGTATTCCTCAATTATAAATTTATAATAACTTATACTATAGTTTACACTAAAGGTATACACTTTATATAAGTTCGTATGTTTTGGTTTGCTTCAATCTTCTGATATCCTGCGCGTTGTCCAATAATTGTATTGCTTCCACGTTAGTATGATTTAATAACCTTCTTTCATGTTTTAAGACGAAATCTTGGATAACTTCGCAAATCCATTTGATTTCCAGGTCAACGTACAGTTCTTCGTTAGTTATGTAGCGATAGGCATTGGTAATTAATCGAATAATTTTGTATTGACAGTGTTGGATGACTAGATTTGAATTTTTAGTGCAGCCCTATATCTGCACCCTATAGGTCCAAATTGGCTTTATGATTGTCTGATAAATCAATCTCTTTGATTTTAGATCAAGTTGAAAGTATCTTCCGACTACCCAGTATAGTTGTTTTATTTTGGTTCCAATATGTATTGCTTTTTGTCTAACCTGATATTTCCAATTTAATCAACCGTCAAGATGCATACTGAGGTATTTAGCTGATTCTGCTTGAGGAATCGGGCATCCATTGAGTGATATATTAAGTTTTTATTATTTCGCCGCAATGCAAAATAAATGTGGATAGATTTGGAGCTATTAAGTTGAATTTTCCAATCTTTCATCCAATTTGTAGATTTTGTTGACTACCACTTATACTTTTTCTACTGCCCTAGGCAGAGATATGTCGTTTGCCATAATAATTGTGTCGTTAGCAATGGTTCGAAGTTTAAATTGGTTGGTTTAAATGTCGAGAACGCCATTTCGCGCGAGACTCTAAATTTTCTTCCGAAAATATATGACTCCAGCAATTAACAATAGTTAGGCGGTAACAATTTGTTCATCTTAGAGATTAATTCCAAATGCCAAACCCGATCAAAAGCTTGTGAGACATCCAGTAATATTGCAACGCAGTATTTCTTTTCCTTAAAAGCTTTTTCAACAAATTTTGATCGATTGTTGAGTGGTAATTTCGAAAACCAAACTCGAAATCTAGTATTATTACAAAATTTTTAACACGTTTAAATATTAGTCTCTCAAATAGTTTTGATATTGCAGGTAGCAGCGGAATAGGCGTGTAAGATACGACTTGTTCTGCATTTTTTTCAGGTTTTTTGAGCATAATTATTTTTGCCACCTTAAAGCATTCCGAAATATGCTTCAGTCTTAAACAGGCATTTTATATATATGCCAACATGATGATTGCTTTTCGGGTCAGTTCTTTCAATAATCCAGGTGTAATGTCATTTATTTCAGGTGCCTTTTTAGGATTGAGGTTATAAATTTCAGTGGCAACTTCCAATGGAAAAATTAGACTTAGATCTACATGGGGTTGATAAGCAGGAGATGTATCCATTGTAGATTCTATATCATTAGGTTGAAATATGTTAGCCAAGTATAGTTCGAAAAATTCAGCTTTTTCATCGTTGCGTCGAACCCATTCATTTCGATCATTTTTATAATTTTGGCGGTATAATATAAACGTAACAAATACTTATTGACCTCTGTGAACATTATGGGAACATTATTAGTTATAATAGTAATAAAAAAATACTGATCGACAATATGCCGTAGAGTCGCAAAATACCACCATAAACCTATAGAAATGCACATATTATAAAATCGGTATTTTCAGAGATAACCATTAGAATTTTACAAACATAATTAGCATATTACTCATTTATCTCTCCGACATCTTCAACACAAATTATGTCAATAATGCCAAAAAATAATACATCAAATTGACATACTTAAAAATAAAATATCTGTCATTTTATCAAAATCATATTTGAATAAAATATTCGTTCCAGCTATATAAACTAAATCTAGCGAGATATATCTTAAAAAATTTCTATTTGATCATTTGAGATTTCTCTCAAAGGCATTTTGCTATTTTCCCTATGTTCTACGTACCAGATCGATATGCCCGTAAAAACAAGATTGAAGTTTAGAACATAATGCACTGCATCTGTCGTCTAAAACTAACGGACAAATGTGGACATTTTCCTTTTTCGCACTTCAAGGAAGGATTTCCTTCATGGTAAATACGGAGAAAAGAAAAGTTTTCAGAGTTCGTATGACATACGAGATTCTTTCTCTGTGTGTAAATCCGAGATATAAAGCAAAGTCTCTGCATTACAATTATTGTGAGGAATAGAAATATAATATTTGTCTGGGAAACGTGAGAAAATAACAGGCACGCTAGAGGGATTGAACATAAGGATCAGACAAATTTAAGGGGATCCTGTTGTTTGGCGCTCTATTATAATAAATATATATCGACAGTAAATACATCGGCTTAGTTATTATTGGTAACATGAAGTGTAAATAGAAATAATATGATACACCTGTATTTTTCAATGTTTTTATAGATTTTGACAAAAAAATTACAGGGAATTAGTCAATAAAATACAAAATGTTTATTATAATGGCTTGGCACAGTTTTTACGCGACAGGACAATTCTCCTGATGTTGCGATAGTCGCGAGTTCGAATATATGGTATGACTGTAAATGTATATTCGTGGCTGCCCAAAAAGCAACAGTGGAAAATCCGACGGAAATGATCTCATTTACTCCAATAGCCAGGCTGGGTAAGACCAGATGTCATGAGATGATTTCTAAAGTTGGTCAGTCGCCGGTTAATAGACTTAATGGCAAGAACCGTGGCTCGGACCCTCTTTGTACCTAGTTGGTAAATGGAAGACTTTCAAATATAAAAAATATGTTTATTACTTTACTAATTTATTGTACCTCCTTGAAAGTAAGTCCCCGTCAACATAGCACCCCCATTGTTGTTATTAATTACATCTTACACTAAATATGATCAGTACAATCTTAGTTTACAAATTAATATATTACTACTGTTCTGTTTTACGTACACTAATACACAAGCAAGGCGAGTACGGGATTAATACATCAGTATGTACTTCCAAATTAAAATTAAACAAGTTCAGCTAAAGTTTAGAACACAAGTATACACCATAGAATTTCGTGTGGTTTGATTCACTTCAATACTCTGTTTTCCTGCGTGTTGTTCAGTAGCTGTATTGCTTCCACGTTGCTGTGACTTAGCAACCGTATTTCATGTTTTAATCGGAATCTTGTATCACTTCGTATATATATTTGAGTTCCAGGTCATAAGTGCAGTTCTTCGTTGGTTGCGTCGCGATAAGCATTGGTAATCGTAGAACTTTATTTTGGGTACGTTATATTACTAGTTGGTTTGATGTTTTAGTGCAACCCCATATTTGCAGCCCATAGGTCCAAACTGGCTTTATTATTGACTAATAAACCGATCTTTTTGATTTTACGTCCAGTTGAGAGTATCTTCCGACTAACCAGTACAGTTGCTTGACTTTGAGTCTAATCTGCTTTGCCTTTTGTCCAAGATGATGTTTCCAGTTTAACCTACCATCGCGATATATACCGAGGTATATGGCTGATTTTACTTGAAAAATCTGGCATCCCTCAAGTGATGTAATTAGGATTTTGTCATTTCGCCGCATCGAAAATTAACATTTACAGATTTGGAAATATTAAGCGATGTTTTCCAGTCTCTAGTCCATTTGTAGATCTTGTTGACACCTACTTGTACTATTTCTACAGCCTTAGATAGATATACATCTTTTTTTGTCATCGGCAAATGTTTCAAGTACTGTTTCCATTATAACACCCTCATGACAACCAATAATCCTATAGGAATGATGAGTAATTCTCTAAAATCTCTTTATGACAATAGGCTAGGTGAATATTTTTGAAAAAGTACTTTATCACAATTATACGTATTTACTTTACATGGAATAAAAGTTATTCCTACAAAAAGATGGATTTGAAAAATTGAAACATGAAATAGTGAAATTTTGTATGCCGGAAATAGTGATTTTTGAATTTTGCTGCAAATCTAAGCGTCTTGATCGCACTGGGCGGTTGGATGGGTAAAGGTTTTACTTATACATTATTTTAATAATTATTTTTTTGTAATTAGATATTCTAATATATATCGCTGGGGTGAAGATCATTAATTGGTAATTATATATAGATTAATACTTCAAACAATTTGTGTGTTTAGCACAACAGAAAAATGTGGTTAAATCTTGCAAGATGTATTTACTATTTTAAGTACCTAAGTAACTAACATAATATGGAGGTAAATAGCACTGTCCATAATATTTTAGCTAAGGCCTCAATTGTTTGTTATAGTTTATATAACTCCCTAATAATTTTGTTCTTTTTCCTATTACCAAATAATATAGAAAATTATATTTAATATAATAAGACGGGTTTCGTCGTACAAGTGTGTATGAACTCAGTATCATAATATTCATCATATTTAGATTACAAAAAGCCATTACATATTTCTTGTACATCAAACAGTGACTTGCTTGCAATACTTCGCCAGGTTAAGGGTAAGGGATATTTATTTTATTGAACGATATGATTTTATTAACTTTTAAAGCCTAATATGTCAGTTATGGCAAACAAAATTTTCAAACATTTCGACAATACTTACGTAGAAACAGTGTATGAACCCAAATGTGGTCACTGAACTCAAATAAAGTAAATGAAACTAAGCAGAGGTCTATTTTGAGAATTCATTGGAGAACTTGAAATATTAAAGCCTGTTTAAACACAGATTTTGTAAAGTCATTTATGTAATAGTTGCTAATGCTTATAAGTTTGTAAGGCTACTATTAAAATAGAATTTGAAATTACAATTATGTATTATTGTGTATTTTATTCACCCATATATTACAAGGTAATTTGATACAATAGGTACAGTTTATCGTCACAGAACTACTAAAATTTAAGAAAAACATCCTTCTTCAAATGTATATAATTTAAACCTTTTTTTGTACTGTAGTTACTATCAACTATTTAAAATGAATAATTTGGTATCCCTTCCAAACCTATTTGCATGTATATACTCATCTTATCGTCTTATTTTTCTTATCACTTGATATCAATAAAACTATTCTTAGTTTCCAAGTGACGATGGTGTTATTATTGAGAACCCTTTAGAATTATTACCTGCACTTATTAATTTTCTTACCAAGTGATATTTCGATACCAAGTATTTTAACTTAATGTTCTTCAATATTCTACCACATTTTATGGTCAGTGTCTCTGGAACACTACGTCACTTCAATTCTATAAAATTTCTAATATACTTTTTAAAATTAGTATTTCAGTTACAGTCACACAATACAGTCGACGAATCGATCGTGGACAAAATTAGATTATCAGCCCTGATAAATGCCAATTCATTTTTCATTTATCTCTTCTTTCTGTTGGTAGCACAAAACCAATTTTTTACTGTAAAATATAAGATAAATAATCCAATTAAAATGGAAGACCGCCAAATAGTTCAAATTTTGGAATGTGGAATTTATGATTAGGAAATGGCAAGTGACGTCAATTTTTAGTAGCGCCTCTGAAAGGTATTTGACTCACTATGGCGAACATTGAAAAAGAAATATATTTGTAATAACATCTATATAGAATATTATTATTTTAGATCAATATTTTCATGGTACTTGGAATGCATTTTAAAGAAAAATAGAGAAAAGAAATACAGTAATTTTATGTGTTCCCTAAAACAGTTTGGATGTAAATATTTACTATTTTTATTATGCTAAATGTTTCTCATAAACATCGATAAATCGCTGTCAATAAAATTTTAGGTTAGATTTTAATGGTTTGTTCTTATTTGAATTACCAAATAATATTGACAATTATATTTAATATCAAATTACGGTTTTAGTCTTACGAGTGTATCAGTAAGCATATTCCTACAAATTTTACTATACTTACAAATACTTACTAGACAGAAGAAATTTTTAATACTCTTTTTACGCATAAAAAGATAAAATCTCTTATTGCAGACCTATTACACGTAATATTTTAGCTTGACTCGCACAATTTTCTAAAATATACACTGCGCTTTGTTTTATATTGAAAATAAAAGGGAATAATACAACGGGGCTTACGAAGTTCTTCGCTAATTTAAGGCAACAAAAACCGTTTATAAAGTTTTTTAATACAACACAAAAAACTTTTCCTCCGACAGAAAAATTCCAGTCTGTCGGTTATTAACGAAATTTGACGCGAATCTCCTTTTCTCTTTCCTTCCCCATACACTTATACATACAATGGTAATAAGGGTTTTTCGTTTCCCCTGATATTTTTCTTACAGTCGTCGCATAGTCCATGAAGTTTCAATTCAAACCCTATTTAGCTGCCAATCTTTCGTGAACATGGAAAATCTTAATTAAAAATAAATTTTAGTTTCTTAGAATTTTGGATTTACCGGATGTACCGAGAAGTCGTTACCGGTTTTTTTTCCTAAAAAAACTACATAATTTTCAAGAAAATGGGAAAATGCATTCATTCAAAGTATTAGCTATTTGATTCTGTACATCTTGTCAATCTCTCAGGCAGTTTAATATATGAGATGTCAAAAAAACTGTTTGTCCTTTGAAAAGTAGCATTCATCGAGCCATTTTCTAACTTTTTTGATATTGGCGAAGTGCTGCTCTTCAAGCACGTGTGCCATTGTTGCGAAAAGTTGATTGTCGTGCGGGGCAAGACCTAGTGGGTTCGACGGGTACGATAATATGTCTCATCCAAGTGCTTTCAATGATTCCTTGACTCATTTTGTGTTATGAGACGACGCGTTATCGTGCAATGAAATCACTTTATCGTGTATTTGAGTCCGTTCTGGACGTTTTTCGGTCATTGCATAATTCAAGTTGTTCAATTGCTGTAGTTAGCGATTACTATTATAGCAATAGTTCGCAATACGCTACGCTACTCAGGTCCAATCAAATATCGGTCAATACGGCTAGCTGAAAACCATAATTTTTTGCATTTATGGTTTTCAAAATAAGTACATTTTTCATCGCCTGTTACTATTCGATGCAGAAATGACTTCCGATTACGATCATACCTTTGCAGCATCATTTTACAGAATGTCTTTCAGTTGATGTGCCACCCATCATCCGGATTTTCACTATTGCTAGTAATAGGTCACTAATAGTTTCTTAGGCCACATTTAACGTTTCTGCCAATTATTTTTGAATATGGGTAGGGTCTTCATCAAAAAATTCTTGCAATTTCGCATTTTTAAATTTTTCCGGTACATCAGAACGTTCTTTGTCTTGTACCGAAATCACCACTTTCGAATTTTCGAAACCACGCCTCATCTGCTTTTAAGGTTAGAGCATGATCACCATAAGTTTCTACCAGCGTGACTTTCAGTGGCTTTTTTCATTTGGTTAAATAAGAATAATAATGAGTGCCGCAAAGCACGATAGTATCATCAGCTTTTAGAACGTTAGGCATCATTTTCATCAATAAACTTGGGTTTTTCATTACGATATAGGCTTTTGTAGTACACTCTTGGTTATTCATGAACTTTTTATCATAAAGAGAAAAAACCTAATACCAACATACTAGCTTTGGTTTATTAACAGGCATTCAACAATTGACCAAGTCCACAGAATAACATATGTTACTGAAAAAGCCTACGAAAGTAAAAAAATATGCTCAGCTATATTCTTAGATGTAGCATAAGCCTTCGATAAGGTTTGGCATGAAGGCCTTGTTCATAAACTAGAGAAAATGCTACCAAAACAACACACCGAACTACTAAAATCGTACATTACAAGCAGAATGTTTAGAGAAGATTCTTAGAAGAAGAAGCTTACTCTATAATAAAAGAAGCTAAACAGGTGTACCACAAGGAAGTGTACTGGGACCAATGCTTTATCTACTCTATACTTGTGATATACAACAAATGGAGAATATTACGATGGCTACGCTTGCTGATGATATTGCGATTATAGCTGTCGGAGACAATAGTGAAGAAGCCTTAGGAAAATTACATCAGGCAAGTGACAATGTAAATAATTGAACACAAGCTTGGAAAATAAGAATTAAATAAAGTAAATCTGTACATGTGCAGTTCACCTATAAACAGACCGTACAAGCACCAATAACATTAAATAATAGTATTATTTCATATAGCCACAACGCTAAATATCTTAGAATGAATATTGATGCAAAACTTCGCTGGACGGAACATATAAAGAAGAAAAGAAAATGACTGAAATTGAAATATTGGAAAATGTACTGGCTAATTGGAAGAAACTCACAATTATCAGTGCATATTATATTGCTATTATATAAGCAAATACTGAAACCTATATGGACATACGGAATTCAATTACGGCGATGTTCTGCAAAGAGTAACATAAATAAAATACGATTTTTTTAGAACAAGGTCCAGAGAGGTATCGTGGGCGTACCCAAGTAGACCTTCAGATACCCACAGTCAAGAAATCAAGAGAAATGCAAGGGGGCATGAGGAAAAACTCCTTTCTCATGAGAATATTGAAATATTGCAGACTCAAAAAAATCAAATCATCTGGTCTTGTGAAATGTTGTGTAGTGAGGTGAGTATAATAAAAAATACAGCAGTGACATGTATAAACATTATTTCACCAAAGACTGAGATATGGCCGATGGGCCTCCTAGTTATATACCTAGACTTAAGTTATCATAAAGACAAATTCAGCCGATACTAACAATTATGATTACGTTTACACCCACCATGAACACAAAAATATTTTTAAAAAAACCCTTCAAAGTACTATTCCATGGAGAAACATTGAAAAGAGACAAATAAACTGACAATAATAAATATTCTATTTGCTTTAATTTCAAAAACTTTACTATTTTGTATTTTATATTGCAATAGTATATTATTGCAGGTGTATGTGCTTCATTTATGTAATATATCTAGTTTGTGTGAATTTACATTAAAATAATTTTTTGTGGAAGGGGCAATGAACAAAAATAAAGTATTATTTTACTTAAAAAGTTGTTTTATATTACGGAGAGAAGGAATCCGTCACTAAATCACTAATTTACCATTCAGGTAGTTTTAAAAAAATTGACAGCTACCTAATAGTTAGGGCCATATTACATAACATATATATACATAAATATGGTTTTATGATTTGTTTGTAGTATGATACAATCAACATAACAAAATATTATTCATTAATATAGTAGCATTTTGGAACTCTATTTTTCAAGATTGTTTATTTATGTAATAAGGTAAAAAGAACAACATTTTCATTGATAAATGGTAAATAATTTTTACTGCATTTGTGTTGTCTTGGCAATTATTGGGCCTTTTTATAATTTACTTTTTCGATTTTCAAAGTATCTCGATGTTTGTTCATGCCTTTTTGAATATATATATATATATATATATATATATATATATATTAAAATACGGTTAAATATATTTGGGATCATTATTCTATTCTTTTTTTCACACTGCCGCTGTCAATTTAAATTTATTTCAAATGAACTTATCTGTACAGCATAGAGAATCGCACAATTATCTCCGTCCTTTTCTCTCTCAAAATTAACACGGAAGGGTACTCATACATCTCCGTCTGTTATCGCTGAATAGAATAAGAGTGAAAGTGTGCATTGACTGAAATAGTAATTGCTATTTTCAGTAGCTAGGTTTTTTACTATCGACTGCTTTGTCTGTTTTGCGACTATATATTATATTAGATTATATTAGGTTAGGTTTAGGTTATATTAGAACATTGTAAATTATTTTATAATTAAAATAATTCAGATTCATCATTGACTTGATCTTCTTATATTTTAGAAAAATATTTGTACAGATTTGTTTCCATATATTATACTAAATCTATTCAAATGAAATTAATTTAAAATCTGATCATGTTCCAGTCGCGTTTCTTCTTCATAGTGAAGAGGACAGTTAACAATTCGTTGAAATAGCTTTTGCACACACAAAAAAAATATCTAAAATCATTTCGGTTCCTTGGTGGCTGCTTCTGGCACGACGGCTAACTTTGGCAGAAATTAAAATTCCTGCGGCAACGCCGGTCGACCCTGCCGCTCTCCGAAAACACAGTTTGCTGATGCATTTTCATTACTGAGCAATTCCCTTTTGTTTTTACGGTCTGGAACGTAATTATTGTGGATATTGATGAAAAACCGCGATTAGCTTATATGTGTGTTAACGAAATTTAAAATATTAGGTTTAAAAATATTAACTCATTCATCCAAAACATATTAATGACATTACCACTTAAGGCACTTTCGAACATAAGACTAATAAAATGTCGGATATATGACGCTTAATCCGATCCAACTCAAATTGAAGAAACGAGAACCAATATGATACGTTCTTCATACATGTCCAGTCTTAGAGCTTGACGTTGACGGTTGATATGATATTTTAAAACAGATTGTTTTCAACTATTTAAATGGTGGCGTCTATATTTGTTGATCTGCGACTTGAAATGAAAAGAAGCTTTTTTAATTAATACTTTGTTACTACTTATTGATGGCTAACCTATTATTTGTCTTTACGATAACTTAAAATTAGAAATATATCTAGGCCAGGCCAGGCCATAAGACCCATGGGCCCTATAAATGAATTGATTTCCTTGATCCTGTGTCCTGTTCTGGTGTTATGCAAAAGTTGTAATACTTCGATATTGGCATAAGAATGAAGCCTCCCCTCGTGTCACCTTTCCGCGATTCTCTTGTTTTCCTGAGTGACAATCTGAAGGTATCTGTTTAATCAGTATTGTAGCATCTGGGAGCACCTACAATAACAGGTCAATTGAAAAGTGCCCGGCCTACCATAGTAAAACATATTTTTTTGGCAAAATTAGTATTTCTTATTCAACATAATTCATTTCAAGGGTGATACGCTGATTATAGCAACCCTCCAAATTATCGATACCATTTTCATAATACGGTTTCTCTTTTGCTTTAAAATAGACCTCAGTTTCGGCGATCACCTCTTCAATCGACGAAAATTTCTTCCCAGCGAGCATTCTTTTGAGATCTGAGAACAGGAAATAGTCGCTGGGGGCCAGATCTGGAGAATACGGTAGATGAGCAAGCAATTGGAAGCCCAATTCCTTTATTTTTGACACGGTGGATTTCCTTGGTGAACCGGCACTTTCTTTTTCTTCAAATGCGGCCGTTTTTCGGCGATTTCATCATTCAAGATAGTCATTGAAAATTCTTCAATGCGCATTCCAAAATAAAGACGTCATTAACCACACGCGCGTTTAGCCACGATTTGGAGCGGTTTCATCGTGTGCAATCTACTAGGATGACGGTCGGTGAGACTTCGGAATGAACGCACGAACTTATTACGCTTGATCATCTTTAAACTGGTTTTTGGTCAAAAGTGAGCTAGCGCGGCACCCACTTTGGACAGAACTTTCTCATACCCAAATATTCTTGAATGATATGACGTACACGTTCAGTTGATATCTTTAGAGTGTCTGCTATTTCATTTAATTTCAAATTAAGCTCATTTAAAACCATTTTGTGGATTTTTTTAATGTTTCCGCCGTTTACATCTTTGGGTATCCACTGCGTCCACCGTCTGCGGCGTTTATTTCGTCACGTCTAAACTTAGCACACCAATCTTTGATGGTTTATTTTCTTACGGCAGTGTCCGGAAACTCGACATCAAGCCTAATTTTTTTTTATTAAAATTCCTTTTTATCCATTCTTTTCACAATAACAAAAGTTGCTTCACTCAAAATACTATAATTCACAAACTAATGATCCGACAGTCAAATTTATACACAATTTATAAAATTTTGAACTCAGTGTTATTCAGGTTCGAAATAATATTGATAACATACGCAAATAAACGAAACCGTCCAGGTAATAGTAAATTTGATCATCGAATTTCTGCTCTAGAGAGTGATGTTATAGTAAGTTGTGCAAAAGATCTCATTTCATTTAAAGAGCATTGTGTCATTACTTTTCCTTTTCGGAATACTTTGGGGTGTATGGCTGTAAATTTCCTGAAGATAAACTCACTTCCCTATATTCCTTATATCCCACACTGGTTAAAGAACTATTACGAACTAAACTGTCACTTGTTTATTCAAGAAATGATGGCAGAACATTAAATGGTGCCCTACTTCTTCTAAAACATTTTAATAGCAAACAAGCTAGGAGACAGGTTGAAGGAGACTCTACAATTATTAGAAATGGTGGTAACAACTCCCATGACAACATCAGAGGCCGAATGGTGTTTCTCAACACTAAGAGGCATCAAAATGTTTCTCAGAAATAAAAACGCCGAAGAGCGAGGAAGAAGATCCTGTTAAACCAGCTGTTTCCATGCTATCTGTTAAGACGCAGTTTATCGCCGAAATATACAATTTTAATGACAAATTTGAGACCAGAAAATAACTTAGGATGGACTTAATTTCTAAAAAATAGTTAAGTTTTTATTACCAAAATTCTAGAACACCTTAAAATTTCATCAGGAACCGCCACAGATTGAAGCAATGAATTCCATTGTGAGCTGTTCAGACCATCAATGAACCTGTTCCGCAGAAGAATTGCAGCTGTTTTAAAAGGAAATGGTGACTCAACACCTTATTAATAAATAAATATGGCGCATATGTGACCTTTTTCATATTATTTTCTCCATTTCTTCTCCATAAGATGAGAATGATAACTTAATTTAAATATCAACAATTGTCCATAAATACAAACAAAACAAGTTCAACGAGCAACAACCGTACGATTTTCACGAACATAAATTTAAATTAAACATTTTCGCAGTGCTTTTAAGGTTAAACCGTCCTCACTCCTTCCGCACCCGTCCGTCTTCCACTCCCTCGTCATTTTCTCTCGTAAAAGCTTTAAAAACCGAAAAGTTCGACGCCGGCGACGAATTTTTTACCCCTAGGGATGGAGTTTCGTTAAACTTTAGGGTTTTTTTAATGTTTTTAGATACCGCTTCCGTGACGACGTCAATAACTGGAAATATTGATTAATATATCATTAAAAGCGATATAATTAAGACATCAATATAATGTATATAACATCATTACGTGCTAATTAATACTAGACCGAAATTAATTATAATAGGTTTAGAATAGATGGTATGTCGCATCGAACACTTCTGCAACTATAATTACCAGTATATCGGAGTTCATTAGTATTTTTGTCGCTAATCGATTTACTAATCTATTGACCGGTAATTAAATTTTGATATTTTTTATAAATATTGAAACTTTATTTAGATTTATTGATATAATGTATTTCATTCAAAGTATTATCTGCAACGTTTCTCCATTTTAAGGCAGCATACGAATTTTTCTTTTAAAGAACCCTCGTCAGTTGAGGCAATCCACATTTTTTGCCGCCCTTAAGCTTTCGAAATCACTTCCGACAACTTCTTCACTTAAATCGCCACTACCACGGATCTCTAACAGTAATCGGTGTGTCACATCTACAAATTGTGCTATATTAAATAAATAAAATAAAAGTTATCTCAAAAAATACTACTTTGCTTAAAATTCGAATAGAACAACAGAAAAAATATACGATGGTGTTACAAAATAGAGAAAACCAAAAATATATATTATTGATAGATGTTTAATTTTTCTATAAATGATAAAACAGTTTACAAAAATTACACTTCTGGAATCTTATTTTTACTTATTTATTTAGTATAATCAATGGTGTCGAATCTGTAGTAATTTCTCCACAGCTTTTGGAAAGTTTTGGATAAATCGATGCCTTTTAAGAATAACACACAGCTGTTATAATTACACTTGCAGATTACGTTTATTTAACAACGATAGAGAAGAAAATAATTTTTGAGAATCCAAAAAATTGTCGACAATACTTGCAAGAAAATATCAACGTATTTTCGCTTTTGACTGAACAATCACGTTTCCCTTTCCACTCTCCTTCATAACACAATGACTGAAAAGTCCTGGGCCTAACCCAAAACTTTTAATAAAACTGTTAAAATGTTCATGTTCATGATATGCTACTCATATGTTTGTGAGTTATTGTGCTAAGAGTAACTTTGCTGACTTACCACTTTTGCTATTTTCAAAACAATTGATCAACAACAATTTTGTGTTTTAATTTTACACTGCTCCTTGATATGAAAAAATAGCGTTTAAGTGAAGCAATAGCTTGAAAATCCGCTCCGCTCTATCAGAATCAACAATCTAAATGAAGTAATAACACCAGAAAACATCAAAAAATCAAATCATCTGGACAGCAACTGGTGAACCTCGTCCAAAGCAACCGAAAGCCTAAATATTGGCTGGTATTTTCTGATATGCGTGGTGTAATATTCAACGACTATCTTGAGAAAGGTAACTCCGTCAATGTCAAAAAAGAGTGAATATTATAACAACGCTATTATTGGACCGTTTGAAGGAAGAAATTGCAAAGAATCGACCGCATATGGCAAAGAAAAAAATGTTGTCTCAATAAGACAACGCACCGTGTCACAAATTAATCAAAGCAACGGCAAAACTACATTAATTGAACTTCAAATTGCTCCCACAACCACGTTATTCTTTAGATTTGGCTCCTAGCGACTACTGGCTCTTCGCAGACCTTACAAAAATGCTCACCGGTAAGAAATTTCGCTAGAATGAAGAGGTTATCGCTGAAACTGAGGTCTATTTTGAGGCAAATCGCTCTACAAAAGTAGTATTGAAATGTTAGAGCGGCGCTAGAATGACTGTGTGGCTCTTGATGGAGATTACGTTAATGAATAAAGCCAATTTTGAACATAAATAAAACCGCGTATTCTTCGTTAAGTCCGTGATTTTTCAGCCCATGTGTCTCTTGTGGCCATATAGCCCAGCACACCTTTTAGATTAAAGGGTCTAGTAAATAGTCCGAGTGAAATTAAACATCACAGTTTGTTTCATCAAACAGCCTGTACTTCATTTAAAAAATAACAAGCGCCTGACAAACTTCAAGTATCGAATTTTTGTTCTGTTTTGTAAAATCAAAAATGACCTCGAACCTATCTCGCCAAGATTTACGGAATCCTCCAACTTCTATTTGAATTTGATACAATAGCTTTCATTCGTAGCTATAAAATGCTTGTTCTCCGAGCTCTGCACGCAACCTCTGCTGGATTTCAGGTGGCCCAACGTCCTTGTTAAAAACTTTAATATTACAGATTTTTCGTTCTATGTAGAAGACCTGTAATTCAATTGCAGTCTGATCTTTTGTATACAGCAATGAGCAATTTTGTTACAATCTAGCATAAATAATCACTAGTTCTCCTTGTGTTTTAGTAACTTAATAATGGCACTAATGCTAACATGTGATACAACCCGCACAATACTCTGTTCATAGTTACTGGAAAATTTAGGAATGCGTTCGTCAACAGTATCCTATTGAAAGTGCCGATGGGGTAGAGTGAACCAAGTTGCATCAACGATTTTACTTAGTGCTTTATGGATCACTTAGTGGTATGAGCTGGATCACATGGACTTGCTGCAACAACACCTGAGTTGAATGACATAAGTCCAAATGGGTTTCAATATTTTATTATATAATGACAGGCTATTATATATAAGCAACTTGAAATTTCGTCCTAGTAGCCAATAAAATCTCTTTAGTTGTAATGTTAAGTTCTTCTCGTTTCTTTTTGACATGAAGTTTCAGAGGAGTCTAGCCTCTAAGGTCATTTCCATATACTTAGCTGAGTCAGCAAGAGAAATTTGGGTGTCGTTTATTATAATATCGCGGTGTCGCTAATCCGCAGTTCCACTTTGACACGATTTCGCGGAATATTGGCAATGCGCTCGGACATCCGGAAATCTGAAATTTAATCGTCTCCAATGTGAAAATACAATTTTTACCTCCCAATACAACTTCGCTGCCGCTGCCGCAATTTTCAGTCGCTTCTTACAATGTATGGAAGCAGATCATTCGTTGACCGTTATCAAAAGCTGGAAACACTTCAGAATTGCTCATTACATAACCATCATTGAAGATGCAGTAACTTAACATCATCAACTATAAATGCGTGCTGCCTATGGCCGGAACTTGTTATCGATATCGTAGCATTACCGGACAAAGAAGTCGAAGTCACTAACAGTTTTGAAGTAATGCATCAAATACATGGAGAAGGTTTTGATGAACTTCAGTCAACACGTGTTCAAGAAGTTTTGGCTGCTAATTGCAACGAACTCGCAAAAGATGAGCTCGTTGAAATTTTGGAACGTACATATGTACATAGATTTTTCTTCATTAATGAATAGACAAATTATTCAATAAATATATAGCTTCTGTTAGTTAGTAAACTTTATTTTTACAGACTTGTTTCGTTCGTGTTTTGTTTTGGTTCGTGTTTTCGTTTGATTTGAAGCCTCAAGTTTTAGTCTAAGTGTTCAATAGATGTTTAAAGTTTATCAGCAGCCTCTTAACAATTCTTTCCTACCGGAATAACTGATTCATGCTCATGATTGGGGATATCACTGCTATTAAGTAGATAGAGCATCGGATCTGGTAGTCTACCTTGCGGTACATTACCTTATTTTAGAATAAGCATCTTCTTGCTTTATTATTCACAACGTCAGCATACTGCACAGACCAAAACGAGTGGTTGTCGTATAAAGTGAAATATGGCGTCTTTTTGTTGCGCCAGACTGTTTAAGCCCGAATGTCTTCTGAGATGGTCTTATCAAGTTGTCCAAAAAATACTAAAAAACTAGCATAGGCAAGTACTAGTTAAGGCACATATTTACACAGGAGACGGAAAATAATTTGAACACCTGACATACCCACAATATTTATTTATTATTAAGGACTTGAGTCACTTGACATGAAAGTCTCTTCCCCTCAATTTCTGCTCTAAAACTGCCATGACATTTTATTATCTTGAGGTCTGACGATTGTCCTGTCCATTGAATATATGTTAAATGATATTCTGATATTCTATACACCTAAACTGAACTTCGTTGACGGTGTGTATTGGCACATTATCTTCTTGGAATATGAAAATGTTTGACAGCCATTTGTTGGTCATAGCAGGAACTTCATCATTAAGGATGTCGAGATATTCAGTCGCAGTGATGTAAATGAGAGGACCAGCTAAATATCACAATATTGCAGCCCAAATCATAACGGAATCTCCCCATGCTTGACTGTAGAAAGAAGGTAATCCGGATCGTAGGCTACTTTTGGGGTTCTTCATACATAAACCCGGCGTGATCTTGTGATTGTATTCTTGTGATTCTTGTGATTTTATGATCGTTGCACCACTTCTTTAGCAGCTTAGCGTTGGCTCCTGTCATAAAGGGTTGCGCAATCGCAGCAGGAAACAATTGTTTTTAATATTCATCAGCCTTTGTCTGTTAACTCTGGGTTTCGCCCTTTAATCCTTTTCGCCGATCTGTACTGGGGGCCTTGACCTAGATTACGTTCAGTCAATAAATGTAGGACCTACATTTTTTAAATTCCTATTTTTTTCTAATTAGCAATCATCATAATAGGACTGTCATAACATAATATCAGTACAAATATTAAAAGATAATAATCAAATATCTTAGGCGCTGGTGAAGTTTATTAGATCTAAAACATATATAAAGAGAACAATAGCTATAAAATAGTTTTAATTAAAAAATTACCTAATATTAATTCATTGCAGCATATTTCGAAACTAAAGTTCATATCGCCTCTTAATCTCGTCTCTCGCTCTCTCTCCTCTATCGAGAAAGTTTAAAAAACGCGAAAGTTTTTACGGGAACGCATTTTTCTCCCTTCGGAACGACTTTTCATCAAAGTTTTGGGGAAGATTTTTTTTTGGGGAGCTCGGCTCCTTCGGCTTTCTTCCTCCAGCGAGGATATCAATAAAGTCGAATGTTTCGTCGAAGCGACAGGATCTTTTTATGTATATATTAAATTTCGTAAAATTGTGCTGCTACACGATACCGTATGTAGTCCAATAAAAAAATTGTTTGGGGAAACTCCGTTAAATTTTCAAATACACTAAAGTTGTCTGCTAAAAGAAGTTGACAAAGGGTTTTAGTTCGGTTGGAATTAAAGCGAATAAGTCGGTTTGAGCTAAGTTAATTTTAAAGAATTTGGAATAACTTCTCTTATAACGTCGATAACGATATAATGATAATAACGTCTGCTTATTATCAACAAATAAACAGCTAGTTGAGCGGTTCTGTTACAAATATCCTAGATATCAGAAACTAAACCAAATATTAAACCACCTACAGTTACATTAAAAGCACAGCTTCTGCCAAATATATTCCAATAGTTTTCCAATTTGAACAGTTTTAAATAAAAAAAAGTATATTTTCATTGCCACTTAATACCGGGCGAACTTAGTATTGAACCCCAAACGCTGAATGTGTTTAAAATGATGCCATCGAATGTATTGCCAAATTCAGTTTGTAAAAGCGTATAATTCGCTTTAAACTCGAAGCATTTTTCTTTCTCATTTTGCTAATTAGCTTCAGTTAAAAAGAGAAAAATCTGAGTCTGATTCATCCGAAAATGTAGTCGAATCGATTCATAAAATTAGATTGGTGTTGGTACTGGCAAAATTATTTCAAACATTACTAACAATAATTAGAGGCAATAAACGTGCAAACGCTTTTTTGGTGCTTATATTGATAAATTTCTATTGTATAAAATTTGTGATAATTCTGGTTAATAGTGCTGTTAATAGAGTCAGGAAGTGATTACCTCTCTAATCTATTACTTCGAACAGCAACGAGATAAGGGGATCCAAAAAAATGCGTTAGAGAGGTAAGTATTTATAGTTTCAAATATTAACTTCATGCAGTTTTATTGGAAATATTTTAGTGTGTTGCAGTTACATTTAATATCAATAGAAGCATTGAAAGCGGTTGAATGCAAAGAATGGCATAAAACAAAGCAATGAAATGTGTAAAAGTAGCGAGTAGTTTTTTCCATATAAATATTACTTAATACAATTATTTAAAAGAAAACTGTAAGTCTGGAAGATATCCACAGAAAACTGGCAGAGACATGCAACCCTTTGAGTCGTGTAAGTCATCCCTTCATACACTATTAGGAAACATGGGATTTAAGTGACGTAAATATAATCCGCAAAGAGGTTTAATAGAACTTTAAGATATTATTTTTATTAAATGCGATTTTTAAAAGTATATAATAAATGTAAGGAAAATTTATTTTTACTATGTGTGTAACTAGACGAAACATGGGTATTTGAAAATGGATTGGCGCCCTCTTGGCAAAACAGTAATAAAAATGTAAAGGCAACAAAAGTTGATTAATAAAAGGGAAACTTAGAACCACATAGGTTACTTAACAGGCATGATGTTATTATTGGAGCTGAGTTAGTGTTTGTGTCTTATTGCCTTATATGATTTATTCTTTTTTTTTAACAAGTCTGCAAAAAAATACACTGTAGAAAGAAGCTCTGTCTACAATAACACCTTCAGTTTCGATAAACCCCATCGCACAGGCAGAAGAGGAAATTCGTGTTTGGTAATTGACTTGAACAGCGATTTTGATGGTGATAACGTCTAAACGAAACTTTTTTGTTATGAGCTTATGGCCCAATGCTGACAATTGTCATTGGTAATTACCAACACAGAGTGATAAGAGCTGAAACAATTAAATACGTGTATATAATTAATGTAGGATAATTACATATTTATTTGCATAGATTTGTGTGTAATTGTTTAGAAAATATATGAGCATTAGATTAGAATTTATATGAACAAAATTAGTACTACCTCATTTGCAGATATGGCAAATGTATTATTGTGAGAATGTTATGATTAAATATAATTATAAAAGTAAACGTACACAGGCAGTAACAAAAATGCTCACAAGAAATTGTGAAATTGAAATCAATGAAACACAGGAACGAAGAAAACAACAACTAAATTTAAAAAGGTTAATGTGCTCTCTAATTAAATTAAAGTACATTACTTATATTACAACTGTCAATTAGGTAGATTAGTCTTCCAGGAGATACTAGTATATAAAAAACCGCGCCTAAATTTCTACCTCGAAGGTGGTGTTGAAAAAATTTCGAAACTATTGTGGCTGTATAATTAATTGTAGTTTAGACCCTTGGGAAAATAGGCATTAGACGTAATACAAAAGCTATATTTGATAATTTTATAATGTTTTATTTACATTAGTATTTTGTTATTTCAGAGTTAAAATAATCTAAAATTTAAATCTGATACGGCAACGTTGCAATAGAAATTTTAGTGACGTGCCTGGACCATTTTATTGGAAACTCTAGCTGTTCTGACCTCCGACAATGCCAGTTTCCTATTTTTCAGACCGTTTTCGAAGAACTTGGGTTTGCTGTTCCTGTCTTGTTCGTCTCTTTTATTTAGATGCATCTGCGCGCTTTTGTTATCTAAAGTTCAGTATACTGATGTTCACTAATCTTGTCAAAACACTAACAGAAATACGTTCGAAATATTTTAATATTCCTGTATAACTTACTCTTTTCTGTTAAGTTAACTAATCCATCGTTTTACTCCAGTTTATAGTAGTATTCTTGCTAATATTTTTTTCTAAAATGGGTCAATAAATGGTGGTTAAACTATTCATGTTACATGATGATCAAACTTCATTTATTGTAGAAATAAAACTAAAGTGAAAGACAAAACAACAGATGGAAAAATAACTGAGAGACGTTTGAGCGGTACGTTGATAAACAGATAAACATCACAGGGTTGCCGGTTCCTCGCTTCTGTCGCTGCTGCCACCCTGTTCATGTTTAGTGTGAATATTAAATTATCAGATATAATATTGGACATATCCCAAGACCGCTATATCTATATTGTCACATTTTCCAACAATATTGCTGATAGTTCTTGCGAGATGAAATGATTCTTCGAAACTGTAACGATCTGTTAATTCCGTAATAGCTGACTATATGCAATATACAAACAGATCATTCATTTCGAGCAAGTATTTTATAGAATCAACATACCTACTTAAAGGTGTTCTTCTAGTCCATAATCATCAAAATATTTTAATCATGTCAGAACCATTTCTAGTGTATAATAAACATGCATGTTGTTTAAAATATCATTTTTCATTGTTCTGAAATTATTAGTTTAATACTATATATAATAAATTAGTTTGAAAGAATTATGAAATATTATAGTTGGACAGAATTTTCGTAAAACCCTTTTAAACCCTTGTACATTAGGGTGTGATAAAGCCTCAGGTTTCGTTAATTAATAACGCTTTTCAGACTGACATCTGCGTCTGAAATGCCTCCTCCTCTCTTCTTCGCTCCTACATCGCGCCCGTTATCTTGGAGAAGTCTAATCGTCCAGCTAAATTTAAATCAATTAAAACCGCTGTATAATGTATTGTTTCACATACAATAAAAACCTTTACATTATTAAAGGACGTATATATTATTTTACGTGTTATTGATGATATTCAGATTAAGAAGGCAAATAACTTTAGAATGCCTATTATTTTATTTATTACGAATATTTTTAAACGGGACGAGATGACTGAACTCCTTTACTCACATTTCAAATAACATCAGTGAACATCCAAAACAGTCGACATATTTAATGTATTACCTGCCGCATTTTATAAATTCGTTTTAGAATTAGAAAATACTTTCCTTCTCATTCTATTATAGATAAAAAAAGAACAATGATCTATGTTACGTTCGAACATGTTACCCAATTAGCCTTCAAAAGTTGTGCAGTTGTCAAACGTCTGCAAAATTCTTCAAAATATTAGTTATAATCATAGATTTATCATATTAATTATAATCATATATAATATTAGAATGGGACAGTCACTAAAATATCTCAAAATATTAAAAATATAATCTTGGATTCACCAAAAAGAACTCGTCCTCATACGAAGCGGGTGACTAATCAAGTTCAGCTTGGTGTTAGCTCTATCACAGATCAAATATATGAAATGTATAAAAACAGTAAGTAGTTTTTTTAATATAAACATAATTTAATACCATTATTTTAGAGGTAACTATTAGTCTGGAAAGTATCCATAGAAAGCTCGGATATATCTAGCACTACACGGTTGCTAGAGCTCTATACTACAATGCCTGGTAATATAGGATTTAAATGGTGTAAAAAACCCACAAAGAGGTATAATGAAGCTTCCAGACATTGCTTTTAAATAATACAATTTTTAAAAACATATTATAAAATCAAGGAGGTATAATAAAAATAATGTTAAGGCAACAAAGGTTGATGCAAAAAGGCAAACTTTGGTATAACAATTAATTAGGTTTTATTAGTCATAAGATTTATTAAAAATTCATTGGTGATATATTGTTCTTCATTCTGGAAACAGCAAAAGTTAACATTACGTTCGGTTTGGATGCATTCGATCAGACACATTGAAGAAAAAATTGACAAATAATTGAATGGTGAACAAAAGATAGATTGGAAATTATATCTGAGTTACTCACTTGAATGACACTTTCTGAACGTGGGTTTATGATTCAGTCATATAACACTCTTGCTTCTTAAGGTAACATACAGCACCGATATTTTCTGGCACAATAACTGATTTTGGACGACCTACACAGAATTCTTCATAGGGCGGGCGTTGCTTACGATTGTATTCGTTATAACAATTTTTATATTGTTGTGTCATAGCACTTTATTACCATATAAAAAATGAACTTCACAGTTATGCTGATAACTTGATAATTCGCGATGAAAATTATGAAAAATAATGGCACGAAAATGGATGGCATGTGTAATGGAGATGGAGTCCAACAACACTTAGTTGCCAAAACCAGGAATATATAAAATCACCGTTATTGCAAGAAATGAATATTATATATACGAAGAACAGTATTTCACCTTAATCTAAATTGAACTTCACGGAGAATAAATAACTTATAAATAATTTAAATTTTATACTAAGAATAGTTCTAGACACACATTTACAAATTATGTAAGATTTTAACAGAAACCAGTAAACCTTCTTAGATTCTTCTATTACCACCTATGTATATTTTCCTTGATAAAAATGGATAAAGATGAATTGCTGCATTCCCTCCAATGCATTTGCCATATCTGCAAGAAAGTTAGTATTCATTTTGTACTTGTACAATTTAGTCAAATGCTCATATATATTCTGAAAAATTCCACACATATCTAAGCACATAAACGCTTTACAATACGATTTTCTACAATTATCCTATACGAATATTAATTATATACTCACCATTAGTTGTTTCCACTCTCATCACTATGTCTTCTTATTATCAGCATAGAATCATAATGCCACATCATTAACTTATTGTAGCGTTTTGAGCTAGTATTCAAGTCAATATTTATACTGTTTAATTTCCAATCTAACACTAGTTCACAATTCCACCAGTAGTCAATGCATTATTCTGTGTATCTAGTATCTACTGTCTATGTGTCTTATGGAGTTCATCTAAAAGGTTTGTATTGATTTCTACTTATTCAAAAAGTTCTTGACTGGATTTCTTTCTTGCTCTGTATATCTATAGTAGTAATCATTTGTCACCACATCTCATAACAATTAGATTTGATTGTATACGCAGTGATAGGGAGGAAGTGGATACACTCTCTGGCCATATCTATTTTGTATATCTTTGTAAACCCATTTTTAATCAAGTAATTACATAAAACACAATTAAACATTCCATTAATATTTACCAAGTGACAATTTAAAATACTTCATTCTTTAATTTGGTACCCTCAAAATTAATTTTATGTTTTGCAAGCCAAGTTGCCATGAAGGACAATATATCTGTACTTAATTACAAAAAAATATTATGATTTACGAAACATGGTCCAATGTTATTCTAACTTTTACCTGTTCCATCAAGTTTTGATTTCTTTGTAGTCTTTTTATTAGCACCTGGGCAAAGATGGCATAATGTTCCATTTTGAAATACCTATGTCTGTAAACAAGTAATGACTTATATCCCTCAAAATGCAGTATATCCCTAATTTTTCTATGAGCAGTTTTCCTACTAACATTTATCTCCGAAATATTATAAATATATTAAATAATAATACATTAAAAAAAACTACTCACCGTTTTTATACATTTTAGAAATTTAATCTTGAATAGAGCTAACATCGAGGTATTTGAGGTAATTTTGGTGAATCCAAAATTACATCGTTTCTCTTTAATTTGGGAGATTCTAGTTATAGTGACCATTCTACCATTCAGTGCAGCTGAAACAAAATAAAATTATTTTTAATAAATACACCAGCAGCCTAATATTTAATAGCATCAATCATAGTAATCTGTTCATTCTCAAGGAGAGTAACCAAAAATATTAAAAAACGATTTAAAATTTATCTAAACAAGATAAGCGCCAAAACAACATTTGGCGGTTCATAACCTCTTATTACTAATGTTTACAGGCTGATTCGGTAACATATTCGAACTTATCAGACAGCATTGTATCTGTTTTTAACTGGAATAAAATGTCTCAAAATAAAATAAAATATATCGTCTGGTATTAAAACAAATTTGCAAACTGCAATGGGCAATAAAAAATACAACTTGATGACGTAAGTTCACTTCTACTTTGGATAGACTATATAACAGCTTATCATTTTGTTGTAGGAGTGTATGTTGTTGTAGTTGTTGTATAATCACTCACTAAAGTTCGATGTAAAAAAATTGAAACTTGTTTATTTAAGATGTTAAAGTTATAGGTGGCCGAAGGGAGGATCTTTACTAAGTTAAGAACAAGGTTGTGGTTATTCAGGATATGGTAAAGGAATTAAAAGATGAGTACAGGAGAAAAATTCGTAATCGTACTGACCTTTTATACAATCAGAACACATAGTACAAATTCTCACGCATTGCCAACCGTATATGATTCCTGTGTGAATTTATATGTGGTGACGTAATGATCTGTAGCGGTCTCTACTACATAAGTTCATGGATTGTCATGTGTTCATTAACAACAAAGCTGAAAATTCCACGCCAAATTAATATTGTTTTTGCAGCAAGCTCACTCTCATAATAAGTTTACTGTGATAACTCTAAATCAAAACAGGCCCAGCTTACTAAAGAAAACAATTTCCATCTATATGAAACTTGTTCATTATTCTTTGTTCAATATCTAACTTAACCACTAGATATATCTTCCTATAACTTCTGCCTCCTCTCGCATATCAGGAAATTCAATCCTAGTTAAAAAATTTGGTGAAAGGTGAAAAAATTCATATATTGCAAGACCTTTGGAATATATATATATTGAAGTTCGGAAAAACAAAAGTATTTAAAAATGGCTAGACTTTTTACAATAATATTGGACAAAAATTAAATAGCTACTTAATTTAGGGAACCTAATTTGTATTTAATAAAAAGCATATGAATTTTTATCGTTGAATATTTTACCGAAATATTCTCACACGAAACACACGTTTACATATTTTTATGTGACTACATATTAACAGCCAGATTTGGATATTCAAATTATAAAACTTTATATATATCGAGAAATGGTTTGTTTGAGACCTTTACGGATATTAAAAAATGCGAACCAAAAGGTAAACCTGCATGATTTATCATGTATTATAGTTGTTTGCGTTTGTTTAATATATTTCCAGTAAAACGTAGCTGGGGAACCGCAATATGCGAATTTATATTTATGCAAAATCTGTTTGGATTCGTAAATTATTAGAATGTGCCACATAATATGTCAGCGTCCTGCATTTTGCCTTTAAAAGTTATTCACTGATTGTATGAAAAGCTCGGTGTATATTTTATGCTAACACGTTACTTTTAATGAAATTTTAATTTTAGTTTTCTGAATACATAATTATTTTCCATCTATTACATTATTAAAACTTTTCCACTTCTTCTAAAATATTTAGTTCTTCCAAACAGTTTATTTCGATAAATCGAGATAAATAAGAGTTTTCATATAAATTTAATTTCAATTTTTCATATTGTCTTGCGTATCTCTAAACAAATATCTAGTAACTCTTTAAAACAAAAGTAACCAAGCAATAATATATTTAATATCATGATATCGTCCCAAACTTTTTTATTATTTAATCTTCTGAGAAATGCTTTGATTGACTTTATTATTATGTGCAGGGGATGAATAAAAATAATACAAACACTGACAATATTTACAATATTGACATACAAAATATTTATTTATTAATAAGATTTTGAGTCACCAAGTATTTTGATAAACACTACCAAGAAAAATTTCAGTAACATTTAGGATTGCCAACCATACTTTACAATACTTTTTCAATTTAATTTTGCATAAAAACAAAGTATGCAGAAATACTTACAAGTATCAGATGTGACAGTTAACACCAGTTTGATATAGCTAGCTAGTTTTGACATGTTCAAAGTATATTAGAAATTAAATTTTATCCAAAGTATTTTTTTGTTCGACGGCTTGACAACCTCCAGTGTAAATGTTCTGCATGTGTTGCCATCATTCACCTAAAATACACTGGTTAGGATTTATTAATCAAATTTCAAGCAAAATAAACAACAAATATATACAATCAATAAAATATGTACCAGAACTAATTGTTACTGATTTGAATGCATCATTTGTGGGTGTCAAGAGTAACTTAGATTACCAATTATTTTCCAACGAAATGTTATACGAGTTAAGCTGCCAATATAATTTTATTGTTCCTCAAAGTACTCGCCACGATGATTGATACAGTTTTGCATAGTCTTAAACATATTTTCAAAGCATTTATTCCATTCCGAATGAGGTATCTTCAAAACATGATTGTTGAACGCTTCAATAGCTTCATCGGGCGAAGAAAAGCGTTGATCGCGTGGTTTATTCTTCACGGATGGGAACAAAAAGAAGTCATTGGGTGCCACATCAGGGCTTTACGGCAGATAACCCATCAATTCGATGTTTTGAATGCTGAAATAGCCTCTTATTTGAGCCGATGTGTGAGAGCTCGCACTGTCATGATGAAGAACAATCCGGCGCCTCTTGTTTGTTTTCCTTATTTCACCGAAAACTTCTGGCAAACAAATGATGTGTACAAATCAGAACTTACTGTTCTACGATCCTCTAGAGGCACTGTTGTAATATGACCAGTTTTCCCGAAGAAACAGACCACCATTTTCTTTGAAGAGCTTCGTGGGCAAACAACTTTTGTCGGATTGGTTTATACGAATATATCTATTATTCGTCACCGGTCACGATTTAATAAACGTCTTTCGAAGCACCTCGATTGAATTTTTAAGCATTTCTTTGCACCAATCCACACGAGCCTTTTTTTGAGCTATTGTCAAATTGTATGGAATTCAACGCGAACATAATTTTCGCAAAGCTAAGTGATCATGTAAAATTGCATATATGCTGGTAGAACTAATGCTTAGGGGTGCCTCAATCTCTCAATAGGTGACATGACCATCTTGGTTAATCATTTCTCACACAACGTCGATGTTTTTTTTTTTTTTGATAATCCACGTCGAAAATCGTAAAAAATCATCGCACCAAAATGTTCACGATTCAGTTCCATTTTTACCGAGACGAAACTTTCAACTAAATATAAAATAAACAAATAGCGTCCAGCGTCCGTGCGACAAAATGTTCTGAGTACGTATATCATCAAAAATGTCAAACTTTGCGATGGAACCGTCGGATGGACTCGCATGAAAACAATGTTGCCAATTCCCGAAGTATAAATAGTAACTCTCGTACCATTCTTGTATTATTTTGAAGTAAATGAATAGTTTTTGTGCTTTGAATATCGAATACTTTTTACACATAATGTACATATTCAAATTTATCTAAAATCTACATAAATTCTGCCCTTGGCTAAGAAATCCGGTTTTGATTCGCTATATGCTTTATGAACATCAAGTTTAATTTTAATAAAACATATTCTACCGTAATGGAAAAACAAAGACGTCTCAAGCGAAAAGTGTATGTCTTGAAGCCCGACAGACTAATAAAGTTTATTTACATTTCATCTTCAATATATAGTTTCATACGCTTTAGATAAAAGGGTTTTGTGTAATGTCTTTATTTCAGTTTGCGTACGAAATAATATAAACTTCGTATGCTTACGTCTTCCAAATTGAAAAACTAAATATAACATTATAAAATTATTTAACGTACACCTGTCAGGTTAGAACTACGATAAGAAAACTAGTTAAACTTACTGATGGCCTAAATATAGAGACAGGGAACTAGCGAGTCGAAAATAGTCGAGTTTGTATTAAAAAAGAAGTGAAATAACTCAATATTTAGGATCATTTTGGGATATATTTTGGAAATATATAACTTTGTTTGTTCGTTGAAGAACGCCTGGAATTGAAGGTATAGAGTCAAGTTGCAATTTCTCAACTCCTTGTAATACACCCTCCTTTACATAATATATATATATATATATATAAATAACAGGTCAATGGAAAAGTCCCGGCCTGCCATAATATTTTTTTTTATTCAACATAATTCCCTTCAAGGGTGATATACTAATTATAGCGACCCTCCAACATTTCGACACCATTTTTGTAGATCATAGATGTAGATTTGTCATTTGCTTCAAAATAGGGTTCACTTTCGGACCTCTTCATTCGAAGAAAACTTCGCCAGAATAGTTCGGCTCGGTTATTAGTTAAAGCTTACATTTGAGTATAATAGTGTTCATTTGAGTTTCATAAAATTATATGAAAGCCTCAAAAGAAGCCGATTGTTTTGTATTATTAATCTGTATCATTCCGTACAGAAATGAATATAGCTAAAACCCATTAGATTGAATTTTATTTTATATTATTTTGAACTTCAGTATTAAGTGATTATATAATATTATAGCTTATTAATTGTGATCATTGGATTTAAGCGGTATATAAAATAGAATTAATTAACATAGTTGGATTATAATAGATTATAATAGTAATTTCCATACTTTTTGTATATTAATGAATATCTTCGAAACAAGTATGCTTATGGAACTGAGAATGGTGCCAATTTTTAACAATAACAATAATACAATTTTTAATAATGAGATATTAAGGAAAGTCTGCTGCAAAATTGACTTATTGAGGTTAAATGTTACGGAAGAAAATTTGAAATTACTACATTATATGTAGAATAAATGTTACTAAAATATTAAGTTAATAAATAATTACAGTACCAAAAATATAAATATTAAAACACTCATTTTATTCAGTAAACCCTTATTAGCCGTTAATTTAAATCTAATAATCTCGAACCGATGTATATTTAAAACATCATTTACGTCGTAATTATATCATTGCCCCTTTGAAGAACGAAGACGAAACAGGACGATGCATAAACCAATAGTGTCGGATTTCGACTCGTCGGAAGAATTGAACATATACACGATGGACCACACCTTGTTTTGCAAATATATAAAAATGCATGTATATAAATTTTTGAAAATAACTTATATATTAATAAGCCCTCGGTTTTCCCCTTAAAAGTTGTTCTCTTTCTATTGCCAAAAAGCTAATTTAAATCAAATTATTAATACTGAACAGGGTGGATCTCGGGTTGTCATAGTTGTGACATGGATCTCACCTTGTATTGCATATATATATATATATATATATATATATATATATATATATATATATATATATATAAACAAACTGAAATTCAATAAAGACTCACGTTCTAACGACCATCCTTACCATACAGCACGAGATTCTCATTATTCTTCTCGCAGATATTCAATGTGCTCGGCGCGATTCCAGTGCAGGAATTCCTGAACGCGTCCCGCCCGTCTCATCCACACCACTACAAACAGGAAATGGACCGAATGCAAATCTTATTTGTCGGCCGGTTCATCTTTGAAGTCGGCGCTGGATACGTGCCAACCCACATACAACCAGAAAATTTCATTCCAAAACAATAAACGTGACCATATTTCCGAGCGGTTTTATTCAAGTAACGTCGTGATACACGACGTCGTTTTGTTCGTCGTTGTCCGTTAATTGGGCGTCGGGGTGTCCCGTGTTTTTTTTTATTTTAATTAAATATGACGCTTTCAGCCACGGAACATTAGTTACCCTTTCGGCCGGTTTTTGTTTGTCTAACGCGCACGTTGCTCCAGCGTACCTGGAACAAGTCTTAATTTATTTATTATATTTCCGGTGTTTTTCGTGATTATGTACGAAGAAAAAAGAAACATTTATTTGATTTTGAAAATTTCTAAAATAAATGTTTCATTGAAATATAATACATCGAAAACGTAAAAACTATCTACAACGGTTGAAACTACAAGGAGGAAGAACTAACATATAATTTTGTTTTATAAAACGATTTTTGCTTGTATGTTATATAGGGCGACCGATACGATTGTTCAAGAAAAAATGGTGCCTTTATATCAGATTGAGAAATGTGATAAGTTAGTCCTGATATAGGGTTTCGTATATAATAAAACAGGATTAGTATATATTAAAAATCATCGTGGTCCAGATATTCGGCTACTTTCGGAACTATTCGTATATTCGTCGGCACAATCTACTCGCCGCAAGCCGAAATGCTAAAAGTCGATGTTGCAAAATTTACAGCTAGGCTATTTGCTTTATGGATGTGTTTTATTTCAGAAAAATAATATATTTAGCAAGACTTTCTGACATTAACTTTCATATTTTGTTTTGAAAAAATAATGGTAATAGAATAAATACGTTATTTTAATATTTAGTTCAATATATAGTTTTGCCCTTAGATTTGGCAATACTGCATGGTATTGCAAGACAATCGTTTCTCAAAAGAAATGGTGACATACCGTATTGCTTTGATTAAATGCTGGACATTTATTTGTTGAACTATTAAAGCGTTTGATATGGCAATTTTAAAGTTATATTATGATGTTCCTTAACAGGATTACAAACATGGAGAGTCAAAGATAGGTTTAGTTTCAGTTGTTACAAATAGGATAAATTAATTAATGACTTAAATTTTGCAGTGAAAGTAAATTAATATGCCAAGTTTAAATATGGCATACTTAGTAGCATGAGAAAGAAATATTTCACCATGATCTTCCTGCACAACTAAAGCTGATAACAAGAAGGATCATCTGCCTTCTCTGTGTCTCCAGTTTAATGATTTTAGTATCCATACATACTGAATTTGGGCAGCATCTTTGTCGGATCCATAATATAGATGCTAAACTATCTAATCTATATTTTAAGAATTTGTAAGGCTTTAAAAGTTGGAAGCCACAGAACGAAACAGAAAAAAACATTGCTTATATAATGACTTAGAAAGCAAGAAGTCAAGAAGTTTATATATATTATATTATATATAGGTAGTATTTTCCATAAAACTATCGATATGATTATTATCTTACGAATGAATTTTAGATAGGGTACAATAAGTCAAGATGGGTTTCAGGTAAAAAATTAATTTGAGTTTGTAATATATAAGTTTGTTTTTGTTAATAATGTTATAAGACTCAATATTGAAACAAAAACAAGTAGCCAATATGAATCCCAGAATAATATTTAACAATCGAATTTTGACAAGATAATAGGGAATATTTAAGTAATTTCTATTAATCGTCCAGTTTATATGCTTTGCAGAAGTGCAGGAAAATATTGCATACCATTAATCCTGGAAAGGTAAGTATTTAGAAAAGGATTGTACTTGCTACAGCTGTATGATTTGTTGATAAGGAAAAGTAATCTGCCAGAATATCAAAGAAGAGAAAGCAGACCTATATGTATATATATATATATATATATATATATATATATATATATATATATATATATATATATATGCATTATACTAAAATAAAACACAAATTATTAACATCATAGAGTTTTTAGGTACTTGAGTCCTTGATTTCATTAATTGTAATTAATTAATAATTAGTGTGAGAAATATAAAGGACTGTATCTACAAGAAAGTTGTTATAAAATTTTATTTATATATAATACATTTGTAGTATTGTATATTCAAATATGTGGTAATTTAGTGAATAGTTTATAGCATAGCTTAGATTCATCATTAAATTTTCAAATATATAAATGAATATAATATAAAATTTAGTATTATGGTCTATTTTTCTTTTATGGCATTACCTTTTATTTGAATAACTAATGCAGAGTATATTTTACGCCTCAAAGACTAACACTATGGCGATATCAGAAGTTTGTTTATAATTAAGACACAGCCCTACTCATGACGTCCCAAGCAATACTGAGAATATTTAAATATTTCTAATGTAGGGGACGCTCGCGCCAGTAGAGTCAATCTACTGGACCACGATGATTTTTAATCTGTCCTAACAGGATTGAGCCGGCAGTAAATTTTGGGATATCGGTGCTATAAGTCGCCACTTCTTCTCGTAAAACAAAATAGTTTTAAATTAAAATACAAGTTTTCGTTGCTTTAGATCCCTTATATCTCGCAGTCGGTAGGTTTCCGGTAGGCTGTTCTTTTTAAACTCACTTATTTAAGCGAAATGAACTTACTTACGAGCCCCAGCCATAAACTGATAGCTAGAAAGCTTCCATGCTTTGGAGAACACCCCTAGTCCGAGTATTCATCTCAGAACAATTAGTTCAAAGCGTAGGACCACGAAATGCGAATGAATTTGTAATAATTCAGGGATTGTAATAAATCATACCGCCGTAAACTATGAAATCACCAAAACTTGGGAAATCGTTCCACAGCTCCACATTCAGGGTACACCATGAAAATTTTGGTAAAAACAAAGCTATTAGCAGGATTATCAAAAACGAACAAGCGATAATAATTCTACAACTATAAGTTGTAGATTGTCCAGACGGGCCAACGACAACGCATATTCATTTGGTCCTTTCATTAGAAGGAAGGTCTCATATCGAATGACTGATAAGGCAATTGTTTTTTCAGAAAACAAGGTGTAAACACATGTACAGACATATAAAACTGAAAAAATGGGTTTTTCATACATAGGTGTTTAATTTTTATTAAAATAGTATTCAGCCGGTAGTAGTCCTTTTGATCTTGATCCAATAAGTCGTCGCTTATTTCCCCAAAATTAAAATAGCAGTAAGTGAAAAAAGTTTTCGTTTTTAAACCCTACAAGGGTGAATTACAATGAGTTATGAGACACTATAGTACTATAGGAATATTAACAGCATATATAAATTACATAATAAAATATTTAAAATAGTCCTCTTAATGGATGTTACAAATGCTGAAGCTGCGGTCTTCAGCTAATCAGCAGGTTCAGCTGCGCAAGTTAGGCAATTGCTGCAATGTTTTCGGTGTTTTTAGTTGTGGCCTTAGATCACCACGTTTCTGACAATCTAGAAGTATGTGCCTGACGCTAAGCTGAGTCTGGCTTAGATTACATAGAGGTGGGCTCCGTCCCTTCAACAAATATTCATGGGTTAGTTTACAGTGCCTTATACATAGTCGTGTGAGGATACTTGACTTATATCTGCTGATGTGATTATAATTGATGTATTAATTCTTGATTTCCCATAATTTGTTATTTTTTCGTGAGAAGATCCAGTGCCATCCTGTTGAGTTAACTGCCTATAGAGGGCCTTCATGTAAGTTTTGGCATCTGTTTTGCTAAATAGCTTATTTAATTTAGTTGATTCCTCTTCCTTGCTTGCCAGCATATCGGCTCTTTCATTACCGGGTATTCCCCTATGAGAGGGTACCCAGAAGTATGTGATTCTTGCTTCCCTATATTATAACTTTGTGTGTAGCTCTCTAATGTATGTGACCAGAGGGTGGACTATCCTTGCCGATCTTAGGCTCTCTAGGGAACTCATAGAATAAGATGCGATTTGTATCGACCCGCTAATTAATGATTCTTCTATGGCAGATAGGGCTATATAAATAGCCAACAGCTCCGCGGAGATATCAAAAGTCTCTCTCAGGTAGGCTAGAAGTGTAAGCGACACCCACAAAGTCTTCTCGTCTGTGTAGGTGATAAGATGATTCGGATAGTTATCTTCAACTATCTGTCGGACGAGCTTTTTTAGAGGGACTAGTTGTTTCCTTATGCAGAGCCTTCGTTGAGAAGTCTGTATGTATTTTTCAGAACTGGCATGATGGTATGGTAGAGATTCTGCTATTCGCACCTGGGATCATTCGATTGCATATCCTCCAGAAGACTGATGAAGGGCTTAAGTGCTTTTTCTTTATATTGATACAGTCTGTTTTCCGTAAGAAAAATGTGGTGAACTGGTTCATTTCTGGATGTAGTTTAAGGGAACTTGCATAATTTAGCAGAAGCTCTCGCCATGATTCGAATGATCAAATCTGGAATAGTGCGAAATTCTACCAATATGATTCTCATATCGGCGTTTTGGACGGGATCCAGTTTTTGTTCATCTATGAAAGGCTGCGGTAATGTAGCATTGGCTTCCATAGTCTAACTTGCTTTTGATCATATTATTGCTTATATTGCTTAGTGAAGTCCGATATACCCCCCAATATATATTGGACAGTGTCTTCAGTAGCCGTATTTCTGCCAAACACTTGTCCTTGATATGATTTATGAATGGGAGCTAGTTAAGCTTATGATCAAATATCCAGCCAAAGAATTTGTGTTCTGGTTTATTTATCAGGTTCTTCCCTCCATCATTAGAGTAGCTATCCTCGAGCAGCTGCTCACCTCTGAAGCTGACTTCTCAACTTAGAACTTTAATAGAGTTCATGGCAATAATAAATAGTAGCGGACTGATACATGACCGTTAGTTTGATGGTATGTTGATGATATTACTCCATTAACCCTAACCCGAAAGCTTCTGTTAGACAAGAAGGAGGCAATGAATAAGAATACTTTACCGTCTATTTCCCAGTTCGATAATTGTTTAAGGACGCTATTAATTATTGATGGAATCAAAGACTTTTTCAAGTCAAGAAAAACCGTCAAAATTATTAATAATAGTTTTAAATCCTTCGATTATATATTTATTAAATGTAATATAATGCTAAAACAAACTATATTTGATAAAACTATTTTTCTTTATTTATTTTATTTAGATTAGAATTATATATGTCAAGTTCAAAGTGAACTAAAAAAGAGTTAATCCGACAATATTGCAACATTTTAACGTCATCAATTCAGATGACGTAAGTTCACTGTTTTATTCAACGCACTATTGACGTACTAATTGATTCCTCTTTGAATGTACATCCAAGTTATATAATAATTCATTGTATTCATAATTTTATATTTAAAAAATCATTTAGTATAAAAAATAAAAAACTTTAAAAAATGCTCATGTCTATTACAGTCAATAGTTGTAAAATAAACTGATATTAAAAGTATTGCAGTCAATTCCATTTATTTATTTACTTTGTAACTATGAGCGTTGTTTTTCATATAGAAATAAAAACAATTTGCCTGGCCGTATTTTAAACATCGGTTGATTCCAAATTCCGTAAAAATTGCAGCTTGAAGCGCCATCGCCCACTGATATTAAAATCAAACGAATCTCATTTGTTCCTCATCCGCAACTTTGATCGTTCATTTGTTTCATCATGGATCTATCGTAATGGATGAACAAATCAGCGAATTACGTTACGCACGTCAAGCACGAAATTATTATTATGATTTTTTTTCGGATTTTGATAAACATTCGCGTCCAATATTCCATAAGGGATGAATTCATATTAAGTTTTTCTCTTGTATTGGCATAATCGTAACTATTAAATACGTGAAATCAATTTTGTTTTTTAAATATATGATATCCTTGATGGGACCAACAGAGATATATAGTACGTCATATAGCGGAACAGATATCGCTAAGCCTAAGTATTAAATGTTATGATTTGACACACATGTCACTTTATTATACTGATATCAAGCTTCAAAGCTATACATGTCATATTTACATTCATACACGCATATTTACACCCTCAAGTAACACCGTAATAGATTTATACCTTGAAAATTTGAAGTTTCGTGCCTGTAAATGATCATTTACGGCATGCATTACTTATCTTATTTAGTCAAAGGTGAAAAGCCCGAGAAAGTCATCGTTTGCTGATATAAAATTACGGTGAACATGATCAAACTTTTATTTTTTAAATAATGCTTATTTCGATGTGCAAGACAAAGAGCGATCTATTAGACCGAAAGAGTTTGAAGATGCGGACCTGCGACGGCCAAAAACAATTGGCAGAAGAGATAAATGTGGTACAAGAAACGATTAGCGACCGATTACGAGCAATGGGGAAAATCCAAAAGATGGAAAGATGAGTTCTACATCAATTGAATAATAGACACATGGAAAATCGTAAAGTGATATGCGAAATGCTGCTTCAAAGGTATGATCAGACATAACTTCTGGATCCAATAGTGACGGGTGATGAAAAGTGGATTTATTTTAAAAATCCTAAGCGCAAAAATGTATGGTTGTTACTTGTCGAAGCCGGTCGCTCGACTCCAAGGCCAAATCGCTTAACTGTTGAAACTTGATGAAACAGTTAACAGAGATCGCTATCGATAGCATATTTGAACCATTCGATCATCGAAAAAAATCCAGAATAGTGCCGAAGAGGGGGTAAACTGATTTCACAGCACGATAACGCACCGTCTTATAAAGCAAGCCCGGTTAAGGAAGCATTGAAAGCACTTGGATGGGACACATTCTCGCAACCGCCGTACTCTCCAGATCTATCAACCAACTATCAACTTTTCGCATCAATGGAATACGCGCTAGCAGACCAGCACTTCACCAATTTTGATGCAGTTACAAAATGCTCAAAAGACAGACATATCTTTTTGGAATAGCATCCATAAATTGCCTGAAACATGGGCAAGATGTATAGAATGAAATAACCAACTTTGAATAAATAAAATTTTCCATTTTCTTAAAAATTATGTAGTTTTTTTTCCAAAAAAAAAACGGTAACGACTTGTAACATACATCTAACGTATTCACCTTGATATTTATATATATATATATATATATATATATATATATATATATATATATATATATATATAAATTTGCATAAATAGAACACACAGGACAAAGAGAAGGGATTATGAATTATTAACAGTACTTTTGTAAAATAAAGGTGTTTATAGGTTAATGGAATAAAATAAGTAAGTATATGGTATTTTATTCTTTGAACCTTGTATCAATTATTTTGACTATTTACTTCATAGAACCAAGTCTTGGAAACCCAATAGTTAATATAATGATTCTAAAGACATTACTTAATATATATTTCCAATTTATGATATTATATTGAAAATACTGTGAAGCTTTTATACTTTTACTCTATTATGAGAGAAGCATGATTAATTTTTCGACTACAGGACGATCACTAGTCCGAATTATTACTCCACAACAAATTGCAACTATATATATATATATATATATATATATATATATATATATATATATATATATATATGATTATAATGATAATTGAGGATGGGTATGTGGTAAAGTGATAGAAACTAACGGGATTATTTATGATTTAATCGAGTGATTGACAATTTACAGTTGACGTCACAGCTACTCAAGGGAGCCCGGGGGAAGAAGAGACCGTAAAGTATCTGTGTTGAAGTTTTTATAGGTACAGCTCCATCCTTGATTGAGAGCAGGATTTTTTCTCTTTTGTTGTTGGGAATTTCATAATTCTGTAAAAACCTTTTGTCTCCTGGGGAATACCATACAATTTATAAAGACCAATTAATATTCTTGTTATCCCTATTTGTTCTGGGACAGGACATATATATTATTCGAAACTAATTGAGCTAATGAACCTACGTTGTGTAATTATGGGGTTGCACAAAGAAATGCAATATCGGCATAATCCACGCTTATCAAATCAATGTTCCTAACATCATTATTAACGCGCTATATTATATCAAAAGTGACGACATCTACAAAGACCTAAAGGTACCAACGGTCAGCGAAGAAATTCAATGATTTGTGAACAAAAACCAAGTGAAATAGCGTGAACATAATAATGTCAAAGTGCTACTATTGTTCGTCAACCGTGGAAGTTAAAGAGACTAAAAGCTAACTCGCTAACTAAATTTGGATCTGAAATCATAGATCTTCATTTTAAAAATTATAATAAGGGAAATTTACTACACAATTGTAATATGTATGACATATGATTTCTAAATAACGAAAAATTCTTTATCCTTCAGTATAGAAAACCGCTCGCATATTATTAATATATTAATAAAAACATACAGATTATAACTATATAAAATAATTACAACTGCATTTGCAACATCTTAAATTAATAAAAACAGAGATCAAAATAAATATAACAGCTACTTACATAATAAATGGCAAAATAAATTAAGCAAACTCTAATGGCGGGTGACAGTTCCGAAAACGGAATAAAAACGTACCAACCGATTTTAGGGTAAAGTCAAAATATCTAATAAATAAATAAATAAATAAGCAACACTTTTGCAATTGTGCTCTCACTTTTCCAGCTCCAACTGTGATGAACGTGCAATACGTACAAGACATAAAGCCAGAGGCAAACACGCTAGATACGCTACCATCAAGAACCAGCAGAAACCACTTTTGGAGGGTTTTATATATGCGTCATCGGTAACTTTGCCCACTTTGCCATCAGTTTCTGGCTTAATTTATAATTTATACCTTATAGTCGCAAGCATAAACATATTATCTTAAATTTACAGTGTAGGGACCTTGAGGCATGTCGAATTTTACATCGTGGAATAACTGTCTACAAAATACCCAAAAATATAATCCCAGATGTTGAACACGGGCGGGGTGCCAGTAGCGCCAACTAGAACCCGATAACGAATAGCTGGCGGCAACCCCGAGACGTTTATATAGGATGTTATTGAAGGGTATTTCGGTTCATTCAATACTCGACTAGCGTTTGGTTTAGACGTGCCACCATCGACTGCCCAAACCTCGTCTCCAGGTAACATCGCTGCCTTCCGTTATATCTAATTGTATTTTTCATATTTTTTTTATATAACCAATAAATAACGGTCAGATAATGTAAACACCACTGTTTCATTTCGTTTTACCTCCATTCACCCAGCCACATCATCTACACTAAAACAGTAATTTAAGATTTATGGTAAAGATAAGCATATACCAATAAATAATACAAAAGAGGAGAATGAAATAGGTAAAGATTAATAAATAAATGGAAAATAATAAATAATGAGTAATAAATAGAAAATAGTAGATAATAAATGAGAACTAACAAAAGAAATCTGCAATATTCTGTGAACAAACTCACCGATTGGTGAAACTCAGGTTGGGCAGCTCCAAACTCAGAGCGTCATGTCTTCACACAAATGAACTCCTTATAGCTTATGAAGTTCTAGTGTTCCTTGGACATATTAAGACACTACATCTGGCAAATACATCCCACGAAAAAACATCAACAATGTTGCCATTCATTATGATTATTTCTGTTGGTAGGCATTCGCAACAAATCCCACAATTGGAAAGAAACGGCAATCCCGCTTAATTCACATCACACCCTCCTTCAAACCTTTAAAAAAACATAAACGATTTATCATTTCTTTGCATGCTTTTGTATATGCCTTTTTCTTTTTCTGAAGAAAAAAAAACAAGAAATTATAAACAGATAAAACTCGTTTTTACATAACAAATAAAAAATTAATGTAACTCCTTAGAATATGTACGTCGAATAATATAATTGATATAATCCTAAAATATCTCATTAACACAAACTGAAGTCTTAAGTATAGTAATGAAGTCTACTATCTCCGGGAAACTATAAACTGAAGGCCACCAAACTTCGCCTTTGTTCCTGCTAGACAGCTTAGGTAACTTGGATGACATAACATGTCACCACTTCGAACAACTTGCCCTATCAATAAATGGGATCAGCTTGCGTCTTTGGCGCTCCATCAGTCGCCCAGTTGCATCGTCGCCGATATTCTGGCGTCGTACGAACGTCGAACGAGCGATGTCTCGTGCAGACGATAACGCCACTAACAATAGAGAATTGTCGATCGGTCTTTCGTGATCGACGCCAACTTGCACTATGATCCAGAGGTAAACGATACAGCAAGAATAATGGAAGCTTTATGACTTATACACGATACTTTTTGAGTCATCAATAATTAATGGTCTTTATACGTAAATTATAAATTTAAAATATTTTATTAAGGAATAATATTAAGTTTAAAAGCGAGTTATATTTATTTACATTTTTTCAATATTTTTTTTCTAAAATACGGACAACAACATGTAACAATCGAGGAAATCATTAATGGTTTCGAATATGTATGGTACTTAGAATTCCATGTGGTACAGTGATATTTTAGACCTTTTAATTTCGGATCGTTTATGTTTTCTCTTAAGGTTTTAACGAGGATGCAAAGTGGCGGTGCGGGATTGCCGCTTCTTTTTAATTGTATAATTTCTCGCCTTTGCGAATACTTAGTAACAGAAACAGTTACCATGAATGGCAACACATCTGATGTTGCTTCGGGGCTTGTTTTTGCCAGATGTGATCATGTTCAAAGGACGTTAGAACTCCATAAGTGTTCATTTCTAAGGACGCGATGCTCAGAGTCACTATGGTTTTCATGTTAAGTTTATTTTATTGTGTTTTGTGCCGGCCAAGCTGAGTTTCATCAAATGATGAGTTTTTTTTACAGAGTATTCCATATTTCTCTTTTTAAATCCCTTTTATTATTTATTATATCTCCATGTATTATATTTTATTACTATGTTATATTCATTAGCGTTCATTTATTTTATTTTATTTACCATTTTCTTTTTATTATTATTTATATATTATTCTCTATTTATTATTTTCTATTTGTTATTTCGTATTGATTGTCTTCCAGTTATTTATTTACCTAGGTATTTATTGTTATCTATTTTATCGTCCTCTATCTTATTATTTGTTCGAATCGTCGTATATTCCCCATAACTGTTAAATTAAGGCAAATTAAAGATAATAGTTTTATGGTCGCAACTGTAAATATTAATTAAAACTTTTTATATGCCAGATACAAACGCCAAAGTGGAGAGAGTTACTGATATGTAGGTATGATCTATAGATAACTTGAAACATACATAAACGCCACAGAAAATGACGTCTGCTGGCTCTTGGTGGCTGCGTATCTAGTTTGTGGCCTTTGGTTTTTCGCTTGTACGCATTGCACGTTCACCATAGCTGGAGCTGGAGAAGTAAGTTCTCAATAGCAACAGTATTGTTTATTTATTTATTTATTTATTCAGTGAGAATTTAGCTAAATCCTAGCGAGACCTACTAATATTAGTGGCAAGATCTCGCCCGTTACTTCCCTTGATCTCATTGCACGCCAATATTATTAGTGTTAGGACATAAGCTGATACGTTGCTGCTTTCTTTTTTTGATACGTGTACACGTAGCACAGTTTATCATTTCTATTAATTGTGAATAATAAAGCTATGATCAATTATAACGCCACCAAATGTAGTTCCTGCCGGCCCTTTGCTCTCTGCTTGCCCTCTGCTTTCACACGTTGCAGGTTCATCCTAGTGGCAATTGGAGGAATGAGTGCACAATAGCAACAGGGTTGCTTATTTATTGATTTACTTATATATTAGATAATTTTATCTAATCTAATCTTAAGACAAAATATAATATCGAACAGTATAGAATCTATCGTTTGGTTAAAACATGACCACCAAGAAAGTGTTATCCTATCGGCTCGTTGCCGAGTGTTTCGGATAATGGCGTTTCAAGTACCGAAGCTGCTAGATGAAGCCTGTCAGAGGTTATACCTTATGACAACTATAACCATAAAGATCGAGAAGATCCGAGATCGTGGAATTCTCGGGAATTCCTTAGAGTCCGAAACGCAAGTGTTCTATCAGAGTGAGAAGTTTCCAGCTGGAGGAGTCATTCCCACCCCGATATTCTGAACGAATCAGGGTACAGAAATGGGTTTCTTGGACCAGCTTTATCCATCACCAACCTAGAACCCGACGGAGAAACTGTAGCTATAAAACACGGTGCATCGACAACGATATACAGTATTGTGTATATATAAATATACATATATATATATATATATATATATATATATATATATATATATATATATATACGAACAAAAAAGAAACACTTCTGGTTTGAGGAGTGGAAAATCCTAGAATCGACCGTTAGAAAGTTTACTTTAACAGTAAAACATCGAACATATTTTAAGGGTAATTAAAGAAACTAAAAGAGCAAGGTTGTCACAACCGCTCGATTGGGATCTGTCACCCTTGCAGACACCCAGCACCAAAAACAATTGCCATAATTGGCAACATGTTTAGCCCTCTCCTCGAACTGCAATTGCCAAATGTGATACCTTAGTATGCCCAAGACCTTTTCGAGCTCTATGAAAGTTCATTTATGCAGCCGCGACCGTCAGAGTAACCACGTTTTTCAATCGTGCCAATTATACAGCGTTCTTCAAAACGGTAAATTCACAGAGTATTCCAGTTTTCTTTTAATTTAATTCTATTAATTTACTTATTTATTTACCTATTCGTTTATCCAATAATTTATCTGTTAATTTAACTATTTATTTATCTCTTCACTTCACTATTCATTTATCTATTTATTTATCTATTCAGTTATCAATTCATTTATCTATTCAGCTATCAATTTATTCTGAACATTCTCCGCTATTTATTTATTTAATTAGTATAACTCATAATCACTATAAATCAAAGATAGTATTTTTATGCTTACAACTGTAAATATAAATTGTAGCTATCTTAGAAACCAGAGGCTAATACCATAGTGGTCAAAGTTTCTGATGTATAGTTATGATATATGGATAATTTGAAGCATACATAAACGCCACCGAAAGTGGTTTCTACTAGCCCTTGATGGAAACGTATCTAGCGTTTGGCATTTACTTTTCTCGCTTGTACGCATTGCACGTCCATCATAGCTGGAGCTGGAGAATTGACTGCATTAATAACAGTAGTGTTCATTTGGTCATTTGTTTATTTATTTTAAAAATTCAGCTTAATCCTAGAAATGCCTACAAACATTAGTGACAGTAGATCTCACGCGTAATCCCCTAATCTCATTAAACATCATTATTGTTAGTGTTAGAATATAAACTCGTAAGTCGCGCGTTATCCCTTCGTACCGTGTGCACATGTCATACTTCATCCAAGCACAGTTTATCATTGCTATCAGATATCGCTATTGTCTTTCATTATTATTCTCTATTGACACGTCGCGGCAATGTTATCACTATCGGCACTGAAAACTCCATAGACCAACATACAAATTGAATTACTAGTTAATTGGCCTTAATTATCAGTATCATCACCGTTGTCAATCAGCCTAGCCGGTAATTCATTTAATAATTATACGGCTGATTTGATGTTCTTTATATCATACTCTTATTCTCTAAAATTGCTTGCTCAGGTACTCTTTTTTATCTATTTCAGAACTGTCGCCCGACTATTTCCTCAATTGACGTTTTCCCGTTTAATTTTTGTTTAATCGATTTATAGTTGTTTGTAAGTACTTTATATGGTGTTTGATATATTGTGTATTTGTAACTAAAATAAACAAATATCTATTAAAAATAATTTATTTTTTTTATTTACGTCCACGTAGTAAAATTTCTTCTACATATATATATATATATATATATATATATATATATATATATATATATATATATATATATATATATATATATATATATATATATATATATATATATATTCAAAAAAGAGAGATTGTACAAAGAAAAACAACCTTGTTTTCTCTCGTACATATCAACAGTTCTAGACTAATTAACTGTACTGAACTGTAACTAACTATTATACTGAATGTAAATAAAAGGCACAGAATATAATGAAAAATATTTTGATTAACACATAGTGTGCAAATTATTTCCAATAACTTCTTTTTTAAAGTGAAGAAAACGACTGGAATAAATATAACCACCTAAAATGAACAAAGAAATAACCATAGTGCCCATTAAGAAACAAATTAACAACTAATACCCAAAGACTAATTAATAGGCCAGTTCTCTTATAAAACAAAACAAATTCCCCACTATTACTCTACCTCTCCACTTACTTGCTCTTATTACAAACTATAAACCGTATAATTTTATACGGCCTCAATGGATTTGCTTAATGTTAGTCCAGCGGCCGACTAAAAGTGAACGTAATTATTTAGTTAAGATGAAAATTTATTCTGTTATACGCCATGACTGAGGTTAATTTAAACCTAGTTCATCCAGAAACTTTCCCTAAAACACCATCGTTCCCGCAGAGTTTACATTTTGTTTTTCGACCACCCAATGATTTTGCACATTTTGAGGTAATTTTCAGATTATTTATAATCATCAAGTAAATCATGACACCCAATACGTACACATAACCAAAATATACATGAATAAAATAATTAATTAATTAGTAATTAATAATTAAGCAAAAATGTTGTAATCAAATATTATTTATTTTGACATTATAGTACATCAAATGTATATATTATCGGAGAACTTAAAAGTACAATTAATTATACAGTCAAAATAGTTTGTAGGTTAGTGCTGTATTTTATTATATTTACATTGAATTTTTTTTAGCACTATCCCCTGGAGATCTAATCCACCTAATTAAAAATTATATATCCAAGTAATATATTTTACTTTCATTAGAGAGTATATTTACCTTTCACGCTTAGTTTTTTTTTCTTCGGTACAGTATTTCCTTCGGTAAAGTCATTTTGATATCACTGTATTTCCTTAGTTTCTTCTGTTACTATCAGTAAAAATCTTCTTTGATAAAACTAGATTTAATCACTGAATTCTCCCTAATGCATCTGCAAAACAGTTAGAGTTACAGTTATCGTATATTAATTATATACTCACCTTTAGTTGTTTCCACTGTGATCAGCGTGTCTTGGAAATTGTTATCATATAATCATTTTCCCATATTTAGAAAGTTTCATTCAAGTGAATAACTAGACCGTTAATTTCCCATCTATCTAACATTTCCATCAAGGTCATCCAAACAGAAGGCGTTATTAACCATTCCTGTTCCCAACATAAAAACAATATATTTGAAACTCATTTTGACTATGAATTACTACTAATGTTATGACTCATAAAACCTAATAAATTGTTATTCCAAAGTTAACCTTTTTCCAGCAACTTTAATTGCCTTAATACTATTTTTATTATCATCTTGCCATGAGTGGCCAATGTATATATGGTCCCATTCAAATATACATGTTTCATTTAAATACACAAATTGAAATAATAAGGCTTCATTGATTTTATTATATGTTTCTAAATATTGTGTTATTTTATAAGCAATATCTGGACGTTGCAATAGACCTCTCCTTGGGTTATCTTTACACCATTTAATTCCTATGTTACCCAACAGTGTATGAAGCGATATTCTACATCCCTGAAAGACTTGCCTATCTCTAAGCTTTCTATAGATACTTTCCAGACTAACAGTTTCCTCTGAAGTAAATGTATTAAATTATGTTTATGTTGAAAGAACTACTCACTGTTTTTATACATTTCATATATTTGATCTTTGATAAAGCTAACATCAAGCTGATCATCACCCACTTCGTATGAGGATGGTTATTATTCAGTGTATTCAAGTACATATTTTTCATTTTTTAAGATATTTCAGTGACCAGGCCCACGCGAGTATTCAGTATGGCTGCAATACGCTAATAAATATTTTCAATAAAAACCGCTGTAACTTAATATTTAATTAAAGCAACTTTTTCCCAGTCTTCGAAAGAGTTTATAATATTATATCTAGTGCTCCCAACAGACGTCCTGACCCAAAATTGGTTTATTGTCTGGATCTATTAATTTATTTCGAAAATTAAACAAAAACTATAATATAATCAGCATAACATGGAACTAATGACATTGTTGTGATATGTTCATATAATAAAAAAATATTTAAAAGATTAAAAAACGCGCGCCACCCACCGCGTCCGACGGTGACTCTAGACCATTCAAACCACATTCAACTTCAAATCCACATAAACACACACAAAAAAATCATCAAAATCGGTCCAAACGTTTATCAGGAGGTCAATCACATACCCAAAACCGAAGGACACAATGTGACTTATGTAATTGACACATACATTGATACATTAAAATTGACTAATAAAGATGAAATTTCACTAATATAACTAAACACAGTGGGAATAGAACTAACAAAGACAAAATTTCAATATATTACCTTATCCTAATAAAAAAGTCCTTTAATTGTAAAGTTAAAAGAACAGAACAAAATAAAATAACGTTCTGGCTTCACAACAATATTACTTTTAATAGACATAAGACACTTTTGAAATCTAATATAATCAGTTAGAAGAATACCAATAAAACAAATTAAAATGTAACATGTTTTAGGATAAAACAACTGCTTTGACGCTGCACTGAAGTGAAGGCATCCAGCACTAATATAAGATAATTAAACATCATGCCAGAACGTCTCGATGTTCACATTTCCTAAGATCGAAACACATATTTCTTGTTTTATTAAATTTCCGACATAAAGTTAAACACCGAACTTCCTCCAAATATCCCCCATTCCATAAAAGCTAATATTAAAGGGATTTGACAATACTTAGGCGTTGTTTTGTTCCAAGTTATGTTATATATAATTTAATTACATTGTTGCTTTAAAAATGAAGATGCTGTAAACATCAAACTTCCAGACCAAATGATTAATATTTGATTTAAAGGGAGTACATGGATTAAATTTTAAATTCCGATCGATATTCGCAATACTCTACTGTTGGAATATCGTTATACTGAGTATTTTTATTAGTAATAATATTAGTTTCATGGTTTATTTATTGATGACACTTGTTCTATAGTTTCAGTAAACTAAAATCATTTTGTATTCTATATATTTTGGTCCTATATATAATGTATATTTATTAATAATGACGCATCTTCATTTAAAATTTTCTATAGTATTTATAAGACACTTAATTTATATTCCACTAGTTCAAACATTCCCCTAAGAATTAACCCACCCTTGCAGATTTTACATGGTCAAGACGACAGGACCACATACCTCCTACTGTTACTGTAGCTAGAATGTGTATTTATATTCGTGCCTGTTTGTAATTGTGACTTCTAATATGTAGGGTGTTCTAAATATAATATACCCAAAAAACAGTGAACTCACTTCATCAATATTCATGATGTTAAAACGTCACAATGTTGTCGCACCAACTTTGACTTTCATTTTACTTTAGCTTTGACATATAACAAGACTCATGCGCTAGATAATTAATCTATCTTATTAACAATCGTATATTAGCAACGTAATTAACATGCCGGATATTACTTGGAATGTGAATTGGACCGAAATCCGTAATTCATAAGGCCATTTTACAATTTTGGCCTGTATTAAAAATAGAGCCTAAAGTGTAAGTCGATGTGTGTCGGTAGCCTACATCTAGGAAGCTATAACAAATAATGCAATTTGGTAAACGGCAACGTAATTAGCACGTCGAATATTATTTTAAGTGTGAATTGGAACGAGACCCGTAATTCATAAGACCATTTTACAATTTTGGTTTAAGTTAAAAAAATAGCCTAAAGTGTAAAATTTCTATAGCCTATATCTCGGAAACTATGAAAGATAATTCAATTTGATAATCGACCTGTTTATATAGACACCTGTTTAAATTTAAATTTGTTTCCTTCATTGCAATTGTTAATCACTGCATACTTCCTAATGCTTATTTGCAAAACAGTTTCATTTTTTCCTCATATATTCGTCATATGCTCTCATACCTATCTCAAAAAAAGCAAATTACATAAAACGCAACTAAACATTTTATTTATATTTACCGAGTAACAATTTGAAATAGGTCACTCTTTAACCAGGTATCCTAAAAATATAATTTATGTCATTCCTTAATTACAGTCTTTGTCACTAATATGCTAAAGTATGATGCATTGGCCATACCAATAACCAATGGATTTTTGAAGTTTTTTCAGCAGCTGGTTAAAATATGGTTAATTACTTACAGCTAGTAGCCCTTGGATTCGGAGGAAAACACTAACTCTGCTTAAGGAATAAAACATTTCTTGTTACCCTCCTGAAGAACAAAATTCAATGAATTATTAACATGCATGAGCAATAAATGTTATGAACAATGCAATATATTATTAAATAAATATAATGAGTAACAAAGTCTAATCAAATGTTACACTAACTTTAACATTTTTCCATCGACTTTTGTTGTCTTTATATTCTTTTTATTAGCATCTTGTCAAGCGTGGCCCAATATTCCCTTATGATATATCCATATCTAGATACACAAATTCAAATTAGCAATCTTTTTAAATTTTATTATGTTTTTAAAACTGCATTCTTTTAAAAGCAATTTCTATATGTATGTTTAATTAGACCTCTTCGGGGGTTATCGTTACGCCATTTAAAACCTATGTTTTCTAACAGTGTATGAAGGGATGATTTATATCCCTTAAAGAGCTGCATAATCCTAAGTTTTTTATGAGTACTTCCTAGGCTAACAGTTTTTTTGATACAATTGTATTATATTATTTCTATATCGATATTATCTTGTATAGGAGTATCAAGGTGATTTTGATTCCTTCACTTATCACTAATGTTTTGAAGAATCTTTGATACATTTGACAACCAAATTTTATAGGCTAATTCGTCTCTAACGTGCTAAAACAGCTGATGTATCATACAGCATTGCATTTCTCTTTAACTGTAGTAAAATAAGAAGGAAAAGTACTGTCTCTTTGAAATTGTGGTGTGGTGCTTTACATGAACTGAATTTACACATTTAGTTTACAAGAATTAATCGTAATAATGCGTCCATATATGTTAGTTCAAATAGAGCTCCTCTAGAGAGATTATCTGATTATCAATTGTTCTCGTTTCCGCAGAAAAATCTGAAATACAGAAGTTTTTCATAGATGACATCAAACCTATGCTCAGATATGGCAAAGACCAGTAGATAATAATGGAACATATTTACATTACATATATATTCATTTTAACACTATAAAATAGAGTTAAATTTTGAAATAAAAAATGCCATGACTTTTCACAGATTCAATAGTTTTCCAAACCGCCAGTGCATTCTTTGTCAAATTTCCTTGAAAAGCTTGAAAGGGTGTCAAATTTGATTATACCGTTTTATTATTCAGAGGAAAGTTCCTCGGAAAATATACTAAAGAACACGCCGTAATAACTATGATAAGTTTTTAGTGCCTATTTGCTTAACGTTATTGAGAAAAACCAAACGACGCAACTTTTTATTAATCGTGAATTTCCACCCTAATATTTCGTCACATCAAAAACTTGTACGACAAGCCCCTGACGGTTATTTAACTCCTACAAATATACGGGTTTTATAATAAAACGGACACGAGGCCACTTCCGAGCAACAAAGTTTTTTACAAGTTTCATTCAAGTTGTCAGCCTCGCCAGCAGGGGGAGTACCCTGCGTACTAAGAAACGTTCTTCATATAAACTATTTTATAGTTAAACTTTTTTTTTATTTTTTTTTCGTCCATTTAGCGCACCTATATATTTCGATATGTTCTTCTACGATATTACTATTTTATTAAACTATTTGTCATTCGTTTTTCCATGCCTTCTTGATGTTTTTCAGATTTAAGTATATTCTTGAACCCTTGCTCTTGTTTTCTTTATTATCTTAAAATAAAGATATTATATAGGAAGTCTCGTCCTGTAAACGACCTAATTTCGGTCATTTATCTCTTGTTCGTCGTTCAATGAGAAAATATCGAACGTTGTTTACCAAAACATTTTTTTGTTTTTTCTTGTCAGTTTAAAGAAGAATAAACTAATAAATGTAATGAGTACAATATTATGTTATTCTTTAATATTATGCTATATGTATCTTGTTGTGCGCTGAACATCATTGAAGCAGTTAGCGTTTTTGTACAAGAACAGGACAAAACTATAATAGAAACTACTCATACACAGTAAAAATATGACACCACATACAATCTTCCTGAACATAGTATTAAGGCCCTGTATTTACTTTAATTATTACAGTAGTTTTAGTAGTACAATAACTTTTGTTATTTTCGATAGAATGAATAAAAAGAATTTCATATTTTGATTAGACAATGCTTTTTATAGACAACGATTAAGAGGTGATATGCTTTTAACTAGCGTTGGGAACTATCGACTGAAATCAGTCGAAACAGTCGAGAGTCGCAAAACAGTCGACTGTTTTTTTTAATTCGAAATGTCAGACGAAGATGTACGAATCATGTCCTGTATAAATTGTGAGAGAGGAAAGGACGAATATAATTACTAATTTTATATGTGGCTATATTTTCCATCGGTAGTATAAGCGACATAGAGATGTACAAATTCCTTCACGGACTAACTTTAAAACAGAGAAAGAAAAAAAATTACTGAATACTACTATAATAATTATACATAACATGCAATTTATAATTTAATTTCAAACGAAGTAGAATTACTTTCATATTTGAATGTTCTGTGGATTTGTAAAAAGGAATGGAATTTTTCTATGGAAAGGAATAATGCCCCACAAAGGTTTTATTGTATTTTAATGTGTTAACTGCTATTTCTAAATAATGTACTTTGACAAATATAGACAATACAATAGATATTAAAAAGCCACCTAAAAACTAAAGATATACAATAACCACAAATACTATTTAAAAATTAAACATATACGTATTCAGAGAAAAAAAACTAATCCGTGACATAATTAAAAATGATCTGAATGAAATCTGAACAAATAGAGAGATTAATCGAAATATTACCCATTATTGCCATAAAAACAGTCAAAATATTTTACTATTCATCATTCACAATTTTAATCTTTTTACCCTATTACATTAACAATCTTGAAAAATATCGTACCAAAATGCTATAATATTAATATACATTATATTGTTATTTACGAGCCAGAACGTTAAAAATTAGTCGAATGAAACAAGTGGAACCAAAAATAGTAACTAAATGTACAACTGACACAGTCGATAGTAAATAGTAGTCAATTAATAAACAATCGATAGTCAATTTCAGTCGATAGTTCCCAACACAATGTAAATTTCAACAGACAATGCAAAGTGTCACCGGCCATTGAAAAAAATTCAAAAGAAAGAAAAATTTATAAATCTTAAATAATTCTCCAGGTAAAAAGGTTTAGCTCAAAGCAAGGATAAATGGTTCTACCGAAACGATATAAAAATATCGAAAAAGTACTGAACCTAATATATCAGCCTTGGAGGAAGTTTTTTGATGGATAAAGTCGAATTCACTAAAAATCTAGAATTATTAAAAACTGTTGTTTCATTATTTCCCCCGGGGCTAATGATATATTATATGTTCACACAATAAGTCAGTATATATAAATCTGCAAGAAGTTCATGCGTGGAAATTCATCTAAATATATTTGATCACCATTAATATTAAGCTCAGGTGAAGTCACCTGTTCGGAAATAATGTGAAAAACTCAAGCTGAAGTACCAAATATACCAGCACTATCAGTATTTAATCAGCTTTTGCTTTACCAGTAAATCTAGAAACCACTGAGGACTTATGATATTCAACTTTGGGTTTGTACAGCCAAAGCAATAGAAATATCACATAAAGATTCCAAAACAAGGTAGTGCGAGATATTGTTGATGCACCGTGGTTCATTCCTAACGACAATCTGCATAAGGACTTGAAGGTAGAAACTGTCGATAACGTTATCAAGGACTATGCCCAAAGACATGAAGAGAAACTCCATCAGTACAAACAATGTCGAGGTTCTCTAACTTCTAAATATTGGTGACTTAATCAGAAAATTAAGTAGAATAAAACCATTTGATCCAGTTTAGTGAAGTTATTAGTAAAGCTCAGTGGAAATTAAAACCAGTGATATAGATGTTAAGCCTAAAGTGTCTATTGTAGAATGTAATTTGTAATTTTAAACCCGTATCAAATTAGGATAAAAACAAATAGCTCTTTAGTGTTAGTTTACTAGATTGCTATAATAAATAATAATAATAATAATAATAAAAAAAATTGTTATTTTCCTAAGTACTTGTGAACTAAATAAATCTTGACGGATTAATTTATTCAAAGAGAGACAGAGAGAATTCAAATTACACTTGTATTTTTAACGCTATGTATATTGTCTATTCTACCCTTCAACAATCAATGACAAGGTAAACCTGTTTGTCTCTAGAAACAGCGAGAACCTGTTCAAGGTCGGAAAAGCCTTAAATTACGATTAAATATTTTAAAACCTTCTAGATAAGTTACGTAATAATTAACCATGGTTTTCCATTAAAGTATTTTGTTGTAATAATTAAACGAAAACAATAACACGGTTAATTCAAACTGCCAAACAACCAAACCTAATTCGAACTATTTAATTCGCAAACAGACTTAAAACGAATTGTGACCGGACGTTTAATTTTAGTTGAACAACAACTATAAACCGTACTGTTATATATTATTAATATGTAGCTTGATGCCCATTTCGTACACACCAATAAATTGAGAATATCCAGAAATTAACTTATTTGTTATGGAATTTATTACAAAACCTATCAATGCAAATGAACTACAAACACAAATAGCGCCAATACATCAAAATGAAACACTGGCTCCTGTCACGGACACTAAATCGTAACAATACTAAATCCCCTCCGTTTGCGATTTAATTCATTATTTCGATTCATTAGTTTTCGCGATTATCCCCCCGATGAAACTTAATTATCCATTTGTATCGTGTGACGTGTTCTCGTCCCTAAAAACCGTCGAATGTTTTCAAAATAGTACCGACATTTTTGCATCAATCAGCATATAACATAACAGGTCAATTGAAAAGTCACCGCCCTGACACATAGATGGCGCTATTAGAATTAAACTCATATTTTGTTTTAATTAACCCTAACCCACAAAAGATGCATGTATAATTTTGATGGCTGTCGGATCATTAGTTTGTGAATTATAGCACTTCGAGTGAAGCAACTTTTGTTGTTTGAAAAGAATGGATAAAAAGGAAATTCGCGTGTTGAAAAAAATATTGCATTTTGAAGGGAAAAAATATAGTTGAAGCAAAATCTTGGCTTGATGCCGAGCTTCTGGATACTGCCCCAGAAAAATCAACCATCAAGGATTGGTATGCTAAGTTTAGACGTGGTAAAATGAGCACCGAAGATGGTGAACGCAATGGACGCCCAAAAGAGGTTGTTACCGACTAAAACATTTAAAAAATCCACGAAATGATTTTGAATGACCGTAAATTAAAATTGAATGAAATATCAAACACTCTAAGGATATCAACTGAACGTGTACATAATATAATTCACAAATATTTGGGTATGAAAAAGCTTTGTGCAAAATGGGCTCACGTTTGATCAAAAACAACGACATATTGATGATTCGGAGGAGTGTTTGAAGATGATCAAGCGTCATAAACCGGAATTTTTGCGTCGATATGTTATAATGGATGAAACATGGCTCCATCATTTCACTCCGAAGTCTAATCGACAGTCATTTGAGTGGACTGCACACAATGAGCCCGCTCCAGAGCGTGGGAAAATGCAACAGTCGGCTAGCAAGGTTATGGCGTTTGTATTTTGGGATGCGCATGGAATAATTTTTATTGGCTACCTTGGAGAAGGAAGGTCTATCAACAGCGACTATTACATAGCATTATTGGACAGAAAAAAATACTTTGAAATTTTTTTGGGAAAATAAATTATTTTATCAACATAATTCCCTTCAAGGGTGATTATAGCGACCCTCCAACCTTTCAATATCCTTTTTGTAGTACGATTGGTCCTTTGCTTCAAAATAGGCCTCAGTTTCGACGATTAGCTCTTCATTCGAAGAAAATTTCTTCCCAGCGACCATCCTTTTGAGGTCTGAGAAAAGTAAATATTCGCTGGTGGGCAGGTTTGGAGAATACGGTGGATGACGAAGCAATTCGAAGTCCAATTCATGGATTTTTGACACGGTTCATTGGCTTGGTGAAGTAGCACATTATTTTTCTTCAAGTGCGGCTGTTTTTCGGCGATTTCGTCCTTCGAACGGTCCAGTAACGTTATATAATAGTCGCTGATGATGGTCCTTCCATTTTCAAGGTATTCAATGAGAATTATTCCATGCGCATCCGAAAATACAGACGCCATAACCTTGTCAGCCGACTGTTGCGTTTTCCCGGGCTTTGGAGCGGATAACTGCCGATTGGGCTTCGAAGTGAAATAATGGAGCCATATTTCATCCACTGTCATATATTGGTGCAAAAACTCGGGAATATTACGCTTGATCATCTTCAAACACTGCTCCAAATCATCTACTCGTGCTTTCTCATACTCAAATATTCGTGAATGGTATAATGTACACGTTCAGTTGATATCTTTAGAGTGTCTGCTCTTTCATTTAATTTCCATTTACGGTTACTCAAAATCATTTTGTGGATTTTTTGATGTTTTCGGTATCAACCTCTTTTGGGCCTCCACTGCGTTCACCGTCTTCGGTGCTCATTTCACCATATCTAAACTTAGCATACCAATACTTGATGGTTGATTTTTCTAGAGCAGTATCCGAAAACTCGACATCAAGCCAAAGTTTTGCTTCGACTGTATTTTTCTCTTCAAAAAGCAATATTTTATCAACATGCGAAATTCCTTTTTATCAATTTTTTTCACAATAACAAAAGTTGCTTCATTCGAAGTGCTATAATTCACAAACTAATGATTCGACAGCTGTCAAATTTATACACGCATCATTTCAGGGTTAGGGCTAACTAAAAAACATATGGATTTAGATATGTGACAGGCCAGGGACTTTTCACCTGTTATTTTGGGTAATCTTTTGCACCACTTTTCTGCCAAGCATTGTATTTCAGCAATATCTATCTGTTAGTTTTAGGTTGATTCAATGTTATCTCCAATAGCTAGGTATACAGTATCACCTGCAATGTAGTGAACAGCAGTTAAAGAACTGGACTCAAGACACTTCCCTTTTGGACCTCTGGTTGCAATTTCCTGAAATCAGAATAAGCATATTCTTGTTTAAAAATATTTTTCAAATATTGGTCAAAGAGAAGCATTTTAATCTTATGCCTTAAACCCTCACGCCAAATTTTATCGAAAGATTTAGTAACATCTAAAATTATTCCAGAACAATTTTTATTTTCTTCTAGTGTTTTTTACCATATCGGTAATTCTGTGAACCTAAGCAATCGTGGAGGCGTGGAATGTCATTAAACCAATTTAGTTTTTCAAATAATTTGATCATTGTCGACTATAGTGATATTTGCAGATATAACGCTGTTTCATGACATGGCTTTCCTTTTCCAGCCACCGTCCATATTTGTTGAACATATTGTAGTCTGCTAGTCGGTGATCTTAAATAGGGCTATTCTTGGAAGTTCCTTTAGTATTTCCCGGTAATAATCAGGAATTCAAAACCCAAATCCTTTTTTGCCTAATTTTATTCGAATTCGCATTTCGAATTAACTTCGAATAAAATTACAAATCGCACAGGATAATGATATATCGTCACCCACTATACGGGGTTGAAACATTCTCTGGATCTTATAGTCTTCTCCTCTGGTTCATATTCTATCCTCATTTTTTATCGGAAGCGTTTGCACGATATGTCCTTTTAAATTAGTAGTAGCTCTATACAGCGAATAATCAGCACTAGCATTATTAGCAATTGCTTTTGCTAAAATTAACTAACGGGCTCGTTTTTTAATAGTTTAATTTCATATGTAAAAATCTTCATATGTCTAATAATAACGATCACATAATAATAAACAAAATAAAAAATGCAAATATAGTCTTTAGGATCATCACAACTTGAATGCTTAGAATGAGACAGTATCTTTACATTTCTTGTATTGAAATCTTTGAATCCTCTGCCTAAATTACATATATATCACCGACATATTATTCCACAGTTGTTCTGTGTTGTCTTAGAGCAAATTTCTTTATGTTTCTTTTAGATGATTTAATTTAATATTTTTAGATATGATTATTGAAGTAATTTCTATTGAATCTCTCCCGAAATTCCAACAGTATTACCATCGTTAGTTGTTTTGCTGGTATGTTCACTATAGACAAGAGCAATAAAATGTTCTTCTCTAAAAGCAGAAACAGTCCAGCTATTTTTTATAGAATTATTTTAATAATAATTCTCAACTGTATATTCATGTCGCGTTCATTCCACTAAGCTGGCTTATTTTGATCATTAGAAGATTATGAAACAAACCCCAATGATCCTCACTTTTAGCTTCCTAATACTGAGTTGAGGATGTAGTTGCCAATAACCAATCATGTTAGTTATGAATCTATTTTCGACACCATATTTCACAGCCATATTATAACATATTATTCACGGTCTAATGCTAGTTAAAACATATATCATGTTAAAAATCAATCTATATAAATAATTTTACTATATCTCAAAGCTATTGACTTATAAAGATGATATGGGGAAACTCATAATGTTATCAAAAACACAAACCAGACACAAGCAAAAAGCGGACAATTGTTAACATAAGTAGATGAACTATAAGCTGATGATGATGAAGTAGAACAATAATTATATTTGGAATACAAAAAAAACAGAGAGAAAGCGAAAAATTGAAAACCAACAATTAAAAGAAGTAAACAATTTAAATCTCTTCTAGTTATTCTGCGGCAAATGAGGAAGGATGGAAAAAAATAGATACAGATAGACATAAATCATATTAAATAATTATGACCGTTAGTGAAGAAGAAATATATAACGAGCCATACTAGAGCCAATATCATTATCCAAGAACGAATACAAAAGAAGAATGAATTTTATTAGAGAGAAAGATGTAGGAAAATAACACATTAACGACGAGAAAGAAGTTATTATTACAATATTACAATAAATATGTGTCAGGAAGAAAAATAAAAAAACGAAAAACCAATATCTAAATGATTGGATGAAGTGATATAAAAGTGAAATATGAAGCGTGAAGTGAAATATGGAAAAAAATTAGAAACAGAAAACCGTACAGACAAGTAATATAAAAATACCACAGGGACTAGTCTTTACAGTTTGTACAGGACAGGACTTTAGAAACGATCCTCTTCATTCGGTGTTAAGATATTCATTAGATCCATTCACTACAATATAATAATTAATTCTTAATAACCAACACAGGCTATTTATCATATATAATTATCATCACTACATAGTATAAAACAAAGTCGCCTTTTCTGTCTCTATATGTGCGCTTAAATCTTTAAAACTACGCAACGGATTTTGATGCGGTTTTTTTCAATAGATAGAGTCATTCAAGAGAAAGGTTTATATGTATAATACATGCATAATATACTAAGGCAACATTGCTAATTTTAGAGGTTTCTAACGTGCGAAGCCGGGGCGGATCGCTAGTATCATATAAATACAGTTGATTAAAATTGCCATAATACAGATGTTCAGTAGCATCCTAAGAACTATAGTCGAAAAAAAGGTTTCATTAATATATGTAAATGTGGTCGTAGAAATGTTGGAGACGATCGTCACGAAGCATAAACAAAAAGCTAATTAACATAAAAAAATCGTCTCAAAAATTTAAGATATGGGCAAGAAATATAAGATTTGACTGACTGAATTATTTCATAAGTTGTTAATTTATTTACTTATTTATCAAAGTTATTTTGCTGATGTTTCGGAAAGTCGCTGTTGTAATAAAATCCATAAATTGGAGTATCGTTAGAATAAATTTATTAAAGTTGAAAAAATATAAACTGAAAAATAAATTGGTTATTAGAACTATAAATCCATGTCTTCATTTTCGTAAGTTTATTGAACCCCATAATGCGGCATTCTTCAGACATTCCCATTCAGTGAGCAAATTCAATAATTTCATATCCAACCGCAACATCTTAATAATGAGACACTTGTTTAGTTGGATAAAAGCATCGCATATCCATGATGACACTTTAAATTTATAGCGTGTCTAATGCAATACGACACGGGATGAAGACCTACCTTAGAACAGTATCGGGATAATTATTTTGGAGGGCGTCCTTAGTCCTGAACTCCTCCTGGAACAGATAACAGGATGCTTGCATATTTAGAACTTGAAGCCAAGTTGGTTTCAATGCAGTTCTGACCCCCTTGTTTACTGGTATGCACAAAAAACTTTTTAGTTAATTTAACTCAACAGTAATCAGATGAGTCAATAACTGTCTGATTTTTATTAGCATTTAATTATCTCTATACTTCTTCCACAATTTGTTAATAATTTTGCAGCGAATTAAAATAGTTTAAACTTAATTGTCAATCAAATTTATTTAATTAGATTACTTAATTAGTTCAATTAGCTATTAACGGAATTATTTATATAATTTGCAAATTGTACAATGTAAAAAAATCAAACATAAATTTAGAATGTTTATTACTTAATAACCACTTAATTTTAAATTCTAATGACCATTCCATAGAGGAACACCATGAAAATGTAGGTGGAAACAATGATATTTTGAAGATTTTCAAAGGTAAACTGACGGACGAATAAATAATTTTTATAACAATTATAAGTTATCCAGACGGAATAATGACTACGTATGTCCCTGCACAGCAAAATGGCAATTTTATACGAAATATTGGGGAAATCTTTCGCGACGTCCATTTTCTAGATGTCCTTATATTTAACTTATTACTTATTTTAATCGGTATGCTAAGAGCCGCGACGGGATCTGATTGGTTAATTTCATTTTTATGGTCAATTTATTGTTTATTTGTTTTAGGCACCATTTTAATGTGCCTGTTGTAGGGCAAAGTGCGTTTACGTTTTTATAACGTTTAGAAGTTATATTCATTCCCGGTCTAGGAAGTATTGTGTGCCCGGATACACAGATAGTAAGGAAATGCGTCATTGTTTTCCAATTAAGGAGTACCATCTTTAAAAAGTGGGTTGAAAACATTAAAAATCATAAACTGGCTAAGTTAAACAAGAAGAAAATTTATGGTCGTTACCGAGTGTGTCGCCGATATTTTAGTGATAAATTTAATGTTCTCGTTCCTTCAGAAACGGGTCTTAAGATATATGTTTATATAACATTGTTTTTATCTGATATGTATATAGTACACGCACACACACACACACACACACACACACTCACACACACACACACACATATATATATATATATATATATATTCGTTCTTGGCTAATGATATTGGCTCAAGTATGGCTCGCTATATGTTTCTTCTTCACTATCGGTCATAATTATTTCTTATGATTTAGGTCTGCTACCTGTGTCTACTTTTTTCTATTCTTCCTCATTTCCCGCAGTATAACTATAAGAGATTTAAAATTGTTTACATTATTTAATTGCTGGTTTTCAATTTTTCGCTTTCTCTCTGTTTTTTTTTTGTATTCCAAATATAATTATTGTTCTCCTTTATCATCATCAGCTTATAGTTCATCTGCTTATGTTAACAGTTGTCCGCTTTTTGCTTGTGTCTGGTTTAAGTTTTTGATAACATTATGAGTATCCCCATATCATCTTTAAAAGTCAATAGCTTTGAGATATAGTACAATTATTTATAAAGATTGCACAAATTTGGTTTAAATTTATATAGAGCATGGATTTATAATATGATATATGTTTTAACTAGCATTAGACCGTGAATAATATGTTATAATATGGCTGTGAAATATGCTGTCAAAAATATTTTAGTGATAGATTTAATGTTCTCGTTCCTTCACAAACGGGTCTTAAGATAGATATTTATATAACATTGTTTTTATCTTGTACGTATATAATACACACACATACACACACACACATTCCGGCTTGAATACTACACCATACAGTTGTTTTTAGTGAAAACAATATCTCATGAATTAATTGAGAATTCTGTGTTCACCAAAACCGACTGTTTATTGGCGTGACCACTGAGAAGAAAATGGGCTTCATCGCTCATTATCAATTTAGATTTATTATTATTTTCAATTTCACCAGGCAGCCTTACGACTGCATTGCTGTACTCAACTCGTTGATCAGGATCTCTCGGTAGCAATTCTTGGACTAATTGAATTTTGTACGGGAACATATTCAAATCAATTTTCAAAGTTCGCCTTAAACTGCGTACAGAAATGTGTAACTGGGAACCACGTCTCCGAATTGATGTTACTGGAGACTCTGCAACACTATCGCGCAACTGAGCCATACTTTCAGCATTAAGAGACGTAATTAAGAGTTTAAGACACAACACAATGGTTAAAAAGAGACTGAGCTAAACGTCACATAACCAAGATGGCGCGCAATCAAAATGGTAGCGGGTCTTTTGCCGCATCTTGTACATTGGTGATCATAAAAAATAATGGAACTGAAGAATGGAACTAACTTTAACAGGAACAAAAACAATACCGATGCTGCGATACGTTTATATGAAGCGTATCGTATGTATAAAGCGAAATAAAACTAATTGATATACCGCGAGTTTCCGGCTGGAAGAGAAAATAGTTTCTGTTCGATTTCGAAATTGGATTCTTGCGGCAAATGAAGGAAAACTGAAATGGGAAAGAAAGAAAAACGCGATCGGTAGATTGACCCGTTAGCGTTATTCCCATTGACGGTTAAAATTAAGTTTCGCTTTGAGCTCGTCGAAGTAAAACTATTTTCGAGAGAAAGATGCGGGACCGCGGGTGGCGGGGGGTGGTGGTTCGGTGTACGGAAGTGGCCACGACCGGTTCCTAATTCGCCATCGCTTTGGCTTATCTACAATGCACAGGAAACAATCGTATTAGGCTAGGAAGGCCGATTGAAAAATGATCGGTGACAATTCACCGCTCGGTTTTCCAGCGCCCCCTTTCTATTTTATCCGGGCGACAGTTCGACATTATGCAATAAAAGAGTCCGCGGAAATTGATAGTTGAAACTTAAAAATGAGTTCCCGAGGAATGCGTTTCCTCTTTTTACTTTTTATGATATAAATCTGAATTTCAAACCGATATTTTTTTGTTTCTTTAATTCAAAAATTACGATTAATTACAGTTATTTTTTCATTGATTAAATGAGTCTCCTTTTACCAACTATGGGTTTATCTGGAGTGGACCAAAAGTTTAACGTGGGCTCCGAATCACGGTCCTCAGCATTAAGCCTACCGACTAGCGAGTGACCAACTTTAGAAATCATCCCAGAAGACATCCGGTTTTACCCAGCCTGGTTACTGCCGTGACTGGGATAATGTTCCTTGTCGGATTTTACACTCTTGCCTAGAGCATTCACAAATTTTAAACAATCACAAACATAAATTTACGACCATGAGCCAGCAGGATTCGATCCCGCGGCTATCTCAACAATAGGAAGACCGTCCTATCGCCTTTACCACTGCGCCACCGAGATTGGCTGATTTAATGAATTGAAGTATTGTTGGAATAATTGTGTTGAGAATTGAATGGAAAAATACAGTTTTTGTAACTATTTTTGTTTTATTTTTTTCTTGTATTTATATATATTTCATAATTTTTTTAACAATATGTTATCATTAGTTTGCTGAATAAACGAAAATTTGCCAAACAAAGAAATCTTAAAAATTAGATATATAAGTTGTAATTTGCGAAAGGGTTTAGAAAACAAAAACTATTGGTTTACTTCAAAATACTATTCTATCTAACGGAAACCAAAAGCGACTAGTCTACATGTTTTCGCATCGTCCTAGATGTTGAAGTTGTGATGCCATCCTCTGATGAGAATTTCAATTAGCTGGGTTTCACTTATTAATCACTTCTTTTGCAATCGCACGTTTGGTGAGCTCCCATATGTTTTCTATGGGATTCATGTCTGGTGAATTCTCCGGCCAATGATTTTTTCCACCGATTATGCAGTAACACTTCTGGCTTCGTGCCACGGTGCAAATGATACATAAAAATGTATTTCTCATCATGACGGAGTGATTCATTTACCGGTGGTAGTAATGGGGTTTATAGTACTCGCTTGATTGGTCTTGTTTCATTATCTCTTCTACAATGTATAGGCGTCCCATGCCTTTGGCTGAAATAATAGACCACACCATGACACTCATCGGTTATACCTCTCTCTACAAGGTAATAGGCATGTATTTGTTCACCAGTGCGTCATCTTACAAAAGAGGTTTTGCCAATCAATATTTGGAAGGTCGATTCGTCTGAAAAGCACACTCAAAAAAGTTATATTTTCTTGTCTGCAGTCATATTTGGATGTTGTCTAGCCCATTGTAGCCGTTTCTTTTTCATACTGTCGGTTAGGCGTGATTTTATGGAAGGGCCGCCGTCCATTTAGATTTTCTTCAACCAACCGCCTCTGCATTGTCCTCTCCGAAATCTTTATATCCTCGTCGTTTATTAACGTAGTTAGATGAGCGATGTTATTTTTAGGATTTTCTTGGCAGATCTTTCTGGTTTTTCTATCGTTATGAGGTACTTTTCTGCCACATTTGCCGATACGATTTATCACAAAAGGCTTTTATATTTTAATCAATTATCAATCTCATTTTATCAATTATAATTATAATTTTAATTTTAATTTGATTGACGACAGACATTGAAACTCCAGCAATAACTGTTATTTCTCTCTGGGAATGTTGAACTTTTGAGGTAATCGTGTCGAACCATTAACAAGATATATATTCGTAGACAAAACAAACCAAAGGTTTTTGTAAATTAAATTATAACATCTAAGCAATACTAATACAATAGTAATAGTGCAAAGCGCGCGATTTAGCGCACATTGATTGAATGAGAAGAAACATCACACAATTCACAAATGATGCGCGTGTACTGTGTTGTCACTTCACAAAAACAAAAATAATGATACCAGTACCTATTTAATATAAAATAACCCTTTAAAAACTTTAAAAAACCTAATGCTTTCGCGGATATTACGTATTGTAGCAAACATTCCGAGTGTCCATTTCCTTACAAACCTTTCCATTTCGGCCGAATCTCAATCTCCTTGAAGGAAGACACATATGCATTAAGATATTTACATCCTATGTTCAGAATGGTACCAATGCAATATGCACTGACGATCGTTGGTTCCTGATGACTGAATATGGAACTTCCCGGAGACCCATTAGTGACAGACCATCTTTTTAAAAGGAACGAAACTAATTAATTTGTCAATTATTAATAACATAAAATTACGAATTAATTAATTAATTTAATTCAACTATTCTTATAAACAACTAGGTCATATTCAATAGAGTAACATATAAAGTTTAAGCGCTTATATCTCATGTCGAGATATCTATATACAAGACATATAAAACAGAATAATACCATACATGTCGGTTATTATATCTTCGATGTAGAATATTAGCTATAATGACATACAAAATATGCGGCATATAACCACGCTCCCCAATAATTTAAATTTACACAATTCCGAACAAAGTTTACCGATTTTTAATGCATACATTGACATCGCAAGCTTTCCAGCATAAAAGATGTTTTTCCTCTGTATCGCTAAAGTGCAGCATATTTATCAGGCATCCAAACCGCCAAAGTTTACTATTAGCGAACGAATCTTCTATTTTGTATTCGAAACGCGATACAACTTGCAATAAAAGGTAGCACTGAGCTCTATTTACATGTTCTCGTTCCAAGTTAGAGGACGGAGGAGCCGAACGGAGTGACGGGGGTGGAAGGTTGGTTGTCGGTGGAGTATTGAAAAGATTTATGGCGCCACCAAGTACTTTGTCTGAGGACTTTCGACATAAATCTAAGTAAACCGCAAATAATCCACAAATTCGTATACTTAAAATAAATAGCCCTATATATGTATACGTATACGAGGACAGTTGGTTTCGTCAGTGGCCTTTTGAATTTCTGCGGTCAACTGTCATCTATAATTTATCCAAAGTAACAGTGAACTTACGTCAACAAAATGTTTAATATATTGCCTACTGCAGTTTGTAAATTCGTTTTAACACCACACCGTATTTTCTTTCTCGCTTTATTCCTAGAAAAATCATAATTCTAAGTAAGTAGTAAAATCTAAAGTCTAAGAAAAAATTATTTAAAACTTTAGTGATAAGAGGTTTTCAACCGACAAACGTTGTTTTGGCGCTTTGCTGCTTTTGATAAATTTCAAATAGCTGCTTTATATGTTTGACTACTCTGGTTGTCAAAAATGGTTGTTGAAAATGTCGAGGCCAAATAAATAGTTCTTACTCCGTTCTTACCAGTAAAATGCGTTAGAGAAATAAGTCAGGTTTTAACAGGTCAATTGAAAAGTGCCCGGCCTACCATAGTAAAACCTATTTTTTTGGCAAAATTAGTTATTTTATCCAACATAATTCCCTTCAAGGGTGATACACTGATTATAGAGACCCTCCATTTTTCGATACCATTTTTGTAGTACGATTTGTCATTTGCTTCAAAATAGGTTTCAGTTTCGTCGATCACCTCCTCATTGGACGCAAATTTCTTCCCAGCGAGCATTCTTTTGAGATCTGAGAACAGGAAATTTTCGCTGACGGCCAGATCTAGAGAATGCGGTGAACGAGGAAGCAATCCGAAGACTAAGTCATAGATTTTTGCCATCGTTTTCACTGACTTGTAACACGGTGCATTATCTTGATGAAGCAGCGCTTTCTTTTTCTTCAAATGCGGCCGTTTTCGGCGATTTCACCCTTCAAACGGCCCAATAACGCTATGATATAGTCGCTATTGATAGTCCTTCCTTTTTCAACGTAGTCCATGAAAATTGTTCCATGCGCATCTCAAAATACAGACACTATAACCTTGCCAGCCGACTGTTGCAGTTGGCAGTTGTGTGCAGTCTGCTCGAATGACTATCGATTGGACTTTAGAGTGAAAAGAGGGAGCCATGTTTCATCCATTGTCACATATCGATGCAAAAACTCGGTTTTATTACGCTTGATCATCTTCAAACACTGCTCCGAATTAACAACTCGTCGTTGATTTTGGTAAAAAATGAGCTCGTGAGGCTCCCACTTTGCACAGAGCTTTCTCATACCAAAATATTCGTGAATGACAGGATGTACATGTTCAGTTGATACCTTTAGAGTGTCTGCTGTTTCATTCAATTTCAATTTACGGTCATTCAAAATCATTTTGTGGTTATTTTAAATATTTTCGTCTATAACAACCTCTTTAGGGCGTCCATTGCGTTCACCGTTTTCGGTGCCCATTTCACCACGTCTAACTTAGCGTAACAATCCTTGATGGTCGATTTTCCTGGGACAGTGTCCGGAAACTTAACAGCAAGCCAAGTTTTTGCTTCAACTGTATTTTTTTCCTTCAAAAAGCAATATTTTATCAAAATACGCGAAAGTCCCTTTTATCCATTTTTTTCACAATAACAAAAGTTGGTTCACTCAAAATACTAATAATAATAATAATTCTCAAACTAATGATCCGGCAGCTGTCAAATTTATACAAGCATCTTTTGAGGGTTAGGGCTAACTAAAAAACATATGGATTAATTCTAGTAGCGTCATCTATGTGTCAGGACGGGGACTTTTCACCCGCTAAAATCTTCCAGATTAAAGAGAAAGGATCTAATTTTGGATCCATCGAAAACAAACAAACTACATGCTTTGATGTTAGCTCTATACCAGATTAAATTTATGAAATGTATAAAACGGTGACTAGTTGATTTTAATATAAATAATTATTTCAGAGATAACTGTCAGCATGGAAATGATGTAATTCTTGGGATATGCAGCTCTTCGAGGGATATAAGCCATCACTTGTGTATGGAAATAGGAATTTCAAAATGGAACATTATAACATCCTTGGCAAGACGCTAAAAAAGAGTAAGAAAACAAAAGTTGATGGAAAAAAGTATGTATTAGAATAACATTTTTTAATTAGATTTTGTAAAGCATATTATTTTTCAATAATATATTGCAGAAGTGTTATTCTTCATGCTAAAAAACAAAAAGATCTAAACAAGTGGTCCATATTAAAGAATGAAGTATTTCAAATTGTCACTTAAAATATGATATAAATATAAATGAAATGTTTAATTTTGTCTTATGTAATTTACTTTTTTAGAAATATAACTGAAAAAAGATACACAGTATATATGGACACAGAGTGCGATATCTTCCATCTTCCCTCTTATAAAAGAACAGAATGTGACAGTGAGTGAATGAAAAATTCTGGAAACTTTGTGGGATCATAATTCAATGCTGACAAAATAGGTTCATAAGAGTAGAAACGACTAAAGCTGCGTATATATTTAATATAGGATAACTGCAAGAAATCGTATTATAGACAATACATATGAGCCTTTAGTTAAATTGTACGAGGAGAAAATGAATACTAACTGTTTCGCAAATATGGCAAACTCATTAGAGAGAATGCAGTGATTAAATCTAATTTTGTCAAAAAAATATACACAGGTAGCAACAGAAGAAACTAAGAAGAAATACAATGATATCAGAATGATTTGACAAGAAAACACAGCAAGGAAGGAAACAAGAACTAAACATAAGGAGGTAGATATGTTATCTCTAGTGAAAATAAAATATATTACTTGGATGTACAATTTTAAATTAGGTGGACTAAACCCTAGATAGGTGGTTTAGAAAAGAGTTTAATGTAAATAGAATAAAGTTTAATTAACTGTGGTTTAAGTGGTTCGATTAAATATGAATTAAAGGTATTGTAATGTTAAAATAAATTATATTTTATAACGCTTTTGTGTCATTATTTTATTTATATTGTTATTTTAGAATGTTGTTATACATCGAATCTAAAATTAACTAAATTGTGTAAAGTGTCAACGTTAAATGCGGCAACATTGCACCGTTTTGACGTCATAAATTGAGATGACACAAGTTCACTGATACTAAACTGATCCTTTGATTGCAGGCATCCTCTTAGATTAAAAAAGTGAATGAAAAAGACTTTTGTGAAAACTGGAATAAAATGAGAAGGAAAATATTTTCTGGTATTAAAATTAGTATTATTTTACAGAAAACAAACATCACCAAAACGAAAGAAAGGCTTGATAAATACTATGGGCATTCTACTATATCAATTTCGATAATCAAGAAGCTGTTAGTCAATACAAGTGACGAATTACGTGCAGGTAGCTCAAAAGTGGTTGTCACGCCAGATATCGTCGATAAAATTTATGGAATTATATTGAACGAATTGAGAAGAATGACGAATGAAACCATGAGTAAACGAATTATATAACGTCACCACAAAAAAAATTAATAAATTAGTTCACAAAATGCTACCCCATTCAGCATATTTTTCCCCTACGACTATGTCCGGTTTCTAAACTTGAAGATGGCTGATTAGTAAGAGATCTGGTTCGAATGAAGAGCTCATCACTGAAACTAAAACCTATTTTGAGGGGGGCCTTTATTTACTTATTTTGAAAACCAATTTTTAGGAAGGCTAAAATGGAAAATCGCTGGACAAATATATTGAGTTAAAAGGAGATATCATTGAGGAATAAAACGCTTTTTACCAGTTAACAGTTCAGAATCATAAAAAGACCCGAAGTATGCCATTGAGATTCTGTTGCAACGTTGTTAAAACCATAGAGTATATATGGAGGTTTTACTTAAATAGGCGAAAACGAGGAATTGTTTTACGTGGTCCGTTCAATTCTGGCTCTGAAACCACTTTTTTGATTGGTTCATTTAAATTGGCCTACAAGGGCATTTGATTGATCATATCTATAATGTGATTGTTTGTTTCAGTTTGTTTACGACGCCGATTTTGGTGTGTCTGACATAAAATACACTTAGCATTTTTGTGTCTTAAATATAATCACTGTTATTTGATTATAATGTATCTTCATTCTCAAAAGGGTTGTGTATCCAGTGTATGTGCGGAAATAAAAAAAACGACGTGGTTTTTCCTGAAGGATGTGAGTGTGACTTAGCATTGATTTTACCTGGTACATATACATTATTTATATAAAGCATTTCTGTTCATATATATTATTATGTGCAGAAATACAACAGAAATATCATGAAAATATTACATGCAGTTTAAACACATCACGTGTCCAAATGGGGCAATTGCCAAATGATGTTGAAAGTAAATGTGATTATACTACATGAAAAGATTTTGTTACCCTTTAAAAAGGTGTTTGTAAAGTGCCATCAATTAAAATTAGATTATCATGCCTGAAATATTGCTTTCTAGTATGTTTTCTGACATATATTGGTTGAACTGACTTTATATATATATTGGCTTTTTGATATTATATAATATTTGTGTTTATATTAAATTTTATATTAACAAATAGTTTTTAAAAATTATGTTTTAATTTCAGTTGGGTGAAATCTAATTGGTCAGTAGAACGTGACGTCAGATGTTAGTCACGTGACGCGTATGAAATTATCGAGCAATGAAATGCTCTCCTAATAAAATATTTTTATTACAGGTGCCTGTAATGGAAATATAAACTAACCAATGAAATTCATCTAAATGACGTTCTCAGCCCCTTCCTGCTGAGACCACGCCAAACAATTCTGAAATTATTTGTATTAAGTTATATAGGTATATATATTAATCTATATATTACTCTATGTTTAAAATGTTGTAGCGACCTTGAGCATGTCGAATTTTACATCGTGGAATAACGGTCTACAAAATACCCAGAAATATAATCCCAGATGTTGAACACGGGCGGGATGCCAACTGGAACCCGACAACGAATAGCTGGCGGCAACCCCGAGACGTTTATCTGGGATATTATTGAAGGGTATTTCGGTCATTCAGTGCTCAACCCTCGTTCGGTTAAGACGTGCCACCATCGACTGCCCAAGCCTCGTCTTCAGGTAACTCCGCTGCCATCCGTTTCATTATTTGTATTTTTTATATTGTTTTTATATTGCGAATAAATAACGGTCACATAATGTAAACACCACTGTTTCATTTCGATTTACCTCCATTCACCGAGCCACATCATTTTACCCTAAAGTGGTGACCCCGACGTGATCTTTCGCAAAATTGGGTTTGGACTCGTGAATGGAGGGTACGTAGAAAATGGTGTATTTTACGTGACCGTTATATTTTTTTTTTGTTTCAAAATTTTAAATATTTTTAATTCGATTCCTTTTCAATTTTAACTTCAAGATTCATTTTCATTTTATTCCGATTAATTTCATTATTTCCAATTCATTTTTTTAAATTTTTTTTGTCAAAATTTTTATTTCACAATCTTTTGAATATTTTTACATCACTGCTTAATCATCAGCGTCTCGGCTAAACATTTCTTTCGGCGCTATGTTTAAATCATAATGTCTTCCTTCGCTCGCCGTCTCCGTCATAATGGCAGATATTTTGATTTGAAAGGCTTTGGGCAGCTTCGGTCGGATACCGTCGTTATTTGTTTTTTCTGAATTAACCTAACGTATGTGACTACGGATTAGACACAGAGCAGCTCCAGAAGCTAGGTACCGATTGCAGTCACCGTAGACTCGTTATGTCTTCGCCGAAGTACCAGAATTGCTAACGTCTCGTCGCCGAAGAAAATAAGCTACCACGTCGTCGAACAGTCAATCCTCCCACAGCGTCGATTACGGGAGCCCTGTCTGAAAAATAGCTTGTTTTCAACGTCGTCGATGGACCACATTCAAGTGCCAAAGCGACGATGATGCAACGGTATCTGTAGGACCGGAAGATATCAACAGCCGTACCAGATCGCAACCGTACCAACCACAACCGTTTCGAACTATCATATTTTGTCAAGCCCATTTTACACAGCACGTTTTGTTTGAAATAATTTTATGTAAAATTCTGGCAGGGGAGTATTGTAGCGACCTTGAGCATGTCGAATTTTACATCGTGGAATAACGGTCTACAAAATACCCAGAAATATAATCCCAGATGTTGAACACGGGCGGGATGCCAACTGGAACCCGACAACGAATAGCTGGCGGCAACCCCGAGACGTTTATCTGGGATATTATTGAAGGGTATTTCGGTCATTCAGTGCTCAACCCTCGTTCGGTTAAGACGTGCCACCATCGACTGCCCAAGCCTCGTCTTCAGGTAACTCCGCTGCCATCCGTTTCATTATTTGTATTTTTTATATTGTTTTTATATTGCGAATAAATAACGGTCACATAATGTAAACACCACTGTTTCATTTCGATTTACCTCCATTCACCGAGCCACATCATTTTACCCTAAAATGTTAACCTGTTTTGATAGCAAAACTCAACTTTCTATCGTAATTAAATTAAATTATGATTTATTATAGTTATGGTTTTGAAAAGTACGAAAAGCCAAATTTATGGTACCCTGGTAATTTATCGTAATTTATGGTATGGTATCAAAGCTTTCACTGTTAATTCAAAATCGATATTATTTTGGTATTTAATTTTAAGTATCTACTCAATGCTATTTTTTTCAGCCTAACACAATCTTATTCTCCATATATATCACAAAAAGTACAACACCGTATAAAATATTTTTTAGATAGATTATTTAACATAAGAATCTTGCAGGAGTCTCTGTAGAATAACCGAACCAAATGTCATAACAATTGAATCAGTACTTCAGAAACACATCGAAAACAACTATACAAATATATATATATATATATATATATATATATATATATATATATATATATATATATATATATATATATATATATATATATATATATATATCCACTTAAAGTATCAATACCAAAACAAATTAAATACAAAAGAAACAGCTTCATAAAATAGCCAGCAATTAAGCATTTAAAGTAAAGTAGCGATAATTTCTATAATTGTCATTTGGAACATCGTTTGCTTCGTACATCAGTAAAATATCAGACGCCAAATGTGATAATGGTGTTGACCAACTTTAGAAAAATAAATGGTTGCCTTGTTAGTTTATCGTTGTTTTTCATTCTGCATGGTGTAAACAGCTTAGGTTTCGTACCACATAACCAATTGGTATGTATAATTTACGCATGATGTATTTTTAATATAATTAATGGGGTAATAGTATAATAGATTCGTAAGTTTACGGTTATTAGACAAAAATACAATAAAAATACATGTCAAAGATGTTGCAAATAATGCAGACACGTGAAATATTTCAGAAAATATATTTCATATGAAATAATACTATATATAAATTAAATTTCGAGGGTATGAAATTATCGACCAATTTATAAAGATCATTCAGTGTTTTACATATCACCGATGTTTGTCAAATGGCTAAAGTTATTATGAATTCGATACCAGGAAATCCACCAGATTAATACGATGCTAGTAATATCCAAAATATTTGAAAAATTCCTGTTAAAAGGACAAATCTAACCATAGATAGAGATAGAGAAAGAATCTAATACCTGCACATCAGTTTAGTTTTAAAAACGAGATAAGTCTAGAGGAAGAATCTCATGTATAAAATCCACAATATTTTGCCTCCTCATCTCAGCCAGGATGTTAAGAGTTAAACAACAAGAAGCTAACTCAACATTGAAAGAAACAAAAGAAGGTGTACCGCACAGCAGTATTTGGTGTCCTGTTTTTTACCTATTACATATAACCAAGAAGTTTTACATGCAAGTTATAATATAAATAGTTGGATACATACATGGAGAATAAAAGTCAACGCGAATAAATCCGTGTATATTGAATTTACCTACAACCAAGCTGTTCATATACCACTAAATACTAACTATTACTCCATAAAGTAACCACTCTAAGTACCTTTGGATAAATCTTGATACAAAACTGGGAAAGAAAGAGGAACGTTGTAAGGAGTATATCAAAAAGACATTAAAAAAAGCTGGAATTAAAATACAAATATATTTATTTGTAATTTTTAAAAAAAAATGTAAATTATCCGTGCATAAGTTGCTGGTGTACAAGCAACTACTGAAACCTATATGGATCTATATAGTCTATTTATGGGAATTATATAATATAATATCAATTATATAATCAATAGAATACAATTATTTCAGAATGAAGTCCTGAGAATGAGTGTGGTTGTATCTATATATTATAGGAGCAATTCCAAGTATTATAGAAGAAGAGATTTGTAAGAAAACTTGAGGAAAGAGTCACATGTTAACACCGAAGTACTGCAACTCCTAGATAACACTGAATTAGGACGCAAACTCAAAAGAACCAAACCGTATAACCTTGTGTAGTGGTATAGTAAAGTATCTAAATAGTAAAAACTCTACAAAGCCCTACTAACTTTTACATTATTTTATTTTATTAGGACTAATTAAAAGACAATGTGTATTAACAAATACCCAGTTTTAAGTAATTGTAAGAACAAGTTGTAAGTTAGTCGGCAATGATCAGTAATATTTATATATTAATATAAAAAAAAATAAAAATCAGTATGAAAAATGAATTTCCTGCATACGACGTAACTTCCCAACCCAAGTTCGGTAATCTGGACAATCTCATTACAGGTTAACTATTATATATATAACTTATATATAATAGTTATAACTCACCTATTTTCTTATCCAGTAAACGGCCTTCGCTCAGTTTCTTAATAATTGTTTGAATCAATTCTTAATAACTCAATAGTTCCACTAAATACACCACAGATCTTTCTTTAAGTTGATTTACTGGGTGTCTTGGTATTTATCAGTCTTCATCTAAATTTTTTATGATTGAAATTCTAGTATTCAAATATAAATTTTCCAAAAAACGTGGCGTTTCACCAGGATTGTCTATTTCCTGCCAATTATAAGAGAAATTTGGCAAACTTAAACGACTTGTGTAATTATTTTGACGACTGTGTGTTGACTCGAATGTTTTGTGGGAAGATAGTTTGTATATTATACATAATATATTATGTATATTATATCTAGGGAGGGAAAAACATAGCCAATGATGATTTTTTTTTGCCTCGGAAAAAAATACTCGCTTCTCGATATATACCTGCTTAATTTCACCAACGGAGGCCTTTCAAGGGGTTGAAATTTTAACGTATTCCGCCTGGCTTTCGATATCTCTCTTTCTATCTATCTCAAGTGTTGTTCGGTCCCAAATATGGCTGGTTTCCCACAGAATGTTCCACACTCTTAGACGATCGGTATCTTAGAGATTACCGTATCCAAATATTCTGAACTAATGCATATTCAAATAATTTATCTTGCTTGATTTTATTGAACGCCTTTAAAAACTGAATTATTTTTAAGGCAATGTCTGGAAGTTCCATTAAAACTCTTCGAGGGTTATCTTTACACCATTTAAATCCTTTGCACAGTAAGAGTGTATGAAACGATGTCTTACATCCGTCAAAAAGCTGCATGGTCCTAACTATTTATGCTTTTGTACTTTTCAGACTAACTGTTTATATTGATAAAATAATTTGTGTGCTCACTGTTCTTATCCACTTCGTATATCTGATCTCGAGTAGAGCCAATATTAAGATGGTTAATATTCGTCACCCGCTTCGTATGTAGACGGGCTTTCATGGTTGAATCTAACGTATTGTTCTTCATTTTGTAAACGATGTTATGCAAAGTACCCACACCAATATTTAGCGCAGCAGCAATACACTAAAAAACATTTTCAATAAAATTGCAGCAACCTATATTATTTAATATCATCAATAATTATCTCTCTAAAATAAATTATAGGCAAAAGGGGACCTCCATTATCTCATTGCTTTTTAAAATCACGCTAGTTATTAGCTGCACGCAACATACAGCGACGAAGATTGGCCAGTGACTCCAACCCGGAAGTCAATAGTTTAAATAATATGATCTTCACCACCAACGTATTTTTATTTGCTTCATTTTTATTTTATCTCAACTTTATTAGCTAAAAATTCATCTTATATCCATTTATTTACACTCAATGCATACCGACTGGTATATAACCAATTTAGACACTATCAGAAAAGACATCCAGTCTTATCCACTTCAATGACGTTATAGGGATGGTTGTTTCTTGTCAAATTTAACACTCTGACCTATAATTAGAATTACAAGAACACATTAAGAGCTCCTATGTTCTAGCAGAATTTGAACCGTCTCTATGGCACCACTAGTCTATCAATACAGCGTTAAAATAATTTAAAATAATTTTAGAATAACATTAAAATCATATAATCCAGTATATCTTTTTCCGTCAGATTTATCGTGCTCTCTAGTTTTATATTACATTATTGAATAACACATCTGAAGTAATATGCCTTTGAAAATCTTTAAATACTGCCATATAACATATATAGTCAATTCAAATTAGCAATGACATACGTGACCTATATATTGGATGCAATGTTGCCGCATCTACTCTGAGTTTTATTACGTTTTTTCTTTGACGTGTAACAAAATTCTAATCTAAATAAAATAATAAAACAAAAATGTTATCAAATTTAATTTATTTTATTATTATAGTACATCTAATACATATATTATCCATTAACTGAAAACTACAATTAAGAACACAGATATAATAGTTTATAGGTTAGATTTGTTTTGTTTACTTTAAACTCTTTTTCCGCGTGTTCTATGTAGTGTTATCCCTCTGAAGACCTCATCCAACTATTTAACAATTGTATATCTGAGGAATGTATTTTACTTTCATTCGAGAGCATATTTACCTTTTACTCTTAGTTTCCTTCAATCAAATATTTCCTTGTAAAGTCAGTATTTCTATTTAGTTTGTTCTGCTACTACTTTTTGTTCTATACATCTTTCTTGATAAAATTAGTTTTAATTACTGCATTCTCCTTAATACATTTGCCATAAATGCAAAATAGTTAGTATTATTTCTCCCATACATTTTAACCAAACGTTCATGTATATCTGAACAATAACACACATTTTCATATAGCTTTCACAGTCTATAACACAATTTCCTACAGTGAAAATATATTAATTATATACCGACTTTTAGTTGTTTCCTCTTTCGTCACCCTGTCTTGGTAATTGGCAGTATTGAATCATAAACCAACATTCATCAAGTTTTATTCAATCACTGTCACTTTCGGAATCACTACTCAAGTGAATAACTAAACGGCTTATTTCCAATATATCAATAACTTGCTCACGATTCCATTATTTGTTAATTTCTTCTTCAATGTGTTTTATCGAGCTTAACCAAACCGAAGGTGTTATGGTCGACAATGATTCTTTCCATAAATTTAGACAGTTCTGGTTTGAATATCCTTCTCGACCTGAATGCCTATTATAATAATTCTTTGCTATGCCCCATACCAACTCAATTGGGTTAAATATGCAATGATAAGGAGGAAGACGTAATACACTGTGGCTATAAAGTTCAGCAATCTGATCTACCACATACCTTTCTCAGGCTTATTTCTAAAAGAGTTAATAACATAAAATTCAATTAAATATTTAATTTATATTTACCGATTAACAATTTGAACTAGTTCATTCTTTAACATGATTTCCTTGAAACTTATTTTATGTACTTTAAGCCATTCCTTAATTGCAGCCTTAGTTGATGATCTTGTTGGAATTTTCTCCATCAGTCTACTATGATATGGTGCATTGTCCATAACAATTACTGATGGTTCTTTTATTACTTTAAAAGCTGATTTTCACACAAATTTAAAAACAAGTTATGGTTCATTTCTCCAAGGTAGTCACCATTGGACTTAGAGAAAAACACTAGTTCTGCACCAGGAATAAAACTATTCCTGTTTTCAGCATAAAGAACTATATGTTTGCAATGAATTATTACTAAATGTTACGACTAACAAAACCTAATCGATAGTTATTCCAAAGTTTACCTCTTTTCATCAACTTTCATTGTTTTTACACTGCATTCATTATCATCTTGCCATGAGAGACCCAATGTACCATTCTGAAAAAATCCATGTTTTATCTATTTACACAAAATCATATAATAATTCTTCCATGATTTTGACGCAAGTTTTAGAAATTGTATTCTTTTAAAAGCAATCTCTGAATATTCCATTAAACCCCTTCGTGGGTTGTCTTTACACCACTTAAACCCCACATTACGGAACAGTGTGTGAAGGGATGTTCTACATCCCTCAAATAGCTGCACATCTTTCAGCTTCTTATGGATACTTTCCAGACCAACAATTTTCTCTGAAATAATCGTATTAAATGTGTTTCGATTGAAAGTACTGCTTCAATCACTTTTTAACTGTGTAACTATTTTGACATTTCAAACGGGATTAACGAAAGCCACAAAACTTGAAACATAACGGACTTGAAATTTATCAAATCTACGTTTGGCGGTTTATAACCCGTAATTATAATATTTTGAACAATTTTGAAAATGGGCAACTTTTGCGGGCTGATTCAGTTACATGTTCGAACATGTCAAACAGCATTCTATCTTTTTTTAAATAAAATAAAATTATAAGGAAAATATTGTCCGACTGTACAACGAATTTACAATTTTTGACAGACACATATTGCCCACATGTGTCAATGCTATTTTGACTATATATCAGGGGTGTGTAGCTCCAATGGTAAGTAGTGGGGCAAAGTTTTGCTTAGTTCAATCATTGGCGGCGCTGACAACATGAATTCGATTGGTTGGTTTAAAATAGTTATGTAGAAATCTGTAAGGAAAATACTTTGCTTTGATTGGTCTGCCTTTTTCGCCAGATGACTTTGTGACGTCATATTTATTGGCCAATAGTATTTAAATGAAAATCTAATTTAATTTTTAAAATTAATTTATTAAAATAAAATCCTATAAAAATATACACAAGTGTAAATAATATAAATATATATAAACAAAAACAAATAAAAAACAATTATGAACTCTATTCTAGGCAAAATTATCTATAAAAATCTATAATTCTTCTATAACGCTTCCCATATTTGTTTAGTGCCATCAATTTTATGGGATCTATTAGAGTTATAACTTATCTTGATATATTGAAGGTAAACTTTAAATCCTTCCCTGTTGATATTGCATTAACTTCATTAAACCAAATATACAATCACACCTCATAATAACTTTTAAAATTTGATCTTGAAAATCATTATGGATTGGACAATTGAAACACTAAAAATGTGTTTTTTAAAGATATTTAGATTTTAGAGTATTTTATCTGTGGAACTACTTAATATAGAATGTAGACAAATATTGCATATTGTCTCTTTTTCGGAAGTTTTTTTAAATAACCTGAAATAAGACTGAAATATAATATTAGACTCTTGTTTTTCTCAGAGCAAAGTTCTCTGGAACTGAAAATATAGACTCAACTGGTGATTTAACAACTTCAAGTGGTACTAGATCTCCCATTAAAAAATAATATGTTATCTAACATGTTCATCTTCTTCACAATTTTCTCCGGGAGAATGATGTGAAAAAATTGAAGTGATGATGTGCCCTTTTAAAGATTTCTCGAACACACTAGGTGAAGGATGCTGTTTCTACCTCCATGGCCTCTAATAGATCCAACAAAATTCTTTAAGCAATCTTGGTTAAGATTTGTTAAACAAATGTAGTTATTTGTAAATTTAGACAAAATAGATTTCTTTAAGGTAATAAATGCCCTAAAATTAGCAATTAAATTTTCAATTGATAGCACCTTAACAAATATTTTCTTAACAAGGCAATCAAATTTAAATATACAATAGCTCTACTATAAAATTATTGAACACTGATTGTTCTAAAAAGTTAAAGTATTACAAATATTTTAGGGATATTTTACAATTAAAAGTAGTATTTATTACTACTAATTATCCAGTTATCTTAATTATTACCTTCTTGTAAGACTTCTTTATGTAGAGGCATCACACGACAGCTTACGAACAACTTGGTGGATTAATTGAATTTTATTACTACTAACATCCTCATAAGTAGGTTTTGATTTTCTGTAAACAAACAATATATAAACAGACATGTAGTAGATAGATAATTTTATATGTACCTCAAAAATAATGTTGGATATGCATTTAGCCTAATACCTGTTCGTGAAGGAAGGGTAATTCTAAAGTTTTCACTAAAATGTTCGTGACAGAGAGCATGACGTTGATATATTTGCATTGTGGTTTATCTAGGTAACTTACTAGTATTTACTTGATCAACCCATTTTTGGAAAGGAACGAGAAATTATTTATTTAGATTTTACATTATTCAGTAGATTTTTACCCCGGTACACTACATCTTTTACTACACTGACGCATTGTCATCAATTTTTATATTATTACTCCATAATAATTAATGTAAAACAGAAAATATGCACAACATACAACGACGATTTCTTGGTCTAAACAAAAACAGAAAAACGAAAACCTTGAAACAACAAACTAAAAAATGGACACCCATAGAAAATGCTGACTTCAACAGTTTGATCGACCAATCACGTTCCATGTTAGTGGCGGCACTAGGAATTTAAACTAGCCAATCACAATTTGCGATCGCAGCGCTACCGTTGATTGAACTAAACAAAACATTTCGCCAAGGTCGCCTATTCCGTGAAATTTCTATTTTTTCTATGCTATATATTGCTTGCTATTAAATAATAATATTATTTATCCCTTATATTAAGTATATGAAATAAAGAATCTGAATTATTTTCAATATAACATTGTACTCGGTCTTTAGAACCATTTTAAGATATTTTATTCATTAAAGGAAGCAATGCAAACAGCACTAATTATATTAGTTATTCCAATTATATTACTAATTTATAAAATATTTACCTTTGTTTTACTTCCTATCTTTGTATCTTAATTGATATTAAATCTTAGAGAACTTTTTGATCTTATTCACAATTACTTTCAGAACAAACAACTTCAAGTGACTTTACCAAATGGCGTTATACAGGGTCAAAAAGAAACGAGTTTATTTGGAAAAACCTTTTTCAGTTATCTTGGAGTCCCGTATGCTCAGCCACCAATTAATGACCTCAGATTTCAAGTAAAGCAAACAACAATTTTGAAATTGTGAGGTGCTAGAGCGGTACTGACGTATTTTAGTATTTCAGGAACCTCAACCAGTCAGAAAGTGGTTTGGAGTTTTAGATGGGACTGTCGAAGGTCCTTTTTGTTCCGGTGTAAATATAAGCGCCATGGTAAATATGGATCTGAAGTCGCAAGGACAAGAAGACTGTTTGTATTTAAATATTTTTACACCAAAGGTACTATGTACTGACTTATTAAAATAAGAAATTCACTAAGAGTTAATTACATGGCTTTAAATGTTACCAACTAATTCACAAGGAAACTTTTATTGTCCGTTGATATATTTTAAGTAAGTTTCATTCAATATATAAATGCTAAAGAAGTTCAATGTATTAGCGATATATCATGTGTCAACAAAAAAGCTAAAAATATGACGACATTTTTACTTCAATAAGATTTTAACCAAAATTCTAAGATTAAATTCACTTTAATTTGATGCACTTTTTAGCGGCAGAGACACAGAAAGCTACGTACACAATGGTATCAAGTTTTCTAATAATGAAAAAGACGGATTCAAGTGTAACCCTCAAAATAATTGAAATAATCTTAGGTATCATTTCCCCACTATAATCAGACTAGGGTCTACCACCATAATTAAATCAAGACCGAAAGCTAGAAAATGACGTGAACTCAACACTGCACTTGCAAAATGAGAATAAATATCCGTTTTCAAAAATATGTTATTAAAATATTTCAAAACTAGCGACCCGCTCCAGCTTCGCACGGGTGCAATGCTGATACTAAATTAAATACACTACAGTAAAAATATGAACGTTGTATATAAAAACATAGCGGCCCGCTCCGACTTTGCACGGGCATAAAATATATATGCCTATGTCACTCAATGAAAACATGATTAAAATCGATCCAGTATTTTTGGTTCATTCATTACTGTCCTTGGCCTGCACGCATTTAATTTGGATTAAAACAATTCCTCTTCCCCTATACTTACTATAATTACTTTAATTTACATGCTGTAAGGAACCATATTGATCTATATTAATTGCACACTGTATTTAAGGTACTTAATTCGATAAGGATTAATGCCGTATTGCTTAAAATAGCTTCGTAAATAAGCCATTTTCTCACGTAAAAAGTTAACAATAAAAATGGTTAATGTGGGTTATCCCTAAAAGATAAACATATACCATTGCGGACTTTTTTGTAGACCTTTTTATGGTGTACAATACTGTAGTACATTAATTTGATCTAACTCGTAGGGTTAGGCAGCGTTTTTGCTAATTGCTAAATAAGCCTAAAAAAATAGGTTAATTTACGACATCACGTTAGAAACCTCTAAAATTAGCAATGTTGCCTTAGTATATTATGCATGTATTATACATATAAACCTTCCTCTTGAATCACTCTATCTATTGAAAAAAACCGCATCAAAATCCGTTGCGTAGTTTTAAAGATTTAAGCGCACAAGGGATATAGGGACAGAAAAGGCGACTTTGTTTTATACTATGTAGTGATGTATTTTTATCGTTGATTGCCTATGTTGATATTCTAAAATGAGTAAAAAGACTAGAATTATAGAAAATAAAAATTATTTTGGATCAGTATATTCTCATAAAATTCGTATTTTACAAAACAATATATTAATATTATAATAATTGTATCAATTATGACTAATTATTATTTTCATGTCCCTCTTATTTTCACCAATTTAGTGAATACTCCGGTGTATATATTAAGGACAATAAAAGACTTGTGTACTTATAGAGCCCTAAGGATAATGATACCGATAGTCTACCAGTACTCATATACTATTATGGAGGTGCTTTCCTTGGAGGTGGACCAATTCGAAAATATTATAGTCCAGATTATCTTATTGATAACGACATAATCGTAATTCTTCCTCATTTTAGAACAGCGGTTTTTGGTGAGTCTCAAAATCTATGCTATCAATTACAAGGAATAGACAAAATAATCTGAACACCATGCGATATCATATATCTTCTGATATGTTACCAACAGTGCCTCCATTTACATAAAGCGACGCTTACGTCTGTCGGTTTACGGTTTACATATAGTGTCGTAGACAGTATAGTGGTATTCGCTTGTTATTTATTTAACATCAGTGTCATTATATTTAACGTTATTGCGAATAAATATCCTGGCAATTTCAATGATGAAGTTCCTACTATTACTAGCATATTGCTGCTAAACACTGCCCTATTCCAAAATGATAATACGCTTATAAACACAGCCACAAAGGTTCAGCCTTGTTTTAAAAAGTACCAGAATATCATCAAATATCTTCCCTTGCTCGCGCGATCGCCAGACCTCAACCTCAAGCCTCAAGTAATTGGCGGATGTTTTGTTATAAGAATGGAACAACATTCCATTAGAAACTATTCTAGACATTCTGCGAATATATTTTACGAAAAATTATACAACTTTAAATTTAAACGAAAATGGTAACTCGACACCATATTAATAAATATATATTGTGCCCATGTCAAGTGTTCATATTATTTTCTCTGTCCTCTTTATTTAATACATCATTATTATTTTCTTATGAAATACTCACATACACAAAAGCACATTAAATCAACTTCGGTTTACAAACAACTAGATTTCTTTTTCATTAATGTACCTTTGATAATAAGAACTGATCCCTTTATTACAGTATGTCTAATGCTCTTCCACTTCCTTCATCTGATTTACTGACAAAAATTGTAAATTAACATCATTAAATTATATTGATTTTAGGCTATCTAAGTACTGAAGATTTAAATTGTCCTGGCAACTGGGGTCTAAAAGATCAAATCGCTGTTCTTAAATGGGCCAACCAAAATATTAAATTCTTCGGTGGTGATCCTAATCAAGTTACCATCGCCGGACAAAGCGCCGGGGCAGTCAGCGTGAATTCAATACTATTATCGCCAAAAGCGAAAGGGTTGTTCCAAAGTAAGTATTACCACATTCCATACCACTTTCCTCATTCGAACATTTCAGGAGCTATAATCATGAGCGGGGGTAGCTTGTGTTTCTGGGGATATCAAACTAACTCCAAAAAAATAGCATTTGATATCGGCGTAGCACTGGGAATAGAAACCAATGACACTAAACATTTAGTGAACGAGTTACGACGTGTTAAATCAGAAGATCTGATGCATGCTCAAATCCTAGTGATGCTAGTTGTAATCTTGAACAAGAGCGAAAATAAATGTTGCCAGATTAATTAAAAATGTATTTTAGAACTTCGCCGAAACTTTAACGAATGGTCTACCGTACACACCTACTATTGAGCCTTACCATGAAGGAGCAGTACTCACGGAATTCCCTTTTAATCAACTGAAGAGAGGTAACTTTAACAGAGTACCAATATTAACAGGTGTTACTTCAATGGAAATGATATTGTTTCAAAAAGGTATCGTATTACAAATAAAATTGTTATTATAATTCGGAAGGGGTGCTCTAAAATGTATCCAAGATTGAGATGGAGAATACGGTTTTCTAAATATAATTTTTACTGAGTTATACTATTTTTATCGCGAGTTATTTTTATGAAGTACATAATATAGAGTTTTGTATAAAATATTATTCCATAGCTTTACATAAACATATTTTTGTTAAAATTTTCATTCTTGCATGGATTGGCCAGGATATCTAATCGGTTAATGATGATAATTAATAGTTGATAATGGTAAATGATGGTAGGAAATTTGGAAAATAAATCACGATTGTGTAAGATTTTAACACTACGCCAGTTTATGCAAGAACATACAAGATAGAGAGGAATGTATTGGCTATTAGAATTAACAAATTAGAATTGTGACATTCATTTTCCTTCCACTTTCGTCTTTATATATTGGTCCGCAATATGGGCAGCTTTGAAAGCTGAACATGTTCACCTAAAAATTATTATTATTACTATTAAAGTTCTTCAGGCATCTTACGATAATTCTATTAACGGAGAATAGTGCTTTATTCGCTGATAGCCTCCAGCATTCTTTAGAATATAATTCGCATTGTAGAGCAGTACGCCTTAAGAGTAAATAAAGAAAAAACCAAATTATTGACGGCTGATGGATCACCTCCTACGGCATTCGTTTAGAGAAAATACTTACGTACTATACTGGATATGGGAGTGGCATCTATGGCTGAATCAAGAGGCCCAATCGGTCAAGGACCACCAACTTTCACTTCTCTAAGATAATGAGTGTAGTATGAAGAAATTATTATATTCTAGACCAAAACCCGATCCATCAAACGCTCCTTTAAATCATTCTGTATAGGTCTGGAACTTTACCACTGTTACAGTCTGCAATCTGTAAGTTCGAATTATTTCAAATGCGATTCTTGCTTTTGAACATGTAAAGTTCAATGTTGCACCCAGAGAAAAATCCGTACCAGGCAGGTGAATGCATATGTTTTTTGACAATCACGTCTTGAATACTAAATTTGGAACTTCGAAGATTAGAAAATCCATCAGGAGGTAAATTGGCTTTAAATAATATTAGTCGAAATGTGGAGATAAATTTGTTGATATCCGTATAATATTAAAATAGCGAGTGTTGCAGAATAAAAAATGTTATCGATCCGATTTTATTCAATATAGATATATTTGGGCCAATACGTTAAGTGATTATAATCAATAAAACTATAGTATTTTTCCATTCAATAACCATTTGGCTTATAGAGCATGAACTAATACATTATTTTGTTTGTTCGTTTAGTATAATAAATTAAATATGATATATTTACATAGTAAATATAATGTGTTGCGTTATAGCTAACCTTTAGTCTAATAATTGTTTCAATTGAAAATTCTATAATACAGCAAATATCAGTAAATAAAATAGTCAAAATTATCAAATATATTCTTCTTTATGTAATAATGTATTTATGCAAATTGTTTTCAACGCACCACCATAAGTGCTAAGAATAAAAATGACAGAATAAGAATGTGTGCTAGAGCTAATATACCTATAATTGTGTGTTAGATCTACAAGTTACTAGACCACTTCAGTGTTAAATATCCTGATTAGTTCCTCCAAGTAAAACGATGTCTAGGGCTAATTAAAGATTTTTTTATGCATGTTAAAAAAAAACTTAACCCGGTTCTTAATTTTAAAGGTTAGTTATTTTATTTTCTCTTTATAATATCGATATTTTTCTCCACGCCCGATCCTTAGCTTGGAGTATAATCAACAGAAGAGTCATAAAATCAATTTTAGGACAAATTTCCCTATATTAATTATAATTGATAATACAGAGTTTAATTAATATTTTATATCCGATTTTAGTTGCGGATCTTGTACGTCCGATTCTTTCAGTCTTCGATCTGAGTCCCGGTCTGTTCGTCCGCCTAACGAAGAACAGCCAAAACCGATCAATCGTAGGCAAGAAGATCAAGCAACTCTTTTTCGATAATGCCAATTTTGCCTCTTTATCGGACCTCGAACTGATGACAGTAATAAATTAAAATTAATAACATGTTCAGTTAAGTATTAATAATGTCCAATTTAGTTCTTATCAGACGACGTATACTGGAGGCCGGCCCGCAAAATGGCAGAACTCGTATCCAGATATAGTCCCGTATATTTTTATAAATTTATGTACGAAGGAGAATTGGGTTTGACCACTAATACACGGTTCAACGGCCTAACCACCAGAGCTTATACAGGTAAATTTATAATTCTCTTAGGATCAAAGAAAACAGAAAAAAAGGAGATTATATATATTGTAGAGATCAGAGCCTGAGGATATTAAGTAGATTTTTTAAATTTAGCCATTCTGCGGAAAGTGTATATAAAAGAGTTATTTAAATATGCTATACCCATTAATTTAACGCAATCTCCTATATATAAAGCTATAAACAACTGTATATAAACATATAAACAGCTATATACAACAACTTTTTCATATGTGAGAATTATTGTATGTTATATTTAATATACTTTATACAAAATTACATAATAACAATAGTTCAATAATAAAAAAATATGTAACAATTCCTGCTTGCAATATTACCATATATACATTTAGTTATTTGTCCTTTTGGTGTTAAACAGTCTGGTTCCTGTCGGCATTGAAAGCTAGAGGAAAAGATGCGTTTGTTTATAAAGAAACATATGTTATAATATTCAGTTTTCAAACTTCTCACTTTCTTTGATAAAACATTATATTTATACTTAGTTTTGATCCTTTTTGAAAATTCTAATGTGCGCTGAACAACTTCATGATAAAAGCATGATACAATTTGGAATTGTATAATGCAAAGAACAAACATTGCCGTCTGGAGCTTTGATGTAAGAGCTCATACAAGATTCCTTGAGATGTGTGATTATTTACTCTTAAAAACCATTTCTGTACTACAGAAAGAAGAATTCTTTGAAAAATAGTTCATATTTTTAAGCCTGTACGACATTCATCCGATTTTCCAATTAAACAAATTATATTCACCTTAAAAGCTGTAAAAAATACATCGTAAAAACAAACGTCTTTAAGAAATTCTACAGAAAAATAGACTAAAATTAAACAAATATAACCTAATACCTTCTACAGCATTTCAGTTCGAACAAAAAGAAATCAATTAGTTGTTTTTACTTTTATACCTTCAATCCTCTAATTACCTAGATGCACAATGAGAAAATCCATACGAGCACAATACGAACATTTAACATCCCACTCTATATTATATATTTTGCGATTATTATAATCGTTTTTAAACTAAATAAGGCATGACACCTGCAGTGAAAGACTATTATATTTGTGAGAACACAAACACTATAATCTCTGGTATATGCCAGGTATTTGCCAGGCTTTATAATACATATTTTGTATCAAGATTTTGGAATTACTATTTCTGTAAAATTGAAAGAATTTGTATATTATTTTGAGGTTTCTTTTATAAATTATTCAAAGTATTACACTTTACTAGCTGCATTCTCCCGTTATCGTGCATGATTAAAAATGTAAAGTGTTGCTCGATTATACCATGATTCTTTAATTGGAAGAAATGGTATTTGAAGCAATATTTTTTGAATAGTAGTGGAATTTCTATTTCAGTATGTATTGTATCATTTTCGATTTATAGTTATCAGCCATGATGATTTAGTTTGGTTTTTTCTTATACATGTACATTTATAATTCTCTTAGGATCAAAAAAAAACAGAAAAAAGGAGATTATACATATGTGGTGATCGGAGCCTGAGGATATCAAGTTTATAATTTAAATTTAGCCATTCTACGTAAATTACATATAAAAGAGTTATTCAAATACTCTGCACCCATTCATTTAAGATGGCCACAATTTTTGTAACATCATGTGCTACATGCAGTAATGTATCACTCACATTTTTGCTGTTACAGCTGTGGGAAGGCTGCTTTTCTTATAAAAAAAACAGACAGCGCGAATGCGTTTACACACTATACCTTTGATATTATTTTCCGGGCATTGGCAGTTACATTCATTTAAACACAATTTTCATTTCTAACAGTACCCTACTCGGCAGTCCTTTTCGCCTATCGCACTTACCGATACTACGTCATATTGCTCAGTGTTTTCATATTATTTAACATAAATAAACTTTTATTGCTTAACAATCTACTAAAAATTAGTGTTAATAATTTATAACATTTTAACTATAATTCATACTTTATACTGGTATTGTCTGAAACTAATTTACTCTATAAAGAAGTAAAAATTATTATAAACCAATCAAGGAATAATATGAACATAAAATTAACGAAAAATACCACCTCAGAAATAATAAAGCGTGGGCACTAAGAACTGAAATGATAGGAAAATTTGTTTTACTTTCTAATGATAGGAATGTTTTGTTAAAATTTTTGATTACTGTATGCTCACACGTTGCTTTCACTCATCCTAATTAATTAATTAAGCAGAATTCTGCTGTAGTAACCTCTTGTCGTCAAGGCGAACTTCATCAAATACGTTTGTAAAGTACAACTGTCCAATATTTTTTGATTAAGAGCGAAATTTTATTGTCCCAAGATCACAAAGTTATTACCATAAAGAAAAGAGATGTAGAACGCGATCTCCTATATATAAATCTATAAAATACATAAATTTTATCTAATCCTAGTGTAATATTGTATGTAATCTTATCTAACATAAGAAGAATAGTAGAATAATAAAAAGATATCTAGCAAATCCTGCTTGTATTATAACATATATATACTTATTTCTTAGTCATTTTGGTAATAGCCAGTCTGATTCATGTCTACATCAAAAGCTAAGAACAAGGATACGTTTGTTTAGTAAGACACATATTATAAATTTCAGTTTTCAGACATCTCAATTTAGTTTCTTTGAAAAAACGCTGAACAATTTCAGCGGCATTTGTACGTCCCAATGTTCAACTTTTTCCTTAATTCTATTAGGGATTGTATCATGCTTAAGCAATGCTCTTCCACATTTGCGTCTGTAATCATCTACTCTAAAATTCAAAGAACAAACTTTGCTAGCTGGAGCTTTGATGTAAGAGCTCATAAAAGATTCCTTCAGGTGTATCATTGTTTACTTTCAAAAACCATGTCTTTGCTAGAGAAGAATTCTTTGTAAGGTAATTCATTTTTTAAACCTGTGACTTACAGGTTGAGATGAATTACGATTAATCTGATTTTTCAATTAAAAAATTTTTATTTACCTTAAAAGCTATAAAAAAAACACCGTAAAAACAAATATCATTAAGAAATTATACAAAAAAACAGACGAAAACGAAACAAATATAACCTAACACGTCCTACAATATTTCAGTTCAAACGAACAGAAATCAATCAGTTGTTTTTACTTTTATACCGCCAACCCTCTAATTGGACCTCTACTTTATTTCTATATTTTGCGATTATTATAGTCAAACGATAATGATAATAATAACGATCATTATTAAACTAAATATGACATGTCACCTATAGTGAAAGACAATTATTTTTGTGATAAAACGAATACCACAATCTCTGGTATAAGCCAGGTATTTGATATAAAACATTCCAATATATCTTGTATCCAGATTTTGTAATTACTTACAATATTAATAGAATGTTACATTAATATTATTTGAGGTTTCCTTTATAAATTATATAAAGTTATTGTAAATTATGAAAAATATTACACTTTATTAGGCTTATTCTAGTAGTATGTGAAATGTTGCGCGATTATACCATAATTCTTCAATTGGAAGAAATGATATTTGAATCAATATTTGCTGAATAGTGAGGCAGGAATTTCTATTTAAATATGTATTATCTATTCAATGCATAACTAAAACCTATATGTTCAATGTTTTTTTTTATAGTTATCAACCGTGATGATTTTTTTTTCTAGTCAGTCTGTATCTTCATGCAGTTGCTGTGTTCTAGTAGGTTTTTGCATTCCACATACAGCTCGCAGTCTTTAAGCTATTGGAGTCACTCCCTACATTATGTTTAAGTTAGCATTCTCATGTGCTATAATCGGCTATAAATGAGAAAAGAAAAATAAAGAAAAATGCGACTCTATTATAAAATAATTAATATCCGAATCCGATATGTTCTAAATGAAACAATTACTTTAATTAACGTCAAAAACTTATTTCTACACCCAATATAAGTCAGTTTTTTATTTGTATTATATAATTTAATATTGTTGTAGGAGTGGGACATACAGAAGATACCTACTACCTGTTTGAAAGGCCAGAATACAAGAGAAACCAGGATGACACCTACATGTCCAAGAAATTATCGAAAATCTTTACTAATTTTGTTAAAAATGGGTAATTACAATTTACTGATCTATTAATTGCAGGAATTATAATATTATATGTAAGATTTTCATAAAATTCGTCAGTTCATCTGTGGCTTTTGGATTAAAGAGCTTGATGTTAAACAAGTGTTCTCACTTGATTAATACTGGAAAGATATTGTTATTATATCATGTGTTTGTTTATATAAAAACTTATTGTCAGTACAGTAGTTTATGCCAATCAGTTGCCAGTGACCAGTGACAATTGAAAGAACAGACTTCACGCTTTACATTTGTCCATGCATTCATATTTTATGATGCTCGTCAGTCCCTTGGCTAGTATGGTATAATATTCAAGATGTTGGTGAACGTTAAAAAGCATGGTTTGAGAAGTCCTTTCTCTAATGCTTTAGTTCTTACACGAATCATTGCATTTTATATATTTAATTATACGACTGCAGTTAGTCAGTGACTTTTCGAATGAAAGATATTTAAAAAAGACGTTTAATTTCACAATATAATTTCCTTTTAACTCCGAATTTTTTTCCCATCCGAATAATAGAATCCCTCAAGGAAATCAAAATAGGCGTCTGTTTTAGTCATGGCCTCTTTGCTTGACCCAAATATTTTAACACCCAGCAATCTCTTTGGGTTTGGAAAAAGATAGCAGTTCGTAGCCCAATAACTGGTTGGTGGCTATAGTGACTACACGCGTCCATATCTTAATTGAATCACAGATTTTCCTTCACTAAAGATGGTCCTTTTTGTTTCAAATCAATATCAAATATCTAGTAACCCGTGATCTCGGTGATCGATAAACCCGTGATTTCGGTGATCGATAAACCCCTTTTAAAATAATCCATATTGGTTGAGTTCTGGTGATGTATCCACGTTTCGAAAAGACGCATAAACTTGTTGTGACTGCGGCTGAAGATCGCCTAGGACTTGAAGAGGTCATGAATGGTGATGATAGTGCAAAGTCCCCGTAGTATTTATTAAGCGTTAAAGCACGCCATTAAACATTTCATCAAGAAAACAATTCTTTTTTCGACAAAAATCGAGATGTTTGGTGTCAATGACTATCAAATACAAAACTAATGACGCAGCTTATTCAAAATGTCGTAGTTATATATTAATAGATAGCACCAGGGGACAGCAGTTATGTTATGTTATGTATTGTTACTGTGCTGAATATTCACACATTCACTTGGTTGTCATTATCTGTAGCATTTTCTCGCTGATTAACTCTCTCCATATTTTCTACATCTTCTTCTCTAAAGTTTCTTTAAACGTATTGATCCCTTTTCGAATAAGATGAATATTTAATGAATCAGTTGTGTAATTTATGCCCGAGAAAAACTTCATAGTGTCTGGCTTCTCAAAATCCATGCTACAATCATTCTGACTCGTTCTCTTCAGGCTATAACCTAAACAAACATGAACTCTTGCATTTATAAATGAATTTTAACAATCATCTAATATAATTATTGTTAAAAGAACTGTTAAATAAATAAATAATAGTAGAAATCGTTTTAGAAACCCAACGCCAGTAAAAGACCCACTGCTCGACAATATATCCTGGCCAAGAGTAACCAAGCAACAGTTCCCTTATGTGGAAATCAATAGGCGTTTAAAAGTTGTGTCGGAAAACTTCAATGAAAAAAGGTATCGAATATGGGAATATCTCTACCAAACCTACGGAGACAAACCGTACAAAGTGTATTAAATATATTCGCCTAGACATTACTAATTACATTTTTTTAAATTGTTTTTGCATTATTTACCTTAACCAACTTTCTTGTTAAATTTAATTTAATTACATACTCTAAAATAATAAACATTCAAAACAGTATCAAAGGTAATGAAATACTATTCTAGTATAGCAAAGATGATCAAGAATGTTAAAATGATTTAGATAAGTATGCAACGACTTGGTATTCTAGTTCCATGAATTTAGCATTTGAAAAATGTATCGCCAACATAATAGAAAGCTTTATAGGGTTTTATTCAGATAAAACAAGCTGTCTGAGGGGTATATATATATATATATATATATATATATATATATATATATATATATATATATATATATATATATATAGAATATTTGATATCGGGATACAAAACGATCGTATTTTCCGTACGAAATAAATGTATAACATAATAACGTAGTTAGTAAAGATATCACGGGTATCTTCACTAACTACTTAGCATGTTATACATTTACTACGTACAGAAAATACGATCGTTTTATATGCCGATATCAAATATTCTAAATCAGTAGCCCGATAATAATGATAATAACCTAATTATAACTGACGCGTATTTCATTTAAACTCGTATCAATTATATATTCTCGGATAATGAAATACGGCGCCCAAAAGGAACAGCGCTAGGAAATGTGAACCAGATAATCAGCACGTGACTATAATAGAATAGTAAATGTGACATATCAAAATTAACTTGTTGAAACTATTCGTGACACGTACAAGACATCATACAAGAGTCGATTCGTGATCATAAAATAAAAATAACTACCCCGTTATATAACGCCGCCCGCAGTTAGTGTCAAGCAATTTGACAAATTATATTTGATATTACCGGTTGCCTATGCATGCAAAATGTCTCCCGTGACAATCGGCACATTATAACGGAATGATGTTCATTCAGAGCTATAAAATACATACATATATTTTGAATGAACTTAGCTGGTCTAGCACGTTCGTTTGGTTTGCCTCGGTATAAAAGTATTAGTATAGGATGTTCTAACATTTTCATAATACGAATTAAATAATTGAATACAATAATTTTATAGGAATCGGTTTATTGTTTTTAACACTGAGTTAATGAACCCATTGTACAACTGAAGAAATGAAGACTATTGATAAGGTGAACTGTTAAGCTGTTGTTGGCATAAAGTTTCCTTTCTTAACTCATTTTTCTTCAAAAGGCATAATTTAAAAATACCTGTTTTACTTACCATTCAAAGAAAAAATATGTTACTGATAGATAAGGTTCGAGGTAGAAATCAATAGCAAAAAACCGGATTTGTTAACCATTAGAGCACATTTCCAAATTATTATTACCATTACCATTCATTTTCCATTTAATGGCCATAAATATACTGCTACGATGTCGCTGTAGATGGTTTTCTTGGACTAACTAAGAATCTTTTGCACTTGGGATTGTCGTAGTAAATTATCTTTTTATCGCCAGTTACTATAGGTTAGAGAGAATTCTTGCTTGTACCAGGAAAGTAATGTTGCAACGAAAGAACCATGATGTTGGAAAGGTTCCAAATTGTATTTTCCATCTTTTGGACCTTTCTTGTAGCATTTAAAAGCTTGGAAATAGTTGATTCATAAACTGCTAAACTCATACCATACGAACTGATTTGTAGACACATAGGGTGAGATAATCTCTAAAATAAGTTTTAGAACAGTCTATAGAATAAGTTAGAATATACCTTAGAATAAGATAAAATAGTATATGGAATAATATTTAGATTCAGATCAGATAGATTCAGATAGCAGATCACTTACTGAAGCGATCTTCTACAAATCAGTATAGCTAACAGGTGAATTGAAAAGTGGCCGGCGTACTATAGTAAAACACATTTTGTAGGCAAAATTAGTTTTTTTTATTTAACATAATTCCCTTCCATTCAAAGGTGATACACTAATTATGGCGACCCTCCAACTTTTCGATATGATTTTTGTAATACGATTTGTCCATTGCTTCAAATAGGCCTCTATTTTGGCGATCACCTCTTCATTCGATGCAAATTTCTTCTCAGCGAGTATTGTTTTGAGATCTGAAAACAGAAAATAGTCGCTGGGGGCCAGATCTGGAGAATACGGTGGATGAGGAATCAATTCGAAGCCCAATTGATGGACTTTTGCCATCGTTTTCACTGACTTGTGACACGGTGCGTTGTCTTGGTGAAGCAGCACTTTATTTTTCTTCAAATGCAGCCGTTTTTCCGCGATTTCGTCCTTCAAACGTCAATTAACGCTACGTAGTAGTCGCTATTGATGGTCCTTCCCTTTTCAAGCTAGTCAATGAAAATTATTCCATGCGCATCCCAAAATACAGACGCCATAACCTCACTGGCCGTCTGTTGCGTTTTTCCACGCTTTGGACCGGGTTGATCGTGTGCAGTCCACTCGGATGACTGTCGATTGGACTTCGAAGTAAAATGATGGAGCCATGTTTTATCTTTTGTCACATATCGATACAAATAATCCAGGTTATTACGCTTAATCATCTTCAAACACTGCTCGGAATCATCAACTCGTCGTTATTTTTGGCCAAAAATCAGCTCGCGCGGCACCCATTTTGCACAGAAAATTCTCATACCCAAATATTCGTGAATGATATAATGTACACGTTCAGTTGGTATTTTTGGAATGTCTGCTATTTCATTCAATCTCAATTTACGGTCATTCAAAATCATATTGTGGCTTTTTTAAATGTTTTCGCCGGTAACAACCTCTTTTGGACATCCACTGCGTTCACCGTCTTCGGTGCTCATTTCACCACATCTAAACTTAGCATACCAATCTTTGAGGGTTGATTTTCCTGGGGCAGTGTCCGGAAACTCGGCATCAGACCAAGTTTTTGCTTCAACTGTATTTTTTTCCTTCAAAAATCAATATTTTTTCAACACACGAAAGTCCTTTTTATCCATTTTTTTCACAATAAAAAAAGTTACTTCGCCCAAAATGCATATAACATATAAACAAACAATAAACATATAACAAACTAATGATCCAACAGCTGTTAAATGTATACACGCATCTTTTGAAAGTTATGGCTAACTAAAAAATACAGATTTAATTCTACTAGCGACATCTATGTGTCAGGCCGCGGACTTCTCAATTGACTTGTTATATAATCGACATCATATAATAAAACTCATCGCCCGTGGGCAGATTGTTGAGGTCCTAATAAATTAATTAAAAAAAATGCTAAACCCTCTGAAAGTTCTTTAACAGTATAAGGTGGACATAGTCCAATAAGTCTTGCAATCCACTGCCTTCATACATTTTTCGTCTTCAGAATGTTCTTTGACATAAAGTTCAATATCGCCACTTTAAACCATTAAAACCAAAACCGGCCACTGGAATATACCGAGTCAGAATCACCATAAACTTTTAAAAATGTTTTGGTGGTACTTGGTTGCAGATATCTTCAAAACAAGCAACAAAAGTAACAATTGTCGAAAATAATATTTTGGGCGTCCCATGATTGGCATCTGTATACTCTGTTGAATAACTCAATAATATTAATCGGAAATCGTTTGTTTTATATAGAGAAATCTAAAAACCATATTTCGCATTTACATACAAGCACCTAATGTACCCTTTTGTCTAAATTTTGCACGATTTGGATAAAGATACTGTTAAGTCGCATAATTTTAAGGGAGAATTCTGATCACTAAAATAAATTGTTCATAACAATATCATCAACTTTGCGCTGGAGAGGCTCCGAAAGAGTCACCTCTTAACCAAGCTCATTTTAAAAGATACCTCCAGCTCAATATCTGACCATACGCGACGAAACACTGACACAAAAACTGTACTATACTTCATTGCGCATTGTTCCCTACTATAGATTAGCTAAAATTAAACTGCCAACTGTCAAATAGTTTTTTAGGAATAAAACTTTGTCGTATAAATAGCGGTATATTTAATTCAAAAATCAAATCTTTCTACATCCTAGAAAATTAACTGTTTTTCATTAAAGTGAACTTTAATGTTACACTGGTTAATTGTGTAATTAAATATTATAAATAGCTATGTTTAAATATGTGCTAAAATGTTTCCTGTTTTTTTTACGTTCAATAATTAAAAGCCTGTCCATTACTATTTAAAATAAAATGTATCTTTTATGTATTATAATTTGAAAGAAATTCAATATCTATTAACTGTATAATAAAATATTTGCAAAGTATGTGCACAAATAGGACTCATAATGTCTATTTATTGTGTATAGTATACACTTTATATATCTATAATATTGATAGAACACTGGGTCTGAGAAAATGTGTAATTTTTATTAAAATTCAGCTGTTTTAATAATGTAAACATAAACTTAATTAAAATAAATATTCTTCATTGTTGTCAAAATTTCTTTGCTTTAATGTATGTAGTGCTGTGATTTCACAGGTTAGAGAACATTTGTAGTTTCTGGTTGAAATACTAAAGAAAGTTATTGCCACAAACTTCCTCTAGAAGTGGCTTAACTTCATTGAGAACATTCTGCAGAAAGTCGACACAGGAGAGACTCTCATTGAAATATACAAGGGCTGCACTAAATCCTTCTAAGTTACTTACAATTCTTGACACCATCAGGCACCATCAAGAAAGTATTTTCTTAGAAAACCAAGCTAGAAGTAACTGGCGGTAACTTCCCCAACTTTCTCTTTCAGTACTGAGTTTAAAATGCTCAGATTATTTGATTTGAAGCTTGATTTGCAATAATTAATCTTAATTTTAACGATTTGATAGTGGTGATTCTGATGTCTACGGTGAAGAACAACCTGATGGTCAAAAGTTCGATAAAAATGAGTTGCAAGACTTGTTGGACGAAAACCCAATTCAAGTTCACAAATAATTTTTAGACAGCTTAGCAATTAATTCTATTGAATTAATCAACTGTTTATATAGGAAGATACAAAAGGTTATCCAAATAATCATCAGACGAATGGACTGGTAACAATTTCAATATCGTGGTTTCATTGGCGTCTCACATACTGTAAATGGCGATGAAAATGTTATCTACTACAATGAATTTTGCGATGAATCAGTTCAGAAAAGCCCTCTACACCAACACCGAAATGAAATATTCATGACCATAATATATTGCTGAGCATTTGATCGAATTATAATACATGATGGTTAGGAAATGTGGAATAAGTTAAATTTATCGATGAAGGGATCGCTGGCAAATCTACGTAGTTCTCTCGCTCATCACCATATTGCCAGAAAGATGGGAAAGAGTTGTAGAAAATGATAGAAAATATTTTGATTAATATATATTGTACGAATTTTTCTAAAATAATGCGTTCTTAATATTAAAAATTTATTGCTAAAATATTTAACACTTGAGCGATAAAAATTACTGGATAATATTTCCAGATCATATTCGATAAGGTCTATATTTTCTAATTTTATATCCACAACATAATTCATTCATTCTAATCTATATCAAGTACAATTTTAAAAACGTGGATTATTTTTTATATTGATTATAATATTATAATATAATAAAATATTATATTAATTAATTATATTAATATATATATATATATATATATATATATATATATATATATATATATATATATATATATATATATATATATGTATACGTATATGTATATGATACATATAATATTTAGTTTTAATTATGCCTAATTACACAAATATATTACTTTAAACTAATTACATACTAGAGTGTGCTAATTGTTATTCTACCTTCATGTTAGACACATGTTTGTGATCAACTTTACGCAATTGCTAATCATTTTATCGATTGCTTGGTAAAACAAATGTACCATCTTGTTTAAATAATGCACAACTATTTGAGTGTCGTTCTCGTATCTCTGCTATTTAGTATAAGTGCTATTGATTTAGTAAATTTGTGGCATATTAACACTACAAACTCAATAAAATACATATTATTTTAGGATGAAAATCTACAAGTTGAAACGAAGAATGGTATCGTACAAGGACTCAGAGAACAAACTCAATCCGGTCACATGTTTTACAGTTTTTCTGGTATACCTTTTGCCCAACCTCCTATTGGTGACTTGAGATGGCGAGTAAATAGAAGATAACATTATCGTACATATAAAATTTAATAATTCAATAGAGCCCAAAACCTTCAACAAATTGGGAAGGTGTCCTGGATGCAACGCATGAGGGTTCTTGCTGTGTAGCACCGCAAGAAGATAGTGCAAAATATATCCAATTCATCTTCAAAGGATCTGAAGATTGTTTATACTTAAATATATTTACGCCAGAGGTTATTATTTTTACTTATTCTAAAATAGCGAATTTTTAACATATTTTATTAAAGCATCCTAAGCTGGTCACTAGCTTGTTACCGGTTTATATTTTTATCCACGGTGGTGGATATTTTGCTGGATGTTCAAGCCGATTGCTCTACGGACCAGAAAATTTCATGGAACATGATGTCATTTTAGTCACGATTAATTACAGACTCGGTGTTTTTGGTAAGCAATCATCGTCATTAAATCCAAGACCACTCTTCCAGGAAACGTTTCCAGGATTCCTGAGTACCGAAGACTTAGAATGTGCCGGAAATTGGGGAATAAAGGATCAGATCTTGGCTATTAAGTGGATTAAAGACAACATAAGGTCTTTTGGTGGTGATGATGGAAGAATCACTGTGGGAGGTCAAAGTTCTGGTGCCGCAAGTGTTAATTTACTTTTGCTAGTACCACAGGCGAGAGGATTATTTCAAAGTAAGTTTCCGATTATCAGAATTAAATTGACTCGCACAAAATATGCTTATTTATAAGGAACAAACAGTTGAGCAAGATATATTTTAGGTGCAATTATGCAAAGTGGTTCCATCTTATGTCCATGGTCCAATCAAACAGATTCAAGAGAAATTGCATTCACTTTAGGAATATTAATGGGAATTGAAACAAATAGTAGTAAGGAACTTATGAGACAACTAAGACTAGTTGATCAAAAAAGACTAACCAAGTCCATAGAACAATTTCTTATCTTAGTAAGTATTATATGTAAACAGCAGCAGATTTATTGGATCAAAAAAGTAAATGAGGTTTTCAATTCTACGTAGAAAGAGCGGATCTCTTCTTAAGATTATATAAGACTTAAAGCCTATCCAATATAGCAGTGAACACACGCTATTTCAATTTATGACGTCAAAAGATGCAATATTGACGCATTTAACATTGAAATTTTACGCATTTTAATTCACTTTAGCTTCGATATATAACAAAATTCTAATATAAATTAAAGAATGAAACAAAAATGTTATAAAATATAATTTATTTTAACAATACAGTATATCTAATGTATATATTATCGAAGGTCTTAAACTACAGTTAATTAAACAGCCACGATAGTTTATAGGCTAGTGTTTTTCTATTCATATTGAACACTTCTATACCACTTATGGTATCTCCTAGAAGATTAATCTACCTAGTTAATACTTGTACATCCGAGTAATATATTTTATTTTTATTAGATAACATATTTACCTTTTTATGTATAGCTCTTCCCTTCGTTGCTGTGTTTTCTTGTCAAATCATTCTGATATCACTGTATTTCTTCCTTAGTTTCTTCTGCGTACATTTTTCTTGGTAAAACTAGATTTAATCACTCTATTCTCTCTAGTGCATTTACCATATCAGCAAAACAGCAAAACTACTACAATTTAATTATTTGATTGCTCTATACAATCTAAACAATTACACACATATCTATGCACATAAATCCTTAACACCCTACACGATTTTCTACAGTTATCCTATATTAATTATATACTCACCTTTATTTGCGTCTACTCTCGTCACCCTTTATTTGTATTGTCAGCATTGAATTGTAATCCCACATCCAGGAAGTTTAATTCACTCACTGTCACATTCTGAACGAGCATTCCAGTCAATAACCAGGCTGTGAATTTCCAATCTAACACTAGTTAACAATTCCACCATTTGTCAATGTTCTTCTATATGTCCGATGAAGTTCAAACCGAAAGGTGTTATTGCCGACCTTGTATTGTTTTATAAATATCCAAACAGTTCTTGCTTGTATATCTTTCTTGGCTTGCACATTTACTGTAGTAATTATTTGTCATATCCTACAACAATTCTATTTGATAGAACATGTAGTGATAGGGAAGAAAACATTACAATCTATGACCATATTAGTCAACCATCTGATCTGCTGTTTATTTTTTTCAGGCTTATTTAAAAAAAGTAAATTACATAAAACACATTTATATTTACCAAGTGATAATTTGAAATATCTCATTCTTTAATATGGTATTTTCAAAATTTAATTTATTTTTTTGCGAGCCAAAACTTAATTACAGCTTTTGCCGACCACTTGTTGGGATATTGTTATTTCTATCATAAAGAAAAAATTATCTGCAATAAATCAAAACATATTATGATTTACAAAACCTAATCTAATCCTTTTCCATCAACTTTTGTTTTTTTTTTGCACTCTTTTTATTGGCGTCTTACCAAGGGTCTTACTTTCCATACTAAGCCCAGAACGAATACGTGACATTGCTCGTACACCACCACTACTCAATCTCACATCATAAATTAAGTTAAATATTTGTTCGGCTGTCGTTCGTGTTGGCAAAGGCTTACAAAACAAAAACTCTTAATAAATAGCATTCTCAAAATCATATGCATCGATTTGCAAGGAAAATTAATGACATGATTTCAGATGGCTTACAACTATTTTTCTTCGTCATCTGCTATATTCACAATACTATATTTTACCGTGTTATTCGACAACGCTAACTGTCTTATTTTTCTGTGCTGTTTTTTTTAACAATAGAGTAATGAGAGATATTATCTTCCTGCCAATAGGGATGGAATAGAATGAAAGATTGATTGATTTGAAAGGAGCCAAATTGATGGTCTAAAATAATATTTCTTCCTTAATGTATAGTTTTTAAAATTTACAGATCACAGGTAACAGTCATTAGATATAAATGTTATTAACTTGATGCACTTTTCTGAGAGCTCTTTTAAAATTCTCCCAGTAATTAGGTCAAAACCAGGAGCTTTTAGCATTGATTTCTTTAAGAACTGTTTGTTTTAGTTCCTTAACTGTACATTTCTCATGCGGCAGATCCATTTGAAACGTAGTGTTAAGAAAGTCAACTATGATATTTTCCTCTGTTGCGGATATTTCAGAGGGATACAGATTAAATACTGTTTTAAGTGTTTAGTACTTCCGCTATATCTTTATCACTCCTAGCCCAGGAATTGTTGTCAATTTCAATGGGTGAATTATGTTGTTGAGGTTTTTTAATATTTTTTGTTACTTTCCAGACAGAATATTCCGTTGCATTAGTTGGCGTTAAGTTTTCTAAACATTTTTGAATTCCTTGATTTTGTTCCTTATTTATAAGCTGTTTAGCTCTTTTGTTGCCTTGCTGACCTTTCTCTTGTTTTCTTCTGTTTTCATTTCTTGCCTGGTTTTTTGCAGTTTTCTCTTTTCAGCAGTTTTTTGTTTAATTGTAGATGAAATATAATTGAACTTTTGATATAGCGCTTACCATGCGGCCTCTTGTATAGTTTTTGTTATATTGTTGTATTATTTGCTGCTGTTCCTGTATACCTTTCTGTTTGAGAGGTAAATTTAGGAATATTAAACTGTCTAATTTCTCTCTAAATAATGGCCAGTTAGTTTTAGTATTATGCAAAGAAGGTGGTTTTGTTTTGTTGATAATATTTGTGCTAACCGTTATAATAAATGATGACTGATCAGATGATAGATCAAAGCATGATTCAGCTTTGCACGTTTTGGTCTCAATAATTTTTGTAACACAAAAGTCTATGGTATCGGGAATTTTATTTCTATCTGATGATAAATATGTTGGCTCACCAGTAGATATATGCTGTAAATTATGTTCCTTCACTGTTCTGACCAAACCTCTACCTTTTGGTGTTATTAATCTAGAACCCCACATTACATGTTTTGCATTTCAGTCTCCTCCGCAATGAATCTATTACCCAACGTATTAAAGAAACCGTGGTATTGTTCTACCTTGTTGCTGTGTTTAGGTGAACAATAGATATCACTCATTGTTAATGGCCCGTTGATAAAGAATAAACCAAAGTTTAATTAATTTGATACTGGAATATGTTGACACCTATCGCACCACTACACTATTTTTGATGACAATTGTTTTCCAGTTTTCGATATGAATGATCTTATAGTTTAACTAGCGACTAACTAGTGCAATGCTGATACTAAATTAAATACACTACAGAAAAAATATGAACGTTGTATATAAAAACATAGCGGCCCGCTCCGACTTTGCACGGGCATAAAATATATATGCCTATGTCACTCAATGAAAACATGATTAAAATCGATCCAATATTTTTGGTTCATTCATTACTGCCCTTGGCCTGCACGCATTAAATTTGGAGTAAAACAATTCCTCTTCCCCTATACTTACTATGAAGATTTCCTGCTATCTTTGGAATATCTAAATTCATACAATTTTTATTACATTACACATTTTTAAACGCAAATTTTAAATTTGTAATATCTCCGAAAATATTTGTTTAATTTACATGCTGTAAGGAACCATATTGATCTATATTAATTGCACACTGTATTTAAGGTACTTAATTGGATAAGGATTAATGCCGTATTGCTTAAAATAGCTTCGTAAATAAGCCATTTTCTCACGTAAAAAGTTAACAATAAAAATGGTTAATGTGGGTTATCCCTAAAAGATAAACATATACCATCGGGGACTTTTTTGTAGACCTTTATATGGTGTACAATACTGTAGTACATTAATTTGATCTAACTCGTAGGGTTAGGAGTGTTTTTGCTAATTGCTAAATAAGCCTAAAAAAATAGGTTAATTTACGACATCACGTTAGAAACCTCTAAAATTAGCAATGTTGCCTTAGTATATTATGCATGTATTATACATATAAACCTTCCTCTTGAATCACTCTATCTATTAAAAAAAACCGCATCAAAATCCGTTGAGTAGTTTTAAAGATTTAAGCGCACATAGGGATATAGGGACAGAAAAGGCGACTTTGTTTTATACTATGTAGTGATATATTATTTTTCCTGGAGGTTAACACCATTGTTATCGCCTTTATTACTTTCGGTGCAGGAGTGATCACTTACTGTTTCTCACTAAAATCTATTTCCACAATTTAACTTTTGATTCCTACAAAAATTACTCCTTATGATCACGTCAATATAACAATTAAATTAACTCTTTTTACAGCAACTAGCTCGTATGCCCGTAAAAGGTTTGCCTTTTACTCCAGTTGTTGAGCAGCCTCACGAAGATGCCATACTGACCAATTATACCTATGACCTATTAAGAGCCGGTAATTATTTTCATGTACCTGTTTTAGCTGGAATCACAAACTTTGAAATAGGTTACATCGAGATATGTAAGAATTTGACAATAATATGGCTGGATTATTATTATAAAATTTATATTGCAGTGCCTAATCTGATTAAACAATTTTTAATCACATTACTGAACATATCCCCGGGAATAATGGTAAGAAATATAAACTCTCTCGCAGATAAATATGCTATTGGAAAGAGAATACAGCATTTCTTCACTGGTAGCAATCATTTTTCTGAAGATAACTTTACGGTAGTTATGCAGGTAATTGTTTTCTCATATTAAGCACTAATTTTCCAATTTATAAAATAATTTAAAATCAAAAAAATAAATAATTGTAAATCTAATTTATTAAAATTTGACAGAATAAGCGATGACACTATTTTTAGTTATATATGTTAGGTGCTTGTATGTATTCCGATAATTTTTCACATAAAAAAGCCATTTATTAAGAAAATTATATGTTAATCAAAATATTTTCCATAATTTTTTACAAGTTTTTCCCATTTTTCTTGCATTATGATAATACCGTGTCCAAAAAATGATTTTGCTTAGGTAGGTACCCAATAATCGAGCCCATTTTTTCATTGATATAAAAACCACAACTTTTAAAGTTAAACAACCCTAATACTTTATAAATTAAAGCCAACTTACGTGTAACAAAAACTCAAGTTATTGTACTTTTGTCGTTGCTTACTTCAACAATTACTCCTGGATGAAATATTTACCTCAAATAATTTATTATTACATCAGTAAATTGTCTGAACTGTTCCTTAATAATAATAATTAACAATTTTATACTAGTATCTGAATGACGATGAATATTACTGGCCAATACAGAAGGGATTAACATACATATCTAGGAAAAATCCTGTGTATTTTTACCTCTTTTCATATGAAGGCAACATGGGACTTACTGGTTTGGAATCTATAACGAATATAACGGAAAAAGTAGCAAAAGGTACGTGTTGAGTTAGACCGTTGAGAAAGTTTCCGATGGTGCCTTAACTAGACTCTTTGAATGTATAAATATGAAAATTCGTACAGTGGTTATGCAATTTATTGCACTTGAAAATAAATTACGTCATAATACATCCATAGCCGGCGTTTGAGAGATCAATTAGGTTCCCAATAGGAAGAGTTTTATATAAACATAGAGTCTATCCAAAGTTGGTGTGAACATACGTCATGTTAATTTAAGACGCCAATACATCGCAATCTTGCCGTATCAACTCTGAGTTTTAGTTCAGTTTGGTATTGGCATATAACAAAATCCTAATTTAAATAAAATAAAGAAACAAAAGTGTTATGAAATATATATAGTTTATTTTATCACATATATTATTGAATAATTTAAACTGCAGTTAATTAAACAACCACAATAATTTATAGGTTAGAATTGTTTTATTATATTTACATTGAACTCTTTTCCACACCACCTATGAGGTAGAGTTCTAGGCGCGTTTTTTATGTAGTGATATCTCCTTGGAGGCCTATCGACCTAATTAACAATTGTATATCCAAGTAATGTATTTTACTTTCATTAAAGACCATATTCACCTTTTTATGTTTAGTTCTTGTTTCCTTCGCTGGTGTGTTTCCCTGTCAAGTCATTTTGATATCACTGTATTATTCATTTTTTCTGCTTTGCATTACTTGTGTACACCAGTCTTGATAAAATTCATCATTGAATTATCCCTAATGCATTTGCTACATCTGCAAAACAGGTTTTTTTTTCTCCTCGCACATTTTAACCAAATACTCATATATATTATGACCAATTACACGCATATCTAATGGACATACCTCTAGTTGTTTCCACTCTCATCGCCTTGTCTTGTAAATGATCAGCATTCAATCATAATCCCATATTCAGAAAGTTTCATTTCTCGAACATTTGTTCACTTTGTTGATTGTTCCATCATTTCTCAATTTCTTCTTCAATGTGTCTGATCAAGGTCATTCAAACCGAAGGTACTATTAGCCTTATTTGCTATATTCAATGAATTATTAATAAATGTTATGACTAATATAACCTAATCAATTATTATTCCAACGTTAACCCTTTTCCATCAACTTCAATTGTCTTAACACTATTTTTATTATCATCTTGCTGAATGACCGTTATTATCACTGGGCCCATTCTAAAATATCCATGTCTCATTTATATACCAAATTGAAATAATAGGTTTTTTTGATTTTATGATATGCTTTTAAAAATTTTATTCTTTTAAAAGCAATGAATTTCCATTAGATCTCTTCGATACTTTTCGAACCACCTTTCTCTGAACCAATAGTAATGACTATATAATTATGATTATATTGATATAACTACTCACCGGTTTTATACATTTGATACATTTGATTTCTGATGGTGGATTTGCTAACATCGAGATGATATTAATTCGTAACCCGCTTCGTATGAGGACTTGAATAAAAACTGCAGCAAATTAATATTGAACAGTACAAATGCTTACCTCTCTAACGAATTCTTTGGCAAGAGGGCGGCTCCATTATCTCGTTCCTGTTCGAAATAACTGATTAGAAAGATAATCTGTTCTGTCTGGCGTCGCCATTTTTAATCACAGTAATAATAAGCAGCGATTTGAATTTTATAATAACAAGAAAAACAATAAGACAACATTTGACGGTTTATAAGCTCTTTACACTATTGTTTTGAAGAATTTTGGACAACCAGATAACTCTGACATGCCGGTTCGTTTACGTGCTCCAACGTATCAGACAACATTGTATCTTTTTTTAACTGGAATAAAATGAGAAGGAAAATATTATCTGGCTCTAAAACGAATTTAAAAATTACGGTAGGCAATACATTAAACATCTTGATGACATATGTTCACAGCAATTTTGAATATATAGTATACAGGAGTATATCTTTCAAGCAGAATTGGTATGTAGGCCTCAAAATGTAGGCCTTAAATAGTCTTTCTTCTTATGTTACTTATTTTAATTAATGCATCCGTTTATTAGCTTTATATCCACTATTTCGTTCCTTTGGCTTCGTTTGTTTTCTTTCTTTTTTCCTTTCCTTGATGCTCTTTTGATTTTAACATTCAAGAATGTCTGCACTTTCTTCAAGATCACCATCTCAGATGATTTAAAGAAGATTTAAATTAATGTTTTTGTTTTCTTAGCCATTTTTCCTTTTGTATATTTTTTTCAATTTATCAGTCTTCAGTTCAGTCATCATTACCATCAACCTATAAACGGCCATCAAGATAAGTGTCCACTTAGTGTTTTTCGCCTCGCAGGACTTCACTAAATCACTAAATCTGACTGAATCACTAAATGAGTCTGACTTCCGACGGATACCTGCCACCCATTTATCAGATCTTATCTGCATGATATTGGTCCATGCCTTTTTCGGAGCTTTTCGCTGTATCTTCCATCCAAAGAAACTGATTTTGCCATAAATGCCTTTGAGGTGTATGTATATATATATATATATATATATGAAACTGAAGTCATGAAACCTCATGGACATCATCACTTAATTACAACAATTTTTTTTAGGAACTTATCATACTGAAGAGCTGTTTTACTTATTTTGGGGCTACTTTTCGAAAGATGCGTCAAAAGAGGATTTAACTATATCCAAGAAAATGCTAATGATATGGACCAATTTTATTAAATTTGGGTACAGTCCACGATATTAATTTGATTCGCAATATCGATGTTCAATAATGTTACAGAACTCCTACACCTATTCCTCAAGAAGGCCTGGATAATATTATTTGGCCCATTTTAAAGGATAATTCTCTTTATGTGAAAATAGACACGAACTTGACAGTTATTAATGAGACTTTCGGTGAATTAAATTACAACTTTTGGGATAACATATATAAAGAATATTCAGCAGAACCTTTCCCATCCAGTAAAGCTGATATCTAGAACCTATATAAATCTTTAACTATAGTCAGTTCAATAAAACGGTGAACTCACGCCATCTATATGTATGACGTCAAAGCTTCGCTATGTTGCCGCATCAACTTTGAATTTTAGTTGATTTTTACTTTGACATATAAAAAAGTCTAATCTAAATAAAATAATTGAAAAAAATGTTATCCTATATATTTTATTTTATTATTATGATACATCTAATGCATATATTAGCTCCTTCCTATTCGAAATAACTGATTAGAGAGGTAATGTGTTGGTTCTCTAATGGTTTTCTAATGGCTTCGGCATTTTCAATCAGCAAACCCCAAAACAACGTTTGCCGGTCTATAATCTATAATTATTATCACTAATGTTTAAATTGTTGTTAATGTTGGTTTGGCAGCCAGGCGAATTTTGAAGGCTGATTCGGTTACATGTTTGAATTTCTCAAACAACATTGTATCTCTTTTTAATTGGAATAAAATTGATAGGAAAATATTGTCTGATTTTAAAACGAATTTATAAATTGTGATAGGCAACACATTCGACATCATAATGACGTAAGTTCACTATTATATTGAATAGAATTTTTACTATAATATAATACGTTATTTTAGAACACCTTTTGAAATGTTATTATTTACCTTGACCTAATTGTCAATAAACGTTAAATACACTAAATATTTTATTAAACAGTATAGCATTATAATTAAGTAATAGTATCCTAACTTCAAACTAATAAATGCAACAATGTAAAATGCAACAAACTATCTAAAATGTTACAAAAATGTATTTGAAATTTCATTAATTTTTAAGACAAACAATATATATAATCTCTTCATAACTCAACTTTACGAAACTTTATTTTACAAATTACACTATTTTGAATAGATTTAAGGTTATTATTCAAAGGCCTAAAAGTAATTTCATCTATTAACTTACTTTTGATCAAATTTTTTCACACTTTAAAAGATTCAAAATTATTATCTCATTATTGAGTTTAAACTAAGAGGGGAAAACCAAATTTTCTTGATACCATTTAAAATATAGGACATTCTTTCAAAACAATAATATAACATCGCCTACAGTTAATTTAGCTTGTCATTAGTTATATTATAGTAATACCAATTCCTCGCTAGTATTATATTAAATAGAAATAACAGTGTACTAAAGATGAAAAAAATTCTAAGAAGCCGACATATCAGTTTATGAAACATTTTATAGGAGGTAAAAAGAAAATTCCAGCATAATATTGAATGTTTTAAAACAACTTCCTTGTAGATATATTCCTTTATACTTCCCACACTAATTACTAATTAATTACTATATAACAAAAGTAGTAATAGAATATTTTTCCAAATAAAGACAAGGTTAATATATTTCATGGAAAAAGGACTTACCCAATAAAAAAACACCACCATACCTAACGAAATTAATTGAGTACCTAAAAACTAAAATATGTTAAAATTTTGTGTTTTGTTTTGGTAAATGTATACCTTTATGAATTTTCTTTTATTTTTTTATTTATTAGGAAAGTAGGTCTGCTTTTCTCTTCTTTGATATTTTGGCAGATCTTCTCTTCTCTTCCCTACCAACAAATTATTATACAGCAGTATCAAGTATAATACAGTCCCAAATAGCTATCTTTACAGAATTAATGGTATGTTATATCATTCTGCACTTCTGCAGTATCTATTGTTAAAGTTCAATTGTAGGATATTATTCCGAGATTCATCTTGGCTATTTGCCTCAAGATTAATTCTTATAATACTCTTAACAAAAATATATACATAGACACGAATACATTTTTCTATGTCGTGCTGTGACTTCCAATTTTCAACCTTCTAAATTCTGAATGTATAGATTAGATTGTTTAACATCTACATTATAGATGCAGGCGAGATTCAGAATTCAGCATAGAGGCCAGATGATCCTTTTTGTCATCGACTTTAGTTGTACAACAAGCTCAGGGTAAAATTTTCGCATATGTCAGTTTCTTTCTCTTGCTGCTGTGTACATCTAATTAGAAACATGACATATTCATTGTAGGGTTAATCAGGGCGAAAAATAAAGATTATATTTAATAAAACAATTATAAAAAATTAATCATCTTAAATAAATAATAGCAGAGATTAAAATAAATGATATAACAACTACTTACTCAGTAATTGGCACTACTTACTCAGTATAGGCAGTAAAAATACTGGCAGCTAGAATAGCATAGATAATATAATAGTATCAAAAATGAATATATCGGTAAAAAATAGGTTAACTTTCTATACATATAATATTAGGTCTTTGGTTTCTGCAGATCCGTATGCACGATATTTTGAACTTCGTAAGAGTGTCAGTGCATCCCAACATACATGCTAACCAGCTAAATATGCAACATGATAATGAAGTGCGTAGACTAAAACCTTTAACAACATCTGATCTGATTATTGGTCATATATAGACCTTGGAATATGCTTTAGAATAAAACTAATTAATTTAAATATTATTTTTCACAGGAGATCTTAATGAAATGATTTTCTTCTTTAATGATGGCATATACGAGTTTTTATTGAATGAATTGAGAAAGAGGATTGCATGCTGATTTTTGCATATCAAATAAAGAATCGATGAGGAAACAATGAAGGAATTATTTAGTATCACGCAAGATTCCGCACTATTACATTATTATTTATTACAATTTTATTATTGAGTAATTTTAGAGACGAATTGATGCTTGTGTTTTTACATATTGATTAAAAAATTATATCTGTTACTTTAGATGTTGTTTTTTCTCTTTTTCTTCTTAAAATTAAATATGTTCATGAAAGGTGAATGGTGGTTTTCAAAATTATTTTTAAATGACTTTAGTTCAGTTCCAACCTTCGTAGGGTGAAGACGTATTTTCAATACGGTCCAAGCTATAAAAAGATACCTTTCTTTAAAAAAACCCAGTATTTTATTACGGTTATTTAATTGAGTGTTAAAAACGCATAACAGATGCGGCTATCCGTCTCTCAGTGGACCTAAAGTGTAGTGAATACGTGTTTACGTGACCAGACAAAAGGACTGCATCTCATTTTTATTAGTGTTTAAAATAATTTCATCTTATTTTACAACAGTCCTTTTGAAATTTATTTATAGTATTTATAGTAAAAAAACTAGTGCTAAAATAACGTAAGTGAAAAATGAAGTGCGTGAAATAAACAATGTATTTATTTTATTTTTTTTATCCTCTGGAAGTAAATTAAATAAAATATTAAAAATTAAAAAATGGCAAACAATAGCGATTCAACCAAATCACCTGCACACTTTGATATAAGATTAGAACAAACAGCAATAACGCAAACTCCACCATCAGAATGGACTACAGTCGTTAACAAAAAACGATTGAGAAGTCCAGAAGAAGAAATCGCGAGGAAACAAACAAGAATCAGTGACTATTGGTTGCAGAAACCGATAGAGACAAAAAACAGTTTTAGCAACCTGTCGGAAGAAATTGAAGAGAACATACAACCAAGCCCTGAAAAAGTTGTTCCAAAACCACCACCAATAACAGTCTATAAGGTAGGAATAATAAAAAACATCCATGATTTATTAAAAACCATTACTACGAACTATAAAATTAAAACAGTGAGCTATGAAACAATTAAAATCCAATTGTTCGAAGCGGATCACTTTAAAGTTCTTATAAAAGAATTAGATGAAAGAAACACCCAATACCATACATTCAGGCCAAAATCCGAGAGAACATTTAAATTCGTACTAAAAGGATTACATCACGGGACGGACTTTAACACCATCAAGGTAGCACTAGCTGAAAAAGGCCACGAGGTCGTAAATATTCACAATATACGACATCACACGACAAAAAAACCTCCGCCTATGTTTTATATAGACATAAAACCTAATGGAAACAATAAGGCGGTGTATGAAATCACCAAATTGGAAAATAATATTATTAAATGCGAACCACCACATATAAAAAGAATTATACCACAATGCACAAGGTGTCAAGCGCACGGGCACACAAAGACTTACTGTCGCAAATCATATAGATGCGTAAAATGTGCAGGAGAACATAAGACAGGAGATTGTACTCGTAAAGTTCGCGATGAAAAAGTGAAATGTGTCAACTGTAACGGAAATCATCCAGCGAACTACAAGGGTTGCGCAGTTCACAAGCAACTACAGCAGAAACTCTATCCTGCCTTAAGGGAAAAAAGGCATCAACAAAAACAATCCACTACTACCAATTTACCACTACCCACCAGAACAAGTCAACCAGACATAACTTATGCCCAAATAGTTGAAAATGGTTCAGCACAAAAACGAGAGACAATATCTCAACCTACTGAAACTAGCAACATCTCAAGATTAGAAAATATGATGGCCTAACTAATGGATCAAATGAGTACGATGCTTGGTCTACTCACAACCGTCGTAAGCAAACTTGCCTAATGCCTGAAACCAATAGCTACAAAATCGCCGTCTGGAATGCCAATGGGCTCCAACAACATGCCAGGGAACTAAAAATGTTCGTAATTGAACAAAATATTGACGTTATGATGGTTTCCGAAACACACTTTACGGACAAAAATTATTTGAAAGTTCCTAAATATAAGCTTTATCATACAAATCACCCTGATGATAAAGCACATGGAGGTACAGCCATAATAATTCGAGATGATATAAAGCATTTCGAAAAAGAAAAATTCCGCAAAGACTACCTGCAAGCCACCAGTATAACCATAGAGGAAGCCCATGGACCATTAACAATTTCTGCGATTTATTGCCCACCCAAACATAACAAGGCAGAACAATTTCAAGAATTCTTCCGTACGCTAGGTAATAGATTTATAGCAGGAGGAGATTATAATGCAAAACATTTAATGTGGGGTTCAAGAATAATAACCTCAAAAGGTAGAGAACTGCTCAAAGCCATAAGGATAGATAACTTACAACATATCTCTACTGGTGAACCAACATATTGGCCTTCAGACAGAAATAAAAAACCAGATACAATAGATTTCTGTATTACAAAAAATATTGATCCAAAAAAGTGTCAAGCAGAATCATGTTTCGACCTGTCTTCTGATCATTCACCAATAATAGTAACAATTTCTTCAAAAATTACCATCAAAGATAAACCCCCTTCTCTGTGCAATAATAGAACTAACTGGCCCTCATTTAGAGAAAACTTAGACCAAAATATCTCTCTAAACTTACCGTTACAAACTGAAATGGATATAGAAATAGCAGCAATAAATCTTACAAAAAATATACAGGAGGCAGCATATTCCGCGACTCCCAACATTGAAACATTTCCAAGAAAAAATACACATATATCATGTACAATACAGAAAAAGATAGCAGAAAAAAGAAAGTTACGACGAAATTGGCAACAGCAAAGGACTGAAGAGAATAAAAGAAAATTTAATAGGGCCATAAAAGAGCTGAGAGATCTAATCCAAATCGAACAGAACCAAGGCATTCAAGAATACCTAGAAAACTTGACATCAACTGAGGCTACAGACTATTCGTTGTGGAAAGCAACAAAAAAGCTCAGGAGATCCCAGCAGCATAACCCACCTATTAAAACAAGCGAAAATAATTGGGCGAGAAGCAATAAAGAGAAGGCAGACATTTTCTCAAAACACTTAAAAAATGTTTTTAAACCTTTCCAGTCTCAGCTACATAAAGATGACGAAAATAAAATTACTAGCTTTCTAGATTCGCCATTTCAAATGGATTTACCGCACGAGAAATTAACGGTCAAAAAAGTTAAACATGCAATAATGAGAGAGATTAATATTAAAAAAGCTCCTGGTTATGACTTAATTACTGGCAAAATTTTAAAAGAACTATCAGAAAAGGCTATAAAACTATTAACATATATATTTAATGCTATGCTACGAATTAATTACTTCCCTAGTATCTGGAAAGTAGCTAAAATATTAATGATACTTAAACCAGGAAAAATACCAGAAGATGTGACCTCCTACCGACCTATAAGTTTATTACCAATAATCTCGAAAGTTTTCGAGAAGTTATACATAAAAAAACTAAACTATATAATAGAAAAAAGAAAAATTATTCCAGAACATCAGTTTGGCTTTCGCAATAAGCATGGGACTATAGAACAAGTGCATAGACTTGTAAACCAAATAAACGCTGACCTAAATGCCAAAAGATATTGTTCGGCTGCTTTCCTAGACATATCTCAGGCTTTTGACAAAGTATGGCATACGGGCTTGCAGGTTAAACTAAAGAAACTTCTCCCTCATCCGGACTATCAGCTACTAAAATCGTATCTCACTGACAGACATTTTATTGTAAATCAAGGCGATGAACATACCGAATTAAATCCCATATATTCAGGAGTTCCGCAAGGTAGTGTACTGGGTCCAGTACTGTATCTTCTGTATACGGCTGATCTGCCCACCACAAAAATCACTACTGTGGCAACATATGCAGACGATACAGCAATCTTAGCATCCCATGAAGATCCAGTCACAGCATCAATAAACCTACAAACCCACCTGGAGCAAATCCAATTATGGTTGAAGACATGGCGCATTAAAGCCAATGAATCAAAATCCACGCATATAACGTTTACCCTGCGTAGAAGAACATGTCCACCAGTAAATATCAATCATCGCCAACTCCCCCAAGCAGACCATGTTAAATATCTTGGTATGCATTTAGATCGACGCCTAACCTGGAAGAAGCACATACTCTCTAAACGGAAACAACTAGGACTAAAATTATATCAAATGTATTGGCTCATTGGGCGCAAATCCAAGTTATCTTTAGATAACAAGGTATTGCTGTATGAGTCTATACTCAAGCCCATTTGGACATATGGAATTCAACTATGGGGTACCGCTAGCAAATCCAATATATCCATCATTCAACGATTCCAAAATAAGGTGTTGCGTGCCATTGTTGATGCTCCGTACTATATTTCAAATAAAGTGATACAACGCGATATTCCTCTAGAACCTATAACGAGTGTAATCCAACGTGTTTGTGTGAAGTACTTCGAAAGAGTGTCAGTGCATCCCAATGTACTCGCTAATCAGCTAAATATGCGACGTGATAGTGAAGTGCGTAGACTAAAACGTTTAACACCATCTGATCTGATTACTGGACATATGTAGAGTTTAGAATAAGCATTAGAATAAGACTAATTAATTAAGATAATATTTTGTACAGAAGATTGCTTAATGAAGTGATTTGACTGAGTGACTACATGCCATGTATATATAATATAAACAGAAGAAATACTTATTGCCAATAGGGCAGATTGTGGACTCACGAAGAGTAATAATAAAAAAAAAATGACTTTAAAATTGACTTTTAAAAGGTCCTTCATATTACATCATAGGGGACGAAAAATTTACCAAAATATTTTGACTTGGGCCTAAATAGAAATATTACGTTCTATGATATTAGGTTAAATTTTGAATTCAAGATAATATATTCAATTTATATATTTATATAAGATTCTTTAAATATGCCTGTAATTTTCGACAAGTGGCAACAGTGCAAGTTCAAATGATTGTTCGCATGCGGGGATTCTTCAGAACTAGACTCTTGTGGGTGCGAGGAAGGAGTCGGCATTAGCCAAACCAGACATACAATTTAGTAAATCATTTAAATTCATTTCATAATTCTCTTCACCATACAAATCCATTTTATACAATTTTAATTTCACTTCCATTATTTTTTGTATTAGTTATATTATTCGTTTAAATAAAGGATCTCATTTTACGCATTAATTTACGACTAATTTAAGAGAGAATATAAAACGTATTTTATTTGCAATATTGTTTTCTCTCCTTGAGACTCAACAGAACGAATAAAATACGATGAATGAATAATTTCTTCCGCCTTCTTGATTTTTTAGCCATATCCGTATTAACTAAATTGATGATACCGACAAGCTGAAAAAAATTTCTCCGTCAATCTCCATCAAAACCAGCGCCAGTACAAGATTCTACAATAGCAAATTGCAGTCAAGGTGATATTCCAATGGTACTTCCATGAATTACGATTAGCAATATGTATATATTGCGGAAAAGGCAAAATATCAATGTAAATAGCTGCTAAAAGAGCACAATTACCAAACTTATCGAATGAAAACCCATTTCCAACTCTCAAAGAACTTTCAGACTAATTAGAAGTTGAATCAATTGTTTTCCGACGTTTATATGGAAAAATCTAAAGAACGGAAAGAGACTATGACACGATCTCGAACCATTGCAATATCGCGGTTCTATTGCTTGCCATATATAAAGAAGATTCATGGTCATAAAGTATTAAATATTTAACAGGTAAATTGAAAAGTCCCCGACCTGACACGTAGATGGCGCTACTAGAATTAAATCCATATGTTTTTAGTTAGCCCTAACCCTCAAAAGATACGTGTATAAATTTGACAGCTGTCAGATCATTAATTTTCGCGTATTGATAAAATATTGCTTTTTGAAGGGAAAAAATACAGTTGAAGCAAAAACTTGGCTTGATGCCGAGTTTCCAGACGCTGCCACAGAAAAATTAACCATCAAGGATTGGTATATTAAGTTTAGATGTGCTGAAATGAGCACCGAAGACGGTTAACGCAGTGGATGCCCAAAAGGGGTTGTTACCGACGAAGACATAAAAAAACCACAAAATGATTTTGAATGGCATAAATTGAAAGTGAATGAAATAGCACACACTCCAAAGTTATTAACTGAACGTGTACATCATATCATTCACGAATATTTGGGTATGAGAAAGCTCTGTGCATAGTGGGTGCCGCGCGAGCTCACTTTTGACCAAAAACAACGACGAGTTGAAAAAGAAAGTGCGGCTTAACCAAGACAGTGCACCGTGTCACAATTCAGTGAAAACGATGGCAAAAATCCATGAATTAGGCTTGGAATTGCTTCCTTATCCACCCTATTCTCAGATCCGGCCCCCCGCGACTATTTACTGTTCTCAAGTCTCAAAAGAATGCTCGCTGGGGAGAAATTTTCGTCGAATGAAGAGGTGATTGCCGAAACTGAGGCCTATTTTGAAGAAAAAGTCAAATCGTACTACAGAAATGGTATCGAAAATTTGGAGGGTCACTATAATCAGTGTGTCACCCTTGAAAGGAATTATGTTGAATAAAAAAAACTAATTTTGCAAAAAAAAATGTTTTACTATGGTAGGCCGGCGACTATTCAATTGACCTGTTAGGGCGAGTTTGGCATTTTGTAATTGCATATTTTGTTTAGGTTTACATGTAATATAGTTTCTTTAAACTAATTACAAGCTAGAGTGTACCAATTACCATTTAACCTTCATGTTAGACACATGTTCGTGATCAACTTAACATAATTACCAATCATTTTATCTATTCCTTGCTAGAACAAATGTAATACTTTGTTAAATAATGGACAGCTATTCGATTTTCATCCTCATATCTACTGTGTTTAATATAGGAGCTATAGATTTGTACATACAACATACTAATATGTTAACATATAATTTAATCTTTTAATAGAGGGCTCTATTAAAATATATAACCTATAGCAAAATGGGAAGGTGTCCTAGATGCAACACTTGAGGGTTCTTGCTGCGTAGCACCAGTAGAAGAGATTTTAAAATATATCCAAATTACCTTCAAGGGATCTGAAGATTGATTATACTTAAATATATTTACACCAAAGGTTATTATTTTTACTTATTCAAAAACACGGAAATTTTAACAAATTTTATTAATGCATTCCAAGTTTGTCACTACCTTGTTACCTGTTTATATCTTTATCCACGGGGGTGGATATTTTGCTGGATGTTCAAGTCGATTTTTTGTCATCATTATTAGATCTAAGACCACTCTTCTAGAAATCGTTTCCAGGTTTCCTGAGTACCGAGGACCTAGAATGTCCCGGAAATTGGGGAATAAAGGATCAGATCTTGGCTATTAAATGGATTAAAGACAACATAAGGTCTTTTGGCGGAGATAACGAACGAATCACTGTGGGAGGTCAAAGTGCTGGCGCTTCATGTGTCAATTTACTTTTCTTAGTACCACAGGCGAGAGGATTATTTCAAGGTAAATTTTCAATTGACTGCTGCTTTATTAACCCTTTCCTAATACTTTGATAGGAAGAAAAAGTTGAGCATAAGATATATTTTAGGTGCAATCATGCAAAGTGGTTCCATATTATCTCCATGGTCCAATCAAAAAGATTCAAGATAAATTGCATTCTAACATGTAACAAAAACTAGTTGATCCAAAAAGATTATTCAAGTCCATGGAACGATTCCTTCTTCTAGTAAGTACTATATGTTATTTATAGAGCTTCAGATTTGTTGGATCAAGAAAATCGAGTTGGGTATTTTTGTAACCGATCATTCTGGTGGAATTTTAATAGAACTAAATAGAAATGTACATACTTCCCCCGTTTTATTTTTATAAACATACGTGCAAAACATATACACCTATATTAAGTTCAAAGGTCCGCAACGCTGACGGAATGGTACTATGCGGTTCCCGGCTATAATAAAACCACAATGATGATGTCCTGCTTTCTTTTTTCTATCCCTTCTAACAGTACCACTTTCATAGCGCTTCCGTACATCCCTCATTCCATACTACATCCATATTAGTACATCCATATTAGGATAGGTTCTAATATCCTCTCCATCCTCCATCCTATTTATTATACGAAATATTTGCCTAAAATAAATTCGATACAACATTCTGAAAAGCTTAAAACTTTATAAAATCAGAAAATTAACCTAACTGTTCCTTTCTTATAATAATTAACTTAAAACGCGGGATAATCCTGTGTATTTTAAAATATTTAACGAATATAAAGAAAAAGGAAGCAAAAGGTAAGTGCTGTTTTTATCAGTCACTAGCGTCAATTGCAAATAACTCCGAAAATACAGGTCCCAATGACACTACATATTTCGAGCCTTACTGTGGGTGTATAAATATAAAAATTGATGCAGTAATTTTTAAGTTTATTGCTTTTAAAAAAGTTGAAGTCAAAATGAAAAAAAGCCTTGTATTTTGCAATATTATAACAAGAAATTTCAACAGCTACTGAGGCTTCTGAAAAACTGTCTAGCCTAAATAGTTCAATCGCTTTCCTTGTCATCATTTTGGTGTTAAGGAATTGAAAGAAAACATCACACCACAAACTTCTTTTTGAAAAATTAATATTTATCGATGGTATCATAGATCTACCCATAAAATAACGAAACCATTTATATTCCAACACTATGATAAGTTAAATTTTATCAAAAAAAAACACCACATACTCTTTCTCAAAATCAATATCAATCAACACTAACATTTATTAGCAAGAAAAAAATTTTTAGGATCTTATCATTGTGAAGATATCTTTGGGGATACTATTCGAAAGATGCATCTAAGGAGGATTTAATTATCTCCAAGAAAATTTTGATTATTTGGACTAATTTTATTAAATTTGTGTAATTTAAGAAATTAATTCTATTCGCAAATTTAATATTAAATAATGTTACAGAAATCCAACACCTATTCGGTGAAGGCCTGTTTAATATTATTAGGCTTATTTTAAAGGATAATTCTCTTTATCTTACAGTAGATACCAAATTAACAGTTATTAATGGGACTTTTAATGAAATAAATTACAACTTTTAATATTCAACGGAACCATTACCATCTCGTAAATTTAAAGGCTGAAACGTAGCACCTATATTTTTATCATAATACATTATTTTAGAAAATATTTTGAAGTTTTAAAAACGACCTTCGCCTTATCGTCATAAACTTTAAATACCATTCCATCAGCGTTGCGGACCTTTGAACTTAATAAAGGTGTATATGTGGTGGCCTAAAGGTTCGTTCCGGTCTCTACAGGAGCAAAGATTAAATTTATATAGAGAAAACTGTAAAGTTCTGCCCACGGCATAAACTCAAAACATAGAGAATATATTGTCCTCTATTTTCTGTTTTTTTAATAAAATTCAAGCAGTCCACATGTTTAATATTACTTAGTAATGTTTCTCTTTTTTTATTAATTGTTAATGCAAATTATATATCTCCCATGGTCGTTCTAATCGAATAAATGATACGAATGTTGTTATAATCGCTGTATTTCGATATTTGCATTCAGAATCAAACAATTAGACATTAGGCAATTGTCAAATCAGTGATATTCAAAATGACTTGAATTGTACTATAATTTTTGAAAAGAAAATTGCTCTCTTAAATGAAATAAAACAGTCCTACTATATAATTGTGTAAGTTTGCATTTATAACAAAGACCTAACAACATACAATTGCTGAATATAAAAATGGTTGAAGCTGACTTTATTGAGCATGATCATGAGCTAAATTACATTTAACTCGAAAATTACCGTAAATAGTGTAAAACAAGTGATGTGGGCAGACTACCACTACCCTTCAGCATAATTTGTAGCCGTAAACGAAACCAATCTGGCAAATATCACTTTGTTTATTTTTAGTTCAGTTCGCTGTTCAATATTAATTGTACATTCCATAAGATTTGATGTAAGTAGCAATGTTTTTTTAAATATACTATGTTTAGTTAACTCTAGTGTTTGGGTAGGATTTTCAATTAAAATAAAAAGTTTATTGCGCTTTTGGTATAATAGATAATAATTTTATCATCTTTTGGAAACACTGTAATTAAACAATTTCTTTTTATCTTGAGAGGATATCGTTTGTTATTACATAATTTCATCAGAAACATCAATATATTAGATAATATTGCTTAGTATAACACTCATTATTACAACCTATATGTACTATCATAAGTGTTTGTATTAAATTTTGTTTATAAAAGCCACTAGGGGAGATTCGATAGGTAGTAAGTAAGCTTTATTAGTAACTATTTTGTTTTAACAACTTGTGGCAAAGTTGTAAAGGACACATTATTTACAGATTATTTACAATCAGTGATATGTTAAAACATCAAATGTATGTAATTTTTTACATTATTTTAATTTACTTGTTTCCCATTAGGCTATTATTTTATTTTCCTTCATTAATCATATTCATTAACTGTTTACCTCTAATAGATATACATATTAAAAATATATGGAATAGAAAACTGGAAAAATCTCAGGTTATATATCAGCTAGTAGGTTGCCAGTTGTATTTTTAATCTGTGCCAGAGTTTTGAAAATTTTTCTTTAATTAATTTTAATGTTAAAAGAGCTTGTTCTATTTTTGTGTTCAGAGAATCTGAAACCAGTTTGTTTGTGAGGCTAATTTTTAAGGTAATAAAAAAAGTCGCACTTGTTTGTATTATGCTTACTTGCTAATTTAGAAAAATAATCATATTTATATATAGAATATAGTAACTTAAAAAATGAAGTGACATTTTTATTAATTCATTTTGTTTTTATATTATAATTTTTGGTAACATTAATTACAGACATTCAATAATGAATAACTACATTTTGGGAATAGACATAGGAACAACTTCCGTAAAAGTATGTATTATCAACACCAAAGACCATAATGTTGAAGCACAACATGGAAAAGATACTCAATCGAACATTCCAAGTGATACAGGTCCTGGAGGTAATAAACAGGATGTTTCTACCATAATATCTGCTGTAAATTTATGTGTTTCGAAACTTCCAAAACAGCTTCTGCAAAAGGTAAGTAAGTATTCTGAAATTTAATAATCTAGTGATGATATTTTGGCTTGGACTCTTATCATTATCAAATACATTTAATCCAATATAAAATTGTTATGAAATTGTTAAGCTTTTATAAAATATTAAATTATATAGCTTGTGAATACTCCAAAATATAATGTTAAAGATTTTTTTATAATTCAAACAGTTTTTAAGTATACTAACACCTTGATTCTATTTAGTTGTAGAAAATTTCATTATATATTTATATTGAACTGGTTGGATCTGGACGAAAATCGTCAAATTAATGTAAATGCTATTTTTATTCCGGTTTTTATAGCTAATAAACTTAAAAGTTTGTAAGCGTTAATAACATTTATTTCCAATGTATGCGATATAAATTATGTATTGCTTTTCGAAAATAATTTATTACTTTGTCAGGTTTAGTAAAAACCTCTAACTGCATAGAAATTGTTTACTATACAATTGGTCTTTGAATTACTTTTTTTAGCATCATTCCTTCCTTCTATTTTGAAGAAAATGCTTTAGTTAGTAATGAATATATATATAATTTGAAATAAAATATAAAACTTATGTCGTGGGATAATATCTTACATTTGGTGATTTGCCAACTTGTAAAATATTATATGTTTTAACTAAATATCCGTTCTATCTCATAACTTTTATTTTCAAACTGATTGATTGCTCTCTAATATTTTCTGGAACTCATATATCATGGTACCGCGTTGTTTCCATCAATTTAATATCACTTAAAACTTTTTCTTGGAAATATATTAATTTAATTCGTTCGTATTTTAAAATTTATTTTGTACTAAAGTTTCCTGAATTATTTAATTAGGTTAACCGTATAGGCATTTGCGGTCAGATGCATGGTATTATGTTCTGGAGAAATGATGAAAACCAAAAAGCTTGGGAAATTGTTGGTAAAGAGAAAAGCGTCAGGTTCGACATAGTAAAAAACAGAGTATCAGCTTTATATACCTGGCAAGATAACAGGTGTGACCCAGCGTTTCTATCCAGCTTACCTGAACCACAAAGTCATCTTGGGCTGGCGTCAGGCTTTGGATGTTGCACCTTATTTTGGATGGTTAGGAATAAGTAAGAGTTTACAGGTAGTTGTTGTTATCAGCTTTGAACTTTGTTACCTCTTTTTAGACCAGAGAAACTGAAGAAATATAACTGCGCTGCTACTATCACCGACTTTGCTGTTTCTATTCTATGCAATTTATCTAAACCGGTAATGTCTAATCAGTGTGCCGCATCATGGGGATATTTTAATTGCAAAACTAATAGCTGGAATACAGAACTATTAGAAAAAGCTGGATTTCCTGTAGACTTTTTACCCGTTATCAAAGATAGCAGCCAAATTGCTGGACATTTAGTTGAATGTTGGCATGGAATTCCTAAAGGCACTCCCATAGGTATTAGTTCTAAAAAATTCTCGGCCTGACACAGAAATGGCAATGCAATTAGCAAAAACTTCTTCTCTCAAGTAGTTTGCACACTAGAAGTCTTCGGACATATAATTTTTCCTTTTTGGGTACATTAATCTCTGGGGAAACTCATTTATTCAAAGTTGACAAAATTTAGCTCCGGTCTTTTCAAGTTAACCGTTAAAAAAATAGGCTGCTGAATTTAAACGTGCTTGGTCGTGCTTGTCTGGAAGATAACTTACCTAAAAGATAGTCCAAAACCGCAATCACAACGGATAGCATAAGCAAAAGGTGCTATTACCGAACTTTTAAGAAAAAATTTGTTTTTTGGAAGAGCTTCGCATCCTAGAAAATTGTTACAATTGTGCCACAATAATTTATTAACTGAAATTCCCATTCTGTCATGGCCGGGCCGATAACTTTTAACATTTTTAACCTTACCCTCCAATATTTTTCGTATTTTTTTTTATTGTTAATAGGAATAGGTTACGGTGATATACAATGTTCAGTACTGTCCACCTTGGAAAATTCATCTGATGCTGTTTTAAACATATCAACATCAGCCCAGATTACATTTGTAGCAGAAAATTATGTTGCATCAGATGGACCACCAGCTAAATCATCTGTGGAATATTTTCCCTACTTCAACAACCAATATATAGCAGTTGCAGCTTCCTTGAATGGAGGGAACACCCTTGCTACTTTCGTGAAGATGATACAACAGTGGACCCTGGAACTAGGATTCAGTGTTCCCCAATGTAAGTATTGGTAATGAACTCATTTATATACTAAATAATTTAGTTTTAATATTTGTAGCAAAGGTATGGGAAAAAGTATTGGCTTTAAGTCAGGATGATGCAGCCGAGTCTGATCTCATTATTATACCAAGATGTTTAGGAGAAAGACATGCACCTAATGCATATGGTTCAGTCAGCAATATTAACGTTGGAAATTTGGCGTTAGGCAAAGTATTTCGGGCACTTTGTAGGGGATTACTAGAAAATTTACACAGGTAGGTGTTTATTGATATTTACAATGATATTTCTATGAAGGTAGGCAAATGCTTTAGTTATAATCAAATTTTTAGTATGATGCCGAAGGAAATATTACAGGAAGCAAAAATAAAACGTATTGTGGGCAACGGTTCGGGATTATCTAGAAATGTTGTACTCCAAAAGGAAGTGCAGCATCTTTATCAACTTCCTCTTGTGTTCACCAAAGGCGGTGACGCGGCAAAAGGGGCCGCTATGGGAGCCGCTCTAGTAAACGACTGTCATTGTAAAGAGGCCTAAGAAATCGTTTATTGACGATTATATTTTCGATCAATTAAATTTAAGGGTATCAGTGAGTGAGAAAGAGTTTTTCAGTGATATTTTACAACAACTTGGTATACAAAATTTTAAGAATTCAAAAAAAGTTACATTCTTTAAAAATGTCTTGATTATTCCTTTTAATCCAACAGTCATAATGTTTCTTTTTGAATAATTTTTACTGAATAGTATAGTGGTTTTACTTGACTTAGAAATGGTTAGCTTTAGATGCTATTACTATTATCAATGTAGGTGACAATATAATCTTTCTGCCTTTACCATTTATACTATCTATTAAATTTTTTCAATATCTATTTAGGCAGTACAAAATAGAAATAGAAACTGGAAACAGATTTAAATCTGTAGGAGGGCCATAGAAATAGTAGGCTTTAAACACATGGTTTTCTAGGGTTGTTATTAACAATCTGTTTCCAGAAAAATGTAGTTCCTTACAATTCTTCCATTCAAAGTATTTTAAAAATATTGCTAGAAGATTCACAATAAAAATGCAACATATTGTGAACTTTTAGGCATAGTAGAGAATTGCTTTCAACTATCTTGTCTTTTGTTACATTTACCACTTTTTAACTTTAATCAAGTTTTAGTTACTTCAATTGTTATTGTTACATATCATTCTATCAAAAGAAATTAGTGCATTCTAATTTAATGTTCCAAACTGTCCTATGTCAAACTAATTCCCATTTATACAGGGTTGTCGCCTTCAATTGCTGCACCAGACCAAATACACAATATTGGAAACAGGGTTTTTTAGGTTCCTTTTATCTTTCCCGGTCGAAAACGCGCTTTAATTGTCGGTTTAGTAATTATTCAGACGAGTTGGCCTTGAATATTAAGTATTCATTGGAATATGGCATTTGCAGTTTTTCTTTTTGAAAATTGCAAAATCAGTTACTGATTATTTATTGTTGTTGATTGTATTGATGTATTTATGTAAAATGTTTACAATATACTGTTTAACAGAGGGTTTTTTAGTTTATCCCATTTTTATATTCCTCTTATTGTACTTCCTCCTCACCTTCATATTCCTTCCAATAATACTAATACTTATTGATAATTTAGTTAATGTATATACAAATATTTGTTTTTAAATAACTTTTATTAAATAGTACAATGTTTTTAATTCATTTGGAGATAGTGTTTCTCTTTTTACCATTTATATTTTCTCGTATTGTCGTTTCTATATTAGCAGTAACAAATAAAAATATATTAAAATATTCACAGAAAAAATAGAATATAATGTGAACTTTTAGCCACTGTAAAGAATCACTTTCAATTATTTTTCCTTTGGATACTTCTCTCTTTTTAGGTTTAATCAGTTCTTAGTTGTTTCAATAGTTATTGTATATTTATTATACTTTTTACCAAAAGAAAGTGGTAAAATCTAATTTAATATTCTAATCTGACCTATATCAAACTAATTCTCATTTATGTTGTCGCCTTAAATGGCTGAACCAAATATATAATATATATATAACAGGTTTTTTAGGTTCCTTTTATATTTCACGCTGGAAAACAGACTTTAATTATCCGTTTATTAATTAATGAGAGACAAATTGTCCTTGAATATTAAGTATTCATAGGAATATTGCATTTGCAGTTATTTTGAAAATTGCAAAATGGCTATTAACTTATACTAATATAATATATTAACTTAACTTTTTACAATATACTGTTTTTTTCTTTTTGTTATTTTTTTTTCTATTTTTTAATCTATCCTATTTTTTATCTTCCTCTCATTATCCCATTTTACGTTCCTTCCAATTATGTTAATAGTGAGAATTTACTTACCATATATACAAATATTTTTTATTAAATAATGCAATAATTTTAATTCATTTGGAGATAGTCTTTCTATCTTTTCCATTTACACTGCATATTATATTTCCTCAATATCTACATTGGCAGTACAAAATAAAAAATATATTGTTAGAAGATTCACATAATGTGAACTTTTAGGCGTGGTAGAGAATTGTTTTCAATTATTTTGCCTTTTGTTACATTAACCACTTTTGATCTTTAATCAGTTTTTAGTTATTTCAGTGGTTACTGTTATACATATATCATTTTACCAAAAGAAATGAATATTAAATCTAATTTAATATTCAAACTGTCTTATATCAAACTAATTCCCATTTATACAGGGTTGTCGCCTTACATTGTGGTACTAGACCCAATATGCTATATTGAAAACATGTTAATTAGATTCCTCTTAAATGTTCCTATCGAAAGCTCGCTGAACTGTCGGTTTAGTAATTGCTGATAGACGAGTTGGCCTTAAATATTAAGTATTCGTTGGAGTATTGTATTTACAGTTTTTCTTGTTGAAAATTGAAAAGTTACTGGTTATTAATTGTCGTTGATTGTATTTATGTAAAAGGTTTACAATTTATTGTGAACAGGGGGTGTTTATACAACTTTTATTTTCATATTCCTTGCAATGATACTTAGTAAGAATTTACTTACCATACATAAGAATATTTTTTTAAAATAATTGTTATTGAATATTGCGATTATTTTAATGGAATTCGAGATAGTCTTTCTATCTTTACGATTTACATTTTGTATTGTATTTTCTCAATATCTTTATTGGCAGAATAATTTATACAATAAAAAAATATTTATATATTTCGACACAGATTTAAATATAATGGCCAGTTTCCAGAAAAATGCAGTTCCTGACAATTTTTCCATTTAACATAGTTAAAGCTGTTGCTAGAAGATTCACAGAAAAAATGCAACATAATGTGGTCTTTTAGCTATAGCAGAGAATAGCTATCTTGCGTTTTGTTTTTTACCACTTTTTGCATTTAATCAAGTTTTAGTTGCTTCGATTATCTGTACACCTATTAATTCATTGGAGGAAATTAGTTATAAATTAGTCCTTTTTAATATTCTAAACTGTCTCATAGTAAAGTAATTCCCATTTATACTATACATATTATATACTATTCCCACTATACATAATACATAACGGCGCTTTAATTGTTGGTTTTATAATTGTTCGAAGGGTTGGCCTTGGATATAGGGTGTTCATTTGAATGTTACATTTGTTGTTTTTGAATTATTCTTGGTCGTGTTTGTTTCCAAATATTTACATTAAATGACCTTTTAGTTTAACGTGTTCTTAAATTCTTTTATCAATAACAGTAATCATATCTAAATCCATATTGTTGTATACATATTCCACCTAATGGCGGATAAAATAAATCCGATCTAAATTATGTAAAGCGGTCGAGTTTTTAACAATTTAAAATGTCACCGTTGTTTTTACATGTAAATTTCGGAATGATCGACCAGGCCAAAATATAGGGTTTAATATTAACGAGGAATATGGACGCGTTAAATTGCAAATTGCCCTATTTTGTTGAAAAAAAAACCACGGACAATATTTACGAACCGTTGTATATTGGGCGAGAAATTGGTTTTGTGTTGTATTGTATGGGTTTTTCTCTATTGGGATTACAGAAATAATTAAATAATTTTTGTATGAATATGGTAAAATATGCTATTTCTGAAATATTGTTATGATGTACCAGGATATTTATTTATATATAATAATACGTTTTTATATAACTGGGTATTAAAAATATAGTTAAAATTTGGTAGAGCCTTTTAAAATCAATAGATTAATTATAAAATATAAGGATAAAAAAAATCGGATGAATGTTCGAGACATTTCAAATGAACTCGGCATCAGTATTGGTAGTGTAGAGCCTCAATCATGCACGAACACCTTCAATATCGCAAAATAACGGCGCGATGGGTTCCTAAACTGTTGAACTTCGAGCAAAAATTTACGCGGTTGAAAGTTTGTCGCTGCTTGCTGACGCGATACGAGGCGGAGGGGGACGGTTTTTTTAACGCGAATCGTCGCAAGATATCGTCTAAAGAGTGGAGGAAGAAGGAGGAAGGGGCGCCAGTCCAAGCGAAGACAATTAGGTCTGCGGGTAAAGTTCTGTGTACGGTCTTTTGGGACCGACGGGGCGTGCTGTACTTTTACTTCTGTACTGTGCGGATGTCTTCTGGGATGGTCTCTAAGGTCGGATGGTCACTGGCCAGTCGGTAGGCTTAATGGCGAGGACTGTGGTTCGGAGCTCATGTTAAACAATACGTCCAGTCCAGATAAATCCTGGATGGACAACTGTATACAGCAGATGTAGAAAAAGAAAATTCGCAAACAAAGCATTCTAACGAAACAAAAATAATGTTATTAAATATAATCTATTTTAACGTTATGATGCGTATATATTATCAAAGGACTAAACAGTTAGTTAAAACTATACAGCCACAATAGTTTCGTATGTAAGGTTTATTTTATTATATTTACATTCAACACTTTTTAGTTAGTCGGTGTGGCTATGAAGTAAAGTTCCGCAAGCGTTTTTTATGTAGTGGTATCCTCTAGAGGCTCAATGCAGCCAATTAACAATTTTATATCCAAGTAATATATTTTATTTTTATTGGAGAGCATATTTACCTTTGTACGTTTAGTTCTTGTTTCCTTCATTACTGCGTTTCTCCACATTTTTTTCTGTCACTACTTGTGTATATTTTTCTTGTAAAAGTCTACCAATTTTCCTTATACTTCTGGTTTAATCACTACATTCCTGCTAATTCATATGTCATTATCTGTAAAAAGTTAATATCCATTCTCTCTTCATACATTTCACCCAAATGTTCATCTATGTACATAATCTTACAGTCACTTTCACTATTAGAATCACTGTCAATTACTAAATTGCTAATTTGTATTCTATCAAACACTTACTCACGATTTCACCATTCGATTTCTTCTCTCGTATGTCTGAAGGCAGTGCTGAATGGAAATAGTAAATTGTAATTTGAAATAGTTCTCTCCCAAAGAACTACATGTCTCTGAGTTTCCTGCAAGTACTTTCTGAATTAACAGTTTCCTCTGAAATAATTGTATTAAATTATGATTATGATTATTAAAAACTCACTTTTTTCATATATTTGCGAATCGAGCTAACATCAAGGTGATCTTGATTCGTTTCTTTTTGGTGAATCTAACTTTCTGTTGTTTTTCACTTTTTGAGATCTTTTAGTCACAATGCAGATATTAACATTCTGTATAGCTGTACAGAATGTTAGTCTGTCGCTGTTGTACGCTAAAAATATTTCCAATAAAATCGCAGCAACTTAATATTATCGAGTATATTAATGAATAGTATGAATACTTATCTCTCTAATGCAATTTACTGCCAATGCGGGGACCCCATTATCCCGTTCCTGTTTGAAGTAAGTAAAATCTGTTTCTGACTTTGACTATTTATTGACTTTGGAATTATCAATCGGAGTATTCAAAAATATTATACAGGGAATTGAAGTTTATAAAAACAAGCAAAGCGTCAAAGTAACGTTTGCTGGTTCATAACCTCTAATTATTATTACTAGTATTTTAAGGAATTTTGCAGGCATTTGACAACCAGGCAAATTTTATAGGCTGATTCGGTCATATACTCGGTATCTTTTCTTAACTACGACGTGAGTTTACTGTTATTTTGGAAGGACTATATCTTCGAAATGTGGTCGCTGATGGAGAATAATTAGAGATTACAAACCGGCAGATATAGCAAACCAAATTTCTAAGTTAATGCGGCAACATTGCGTTTTATTAGATAGAAGTAGCGTTGGGAACTATCAACTGAAAACAGTTGAACTAGTCGATAGTCAAAAAAACTGGCGAGTAAAAATGGAAATTACTATTTCTCTGTGCCGAATAAATTTTATTTTAAATAATTTCAAATTGGCAAGTGGCAAAAAAGGAATGGAATAATGATCTCAAATATATTAATAATTCATAATGTTATCAAATATGTTATCATTTCAATGCTTTGTACTCACGCGTTGTTTGTTCAAACTGATCAGTTGGTAGTAGTTATATATATTGTAAATAGATAAACAGGTTTAGGCAGGTATTAAGCTAAATTGTATGTATATTGTAGAATATAAAATACGTATACTAAATAGGTTAAATAAGGTTTTTGTTTATTTTTATGTAGTTATTACAACGATTATTTTCTTCATTTTTATTTTGGAACGTTTTTTGGTATTAAAAATCTTGGTTTGATTATTTTTTACTTTTTAGTGAGTTCCGTATTTATCTTTTTTAAGTCGATTCAATTTAAAAAAATATATATATAATTTATTGCATCTATAATTTGTATAATCGGTATAATTTTAAAACTTACTGTTGATCCAGTGAAAACAACAAATAATCTAGAATATTTAGATTTTGTGTTGCATTAACAAGTCTAACAGAATTACATTGTTGTGTTATTTTTAGTGGTGTAACATACATTGGTTTCAAAATATGGGAGAACAAAGGAAGGTACGGAATGTAGGGTAAAATTTTTGGTAACAGTTTATTTTTTCTTTTATAGGTGATTTTGAAGGAAAGTCGAAAAAAGTTAAATTAGAATAAAAGAAAAAATAAGATAAGATTTTGCAAGATGCAATAATAGTAATAGTAAATACCTTTAAAAGATTAAATTTACTAATAGGAGTTAACCTGAATCAAATAAACAAAACATATAACATTAATCATCAATGACACCCTAATGATCTAATGACTACTACTCTGAAGGTGGAGGAGGACAACAAAAAACGATAAAAGTACAAATATATTTTTGAAAAACAGGTGAATAAGTTATTGTTTTCCGGTAAAAAGTACGATGGTCTGGAAGATGAAGACTTTACTTTCGGATGGATGAATGACATATACAAATATGGTTTCTGAAATGTTTTTGTGAATTTTTTTAATGTTTTCTTCGGTAACAGCCTCTTTTGGGTGTCCACTGCGATCACCGTCTTCGGTGCTCATTTCACCACATCTAAACGTAGCATACCAATCATTGATGGTTGATTTTCCTGGGGCTTTGTCCGGAAACTCGGCATCAAGCCAAATTTTTCAACTGTATTTTTTTCCTTTAAAAAGCAATATTTTATCAACACGCGAAATTCCTCTTTATCATTTTTTTTTGTTAATTACAAAAGTTGCTTCATTCAAAATGCTATAATTCACAAACTACTAATCCGACAGCAGTCAAATTTATACACGCATCTTTTGAGGGTTAGTGCTAACTAAAAGGCATATGAATTTAATCCATGCCATCTATGTGTCAGTCCGGGGACTTTTCAATTGACCTTTTACTAAACAGTCGATAGTTTCCAACGCTGGATTTAAGTGTTCATTGAAATCAGTTATACATTTTAAAATATTTAAGCATAAGCTCGCCATTATCAAATAATATCAAGACAGTTAATAGGTCGCGATAAATATTATGCCGGACTAAGAATCAATGCCCGTCTTAATATAGACGGTTCTTCCACGGAACCCCTCAAGAATCCGATAATTAGAAAACTTACCCCAACGATTGCGGTAGCGGCGAAACCGGGGCGGAAGAGACGATACGGGGGGGATGATCCCGTAATTACGCGACTTGGTGCACACCTTGGAATGCTTCGGAATCCGGTCGATGAAATTAGAAAACCGGGAAAAAATGTATACAAGTCGAAATCATCGGGGCGTTTTCGGGAGGATGAAATTGCGTTGGTAAATGCGAGATAATTCATCCGTGGATGGGATTGAAGCTCTTGTTTGTGTATGGCCGAAGGGAAGAACAACGGGAAATGATATTTCGCCATTAGCGAGGGAAAATTATCCCGGTCCGTTCTTGATTAAAGTCTTCGGCGAGAATTAAAAAAAAAGAAGACCTCGAAACGTTTTAATAATTATTAAATAATTAGGAAACGATTCGGCGATAAGTATGTAATTATTGCTTTAAATGTAATTTGGGTACCAGAGAAACGATATATTTATAGTTAAAGAATTTTGGGTGATATTTGATCTTTCTCTGTATAATATAGAGATTAATAGCCCTAAGATCCGTGACACAAAATATGTAAAAAAATATTTTAGGCTCTGGCCGACGCGCTGCCACTTTTATACAATAGATTAATCGTTGTTTTCGTTGTACGTAATCAATCACGGATGCATAATTTTTAAAATCAAAATCTGGCAACGTTGTACCGCAAAATACCGGCGGGCAATTTTGAATAGGAAGACATATTCCTAAATTTTACATTTGAATCGATACTACAACGGAAAGTGTGTTAAAACAGTACTAAAGGAAGTTACTTAATTTTAAGCAGTGTTATTTAATATTTTACGTTATTTTCGATTATTGCCATATTGTTGGAACTATTAAAGAGTTATGATCAGTTTGGATTAAACACGATTAAGAATAGTATGGTCACTTATATAAGTGTAAGTTATATTTAACATTTTTTTACAAAGTTGGCGTGAACGTACGTCATCTGAATTTATGATATCAAAACGTCGCGATGTTGCCATATCAACTCTGAGTTTTAATTCAGTTTGGCTTTGACATATATTAAAATTCTAGTTTAAATATAATAATGAACCAAAATGTTATCAAGCATATATAGTTTATTTTAACATTATAGTACACATAATGCATATGTTATCGAATAATTTAAACTACAGTTAATTATGCAGGCACAATAATTTAGAGGTTAGAAATGTTTGATTATATTTACATTAAAATCTTATCCACACCACCCATGAGGTTTTAGGGAGTTCTAGCCATGCTTTCTTATGTAGTGGTGTCCTCATGGAGGCCTAATCCACCTAATTAACAATTGTATATCCAAGTAATGTATTTTAGTTCCATTACACAGCATATTTCCTTTTTTAAGTTTAGTTCTTGTTTCCTTCAATGGTGTGTTTACTTGTCAAGTCAATCTGATGTCAGTGTATTTTTTATTTCTTCTGTTACTACCTGTATACACTATTCTTGATAACATTAATCACCGAATTCTCCTTAATGCATGTTCCATATCTGCAAAGCATTTGGTATTTTTCTCTCCTCGCATATTTTAACCAAATACTCACCTATGTTCTGAACAATTACACACATATCTAATGGACATAAATCTTTCACACTCTAGAATACGATTTGCTACAGTCATCTTATATTAGTTATATACAGAGTTTTAGTTGTTTCCTCTCTCATCATCCTGCCCTGGAAATAATCAGCATTGAATCATAAACCTATATTCAGCAAGTTTCACTCAAGTGAATAACTATCGAGCGTTTGTTCACGATTCCATCCTTTCTCAATTTTTTCTTCAATGTTTCTGATCCAGGTCATCCAAACCGAAGGTGCTATTAACCTTTCCTGTTTCCAGCATGAAGCACAATACATCTGTAATGAATTATTAACAATTTTTATTATCTTCTTGTTCCCTCTCACTGAAAGAAAAGCTGAGAAAGAGCTGACTATTTGGCGAGCAGAAAGGAAGATTCAATTAAACTAAGCGTTCTATTTAGTAAGGAAATCGCTAAAACATACATAGGGACTCTATAGACTACAAAAAACTGATTTAATTAAATTGGGATCTCCTTATGGAAGTTATGGGAGAGCAAGAGGGTCTTGCATCAATCTCCAAATATTAATAACTTTAGCAGGTTCTAACTGAGCATTTTTGCTTGGCTGCGAATAGGACATAGCAGACTAACTCATGAGCATTTGTTAAAAGGAAGAGACCCCCCACTATGTATTAAATGTTAGATACAACAGAGCGTCAAGCGCATCCTTCGGGACTGTAGACTACTCGGGATGCCAAGGTCATTAGAGCAACTGGTCCAACCCAAGCACTTGGACATGCTTATCAACTTTTTGACAGCCGCGGGATTGATGAAGCTCTTGTGATTCTGTTCTATTACAATTTGTACTATTTATTATTTTAAATAAATGTGTTTATTTTGTCTTATATTTTATATGTCATTATGTTATATACTTTATTTAAATACTACATTGTAACCCGATCATAAATAGCCCAAGAGGTTGATGGACTCTTAAAATAATACATAAATATAAAATCTTAAACTAGAATAGTTTCTGTTACTTTACTTGACTTCAGTCGATATGTATATTGATATTTAATATTCCAAACATGGAACCATCATGGGATTTGATTGACACTTGTTGAAGGCTTGGCTTGGATTAATATTTTTCTTTATATTTTGAGAATATATCGATCTTCAGTAGTAAATAGCAGTGAACGTTCAGTGAGTTCAGTTAGAAGCCCATTTTCTTCTGTCTAGTTGGCACACGGATCTTGTAGAAACATATACTGATTTAATGCACACATGTACGACTAAACCAGTCACACTATTTTAAATAAAATCTTCTATATTATTTAGCAACTGAAAAAGGTAAAACATTATTAGGGACTTATATACATAATAAATAAAACAAATGAAGCCTAGCCTCAAATATTATTAACTTGTGATATTATATTATTTACCTTGATATTACGTTAATCACATTTTAGAACTAATTAAAGGTGCTTACTTACGTTCTTAAATAGTTTAAATAGTAATTACTTATATTAGAATAATCTAATTGCTATGAATAAATTACCAATGTTCAAACTATAATGGCTGGTTCCCGTCCTTAACACTTAAACACTTTTTCTGCCTTGGAATGAAAATTCTCAACTTATTTGGACTTTTTACTGATGTATAATTACATTAGCTGCCCTCACATAAGCGATACACATTATAATATCTAACTGTAGAATAAGATTATTAAAAGATCGTATAAATAAGACGTGTGCCCATACAAACCGTTCAGTACGACCAAAACAACTATGTCACATGCGGATTTGGAGCGTTTCGATGCATATTAAAAATTTCAATTTCAATTTCAACAAAAAACGTCAATTTTTCTTTCAAATCCATTTTATTTCAAGAAGTAATATTTATTCCGAGTCATCTAGTCACCATCTTTTATTATTCAAGTGATAGACAAAATAATATGAACACAATGCAATATAGTACATCTTGTATGTTGGTAACATTCTTTCCGTGTTCATTTATATGCCAAATTTTGTAGTTTATATTTCCATATAGTATACGCTTTGTTTTGCGTCGATTAATACAAGCGATCTGTGAAATCTGTAATCTCTCAGAGGTTGCGAAGAACAATGGTGGGCAAAACCCAAAGTTAACTGGCAGAAGCCGACGAACGTTAAAAAAGATTTTGGTCATAAAACATAAAACTAATTCGGCATAAGTGAGATCAGAATTCAACAGCGCAACAGCAAGAATTTCACACATCATCATGAAAGGGCCATGATTGCGCAACTGTCTATAAAGGAAACCAACAATAAGCTGTAAGAGAAGTAGTGATAAGAACGATCATGAAACCTGGACACTCAATTGGAATAATGTGGAATGGTCCGATGAATCGTTGTTTACAATGTTTCTTATAAACTTCTGGGTATATGTATGGAGAACCCTAAAAAACGATACGATTTTGACTGCCTGCTTCTTACAGTCAAGCATGGACAGCTCCTGTTATGATTTGGGCGGCAATATCATGGTTTTCAGCTGGTCCACTCATTCACTGCCATCACTAATCGGACCCCTGCGATTGAATATCCAGATATCTTCAATGATTGAGGTCTTACTATGACAAGCATATTGTTGGTAACATACATTCCAGTCTTGGTTTGAGGGGCATCATTATATCATCATAATATCATCTTTCCTGGCCAATACAATTACCAGACCATAACATAATCGAACCATTATGGGGAGTTTAAGGGTAGAGATTGAGGAGTACACACAATACACGGGTACAAAAATGAGCCAACATTTCTTTGGAAACTATTCGACACTCTACGAATCTATTTCGCGAAGAATTGTGGTTGTTTTAAAAGCAAATGGTTATTAAACACCTTATTAAATATCCTGAATATGTCAGGTGTTCATATTATTTTGTTCACTCCTTGTATATATGTGGACATTTAATATAATATTTAGCTTACTTAAGCAACTTCTCTAATTTTTTATTAACTCTGATCATTTGACTTGTTATTTCTTCTTCAACTTTATTTAACTTTTCAATTCTCAACTTTTCTTGAAATCTATGCTTCACTGCAGTGTTCATATAATGAGTTATGTTTAAGTTTTGTTTTTTACTGTTAAGCGTTATTTCATATTGTGCAAAAGATTGCTTTCTTTTGCCATTCGATTGTTACGAATACTGGTATTAAATGTTATTTGAGGCTTCGTTAAGAGATAAGCTTACTAATTAATATCAAAGAAAAAAACTCAAAAACATTTATAGCCTACATGGTGACTTAATATTGTCTGCATTCTCTTTTCTATTTTTACATCCCTATATTGATTTTTCTTTTGTTCAAAGCAGTAGTGGAAATCTCCTTTACGTGTTCGTTTATGATACAAGCTATTATTTTTCAATAGCCTTAGAATATCATTCGTTTTAACACAGGGATTTATTTATGAAAAATTGTTTTCTGTAACGTAAAGTGATTGGCAATGAAAAGTGGATCTGCTACGATATTCCCAATCGCAAAAATTCGTCCTGTGCATATGGTGGTATCAACAAGATGTAGTACAATACAAGTTGCTAAAACTTAATAAACTGCTATTGTAATAGGTTAATTGAAAAGTCCCCGGCCTACCATAGTAAAACACATTTTTTTGGCAAAATTATTTTTTTTTATTCAACATAATTTCCTTCTGATTATAGCGGTGATACACTGATACACTGATTATAGCGACCTTCCAACTTTTCGATACCATTTTTGTAGTGCGATTTCCCTTGCTTCAAAATAGGCCTTAGTTTCGGCAATCACGTCTACCTTTGATGAAAATTTCTTCACGGCGAGCATTTTTTTGAGATCTGAGAATAGAAAATAGTCGCTGGGGGCCAGATCTGGAGAATAAGGTGGATGAGGAACCAATTCGAAGCCCAGTTCATGGATTTCTGCCATCGTTTTCGCTGACTTGTGACATGGCGCATTGTATTGGTGAAGCAGCACTTTTTTTTTCTTCAAATGCGGCCGTTTTTCGGCGATTTCGTCCTTCAAACGGTCCAATAACGCTATATAATAGTCGCTGTTGATGGTCCTCCCTTTTTCAAGCCAGTCAATGAAAATTATTCCATTTCATACAAACGTCATAACCTTGCCAGCTGACTGTTGCATTTTCCCACGCTTTGGAGCGGGTCCATCGTGTGGAGTCCACTCGGATGACTGTCGATTGGACTTTCGGATGAAATGATGGAACCATGTTTCAGCCATTGTCACATATCAAGGCAAAAATTCGGGTTTATTACCCTTGATTATCTTATATCGCTGCTCCGAATCATCAACTCGTCGTTCTTATTGGTCCCAAATATCCGTGAATGATATGATGTACACTTTCAGTTCATATCTTTAGAGTGTCTGCTATTTCATTCAATTTCAATTTACAGTCATTCAAAATGATTTTTTGGATTTTTTAAATGTTTTCGGCGTCCACTGCGTTCACCGTCTTCGGGGCTCATTTTACCACGTCTAAACTGAGCATACCAATCCTTGATGGATGGTTTTCCTGGGACAGTATCCGGAAACCCGGCATCAAGCCAAATTTTTGCTTCAACTGTATTTTTTCCCTTCAATAAGCAATAATTTATCAACACGCGAAAATTCCTTTTTATCCATTTTTTTTCAAAATAACAAAAGTTGCTTCACTTAAAATGCTATAATTCACAAACTAATGATCCGACAGTTGTCAGATTTATACACGAATCTTTTGAGAGTTACGGCTACTAAAAAACATATGGATTTAATTCTAGTAGCGCCATTTATGTGTTAGGCCGGGGACTTTTTAATTGACCTGTTACATATCATATGGCACATGGCACATGTTAATTGAATAGATTGAACGACGTATTCTTTCAAAGAAAGACCATAACATAACATAACAATAACGACTAACGGACACAGAATTATCCTTTTGCATGACAGTGCTTGGCCTTGCGTTGCAAGAATTGTAGGAGATGCAGGACACTGTTGTAGCTCGAATGGGAAGCTATACCTAAGTTATACCTCACTCAACGTACTCACTAGGCATAACGCCTTTTGATTACCACTTACTCAGATTAATGCAGCGTGGCTTGGCTTGTACACGGTTTCGAAATGCTGAAAAATTGTGAAATCGTTCTTTCAACACTGTATCGAGATATTACTGGAAAATGGGTAAAATTTGTAGAAAATGATTAACCGCAAGTACTGCAATTTTACCTAATCATATATTTGTTTATGTTTTTTTACCCTCAGTCCGTTATAATCGTTTTTTTTGTTTTAATGAATTGCGACTTTTTTACGAAACATTTATCCTCTCCAAACGTAGCGTGGCAAAATTTGCGTTTCTAATTCAACATCTAATACCATGAATTATTTACCAATAGAATACGCGACAGGGATAGCGGTGGGAAGGGAGGACGGAATAGTCAATTCGCCCCATGCTAAGAACCGAAACTTTATCGCCTATTTGATAATTATGTAATTAGAGTTTGAGTGCTTTGAGGCGAAATCAATAATGTAGCCTGTCATCCTGTGGCGTATGATTCCTAACCATCGCCGAGCCGGAGAGACGCGCGGCGAGGAGAGGGGATACTCTTGTCTGTCCCGAAAAGCAAACGGGTATTCAAGGTACCGAGAGTCGAGACGGGCTTCCGATCGGGAAAGATAGATACGTTACATCGAGCTTTTATTTCGTTTGGCTTATGTGATTGGGCTCTTAAAGGATAGAAGCGAAACTATTAGATCAAATTAGGAGATAAAAAAAAACTGGAAAGGATACGGGAAGGTAATTGAAGCGAAAGGATCTTTCGGTCGAAAAACGTAAGGGGATTATTTTACGAGACAATGGTTCCTAAAAATTAGAAGAGGTTTTATAGTTTTTAAGGATCAGAAGATACTTTTCAATAGTACTTTCTTTATATCCTTTTTATTTAAAAACTAGCTCAATTTGTTTCCTCTATGCTCTAGGATCAATGGTAATAAGGTAATGGTAATCAATGGTAATAATCTAGGATCTTTTTATCACTTGCGTATAGCTTTAACCGTTTCATTCCATGGAACAAAATATTAAAGTTTTTCTCTATGCTCTAGGATCAATGACAATGATGATCTTTTTGTTATTTTCATATAGCCGTGAATTTCCTTCCGGTAGTTGAAAAATTATTGGAAAATGATACTAAATATAATGCGAGAACATCTAGCAGAGATAATACTCATGTTACGAATTACTTATGATTCGGGACGGGACGGAAATTATAACACCACATATGGCTTTGAAACAAATGAGGGAACAAGAGACAGAGAGTACTCTCTACTAATTCTTCTTCGTTTCTATACTACTCTTGTATCGATACAAATCATATATTTAACACCCCATATCTATTTAAATGTACCTTACAACTTAACCTAACTAACATTATAAACAAAGACTACAAAAATTCATTTAAATTGCCAGAACAAAACTATTACATACAAATTTGTTTGAACTTAGAACTTGAATGTAGAACTATTCTATTTCTACATGGTGAGAATTTAACTTTACTTAATGGTTTAATAGAATAAGTTTTCACAATTATGTGTTGTGATGATGTGAAACAAGCGTAACAATTAATTTTCTTCTTTAGTCATAATTCTTTCTTTAAACACTTAAGAAAAAACTTTGCACAATCATAGAAATATCCGCCAAAACACTGTCCACTTTTATTATCAATTATTTAGTTTGTTCTTGGGCTGCCAAACGTACATGTTTTTGCCTTTGAATTAAATTTTTCCATGCCACTGGGTTGCCTTTATAAAATGGTATGAATCCATTAAAACTTTTCCTAGTTGGTCACCATCCCAGTCTTCATAATTTGCTCCTTCAAGTCCACTATCGCCTTACATTAATCCATGATCTGTCGGTATCACTGAGGTATCATACTAATTGGTGACCACGTTAGTCTTCATAACTTATTCCTTCAAATCCACTATCACCTTACCTTAGTCCGAAATCTTTCATATCATTGGGGTATCGTAGTACTCTGTTGTACTAGTACTTTGTTAGTCTATCTAAATCACTTCTAAACAGCACATCTTTCATTATTTCTTCACTATCACCAATATTAGATTCAGTCGGTGTTACAACCTTCCATGTTTCCTCAGGCAGTTGTTAAGTGATGAGTGAGACATTAAATACTTTTTGTTTTTTTTTGTTTATTTCCATTAAAGGAAAGCATTCTACTTCTGTTATGCTTCATAAAGACTTTCCATTAAATCTGCTGTTTGCTTTACGCATCCTTTTATTAATACAACAGTATTGAATATTACCGATTAATTACTATTTTTTGTGAATAAATGATAGTCATAATCTGATCTCTCCAAAGGCAACTTGTTCGTTATTTGATTGAATCTTATGTGTCAACATTTTGATGAATTTTTTATATGCAGTATACCTAAACAATGCTTGATTTAATTGTTGGTATCGTTTTTCGGTAATTAAATCCCCTAATTTCCTGATATAGATATCTAGATCTATAGTTCCGTTTAAAATATGATTCGAACGTCCATTTGTGTTCTACTTTAGAGTCAGTTGTTTGAATTGATATTTACATCAAATTACTTTGTAATTTGTAATTACATTACTTTATAACTAAACTCTTCTTCATTGGTTTCAATACATTTTCTTTATCCTACCTGTAACTCCGTTGGACCCCATGTATCTAGTTTTCTAATGTTTCACTCGTCCTTGTAAATTATACATGGCCGAGTTTCTAAACTCATCTTCATTGATTACAAAGTTTCTCTTTATCCTACCAATAATTTGTTGCTTCCCATGTGTCTAATTTTTGTATTGCTTCGCTAAACCTTGTAAATTATAAACGGCTGCAGTTCTAAACTCTTGATTTCTCCATTACTAATTAGTCCATTGATTACAATGTATCTTTCTATCCTACCGATAACTCAAGATCACATGTTTTCTAGTGTTTCACTCATCCATGAGTGCTCTAATGCTCCACAACTTAATTTCGTCTGTTGCATAGAGCCATCTTCTTACTTCCACTTCCCTTTTCCTAGTTTTATATATATTTATATGTATAGCAGGTCAATTGAAAAGTCCCCTGCCTACTATAGTAAAACATATACATAATTCCGTTCAAGGGTGATACACTGATTATAGCGACCCTCCAACTTTTCGATACCATTCTTGTAGTACGATTTTCCCTTTGCTTCATAATAGGCCTCAGTTTCGGCGAGCACCTTTTCATTCGACGAAAATTTCTTCCCAGCAAGCATTCTTTTGAGATCTGAGAACAGAAAACAGTCGCTGGGGGCCAGATCTGGAGAATACAGTGGATGAGGAAGCAATTCGAAGCCCAATTCATGGATTTTCGTCATCGTTTTCATTGACTTGTGATACGGCGCATTGACTTGGTGAAGCAGCACTTTATTTTTCCTGAAATGCGGCCTTTTTTCGGCCATTTCGTCATTCAAATGGTCGAATAACGTAATAAAATTATTCCATGCGCATCCAAAAATACAGACGCCATAACCTTGCCAGCTGACTGTTGCGTTTTCCCACGCTTTGGAGCGGGTTCATCGTGTGCAGTTCACTCGGATGATTATCGATTGGAGTGAAATGATGGAGCCATGTTTCATCCATTCTCACATATCGACGCAAAAACTCGGGTTTATTACGCTTGAGCATCTTCAAATACTGCTCCGAATCATCAACTCGTCGTTGTTTTTGGTCAAAAGTGAGCTCGCGCGGCAGCCACTTTGCACAGAGCTTTCTCATACCGAAATATTCATGAATGATAAGATGTAGACATTCAGTTGATATCTTTAGAGTGTTTGTTATTTCATTCAATTTCAAGTTACGGTCATTCAAAATCATTTTGTGGATTTTTAAAATGTTTTCGTCGGTAACGCCCTCGTTTTGGGCAGATCCTTGATGGCTGATTTTCCTAAGGCAGTGTCCGGAAACTCGGCATCAAGTCAAGTTTTTGCACCAACTGTATTTTTTCTCTTCAAAAAGCAATATTTTATTAACAGGCGAAAATCCTTCTTATCAATTTTTTTCACAATAACAAAAGTTGCTTCACTCAAAATGCTATAATTCACAAACTAATGATCCGACAGCTTTGAAATTTATACACGCATCGTTTGAGGTTTAGGGCTAACTAAAAAACGTACGGATTTAAATCTAGTTGTGCTATATATGTGTCAGGCCGGAGACTTTTCAATTGACTTGTTACTTTTAGCCGATTAATTATTGATAGATTTATTGTATTGTTATATTATAAATATAAACCATCGTAAATTGTTAATATAATATATTTTTTCCATTCCTCTCGTTCTATTGCATTCAGCCAAATAATTATATCAAATTCGAGAGCGTCTTCTACATGCAGCAGTACTAGATTACGCAGCAATACGAGTTGCTTGCTTCTTTGATAGCAATTGTATTTTTCTGAAATTATTTATTTTTATATGTTTGATGTGGCTTTCTGCAGTCACTGGCTGAACAGTTTTCAGTAACTTGTACTTCTTAATGTCATCTTTCTGTCCGTCTTTATGTCATAAGCGGATATGTTGTTTTGACGTCTATGGCTAATACCATCGTAAACTCTGAGAGACTAATATGTAACTCATGTAATCTTATCGTTTGGTGAACTGAAGCCGTTCGATCCTTTAACATCGCAAAAGATAAAATGGATGGATATTTAAAATATAATAAAGGCTAGCATAGTAATAATAAAATGTTTACTGAATACTTAATTAATAATAATTCTGTAATTTATATTGAGTACTTATACTAACGATGAATTCATTTTCAGATAATTAATTTTGCGCATTATAAACCAAATTTTGCTAATATTTCATTTTGTGTTAATAGAAACTGACAGTCACTCTTTATCTACTCCGCTACCGTAAGACCACTAAACTTACCAGTCATTTAGTAATTACCGAATCTGAATTAGGGTTAAAATCTGTTAAGTACCGTGTCATCTACGGCAATTCGAACATTTCGAAAAGGCAAAGACGCGTAACTTTATGCGTGGTGGGACTCGTACAAGGGGGGCTCTAAGATGGATCGAACGATATATCGCCCTTATATTTCTCGTCAGCTTTATCTGATCGGATTCTGGAAAGACAAACTCGGAAACGTTAGATCGTGCGATAAATGGATGGCGAAGCTCCGAAGAAGGCAATGAAGTTGCAATAATTTAGAGGGACTTGAAAAATACCTAAATCTAGCCTTGGTTGACAAATTATCTGGGGTATTTTAATGTCGTTTTCTAAGAGAGGTTTAAATTTAAAACTATGATTTAATGGACTAGATTATTTACAGTGTTCTTCTATAAATTTTTGATTTTTTCCAATTAATATTTATTTCTACTTTTAAAAATGTTCTTATAAACTAGAAATATTAGAAAAATTGGCCTAAAATAGCCTCGGATAAATTAGTTTTAAAGGATTTTTTAATTTGAAACTTATTTTATGTAAAGTATCGATATATCGATAGCCGCTACCTTTTCCCATCTCTCAGGCGGTTTCTGGATTTCATCTCGAAAGGAAGATTTGGTTTATAACATCTTTATTAGATACTCTTAGTACAATCTTAAATATACATTAATTTATTACTACTTTTCATTTGTACTTGGATTATTTTACAAGCAAGACGAGTGCGAGAAAATACATCAATACGTATTCCTTAATATTAAAATTATTTAACTTATAGCTATAGTTTACACTAAAGGTCTAAACTTTATATAAGTTCGTATGGTTTGATTCGCATCAATCTCCTGACATTCTGCGCGCTGTCTAGCAGTTGTATTGCTTCCACGTTAGTATGATTTCGTAATCTTCTTTCGTGTTTCAAGGCGAAATCTTGGATAACTTCGCAAATCCATTTGTCTGGCTTTATAATTGTCTTATTTGATTTGACTCAACCTTTTTTGATTTTAGATCAAGTTCAGAGTATGTTCCGACTAACCAGTATAGTTGATTTATTTTGGTTCTAATGTGTTTTGCTTTTTGTCCAACGTGATGTTTCCAATTTAATTGACCGTCGAGATGGATTCCAAGATATTTAGCTGATTCTGCTTGAGGAATCGGGCATCCGTTGGGAGATATAATTGAATTTTTATGATTTCGCCGCAATGCACAATTAACGTGGACATATTTGGAGCTATTAAGTTGAATTTTCCAATCTTTCGACAATTTGTGGATTTTGTTAACTGCTACTTGTACTTTTTCTATTGCCCTAGGAAGAGATATATCGTTTGCCACAATAATTGTGTCGTCAGCAAAGGTTCCAAATAGTGTTTCTTTTGTGGTTGGAATGTCAGCAGTGTAGAGCAGATATAGGACAGGTCCTAAGACGCTACCTTGTGGAACTACTGCCGAAATACTTTTAAATGTCGAGAACGCCATTTCGTGAGATACTCTAAATTTTATCCCGAAAATATATGATTCCAGCAATTAACAATATTTAGGCGGTAACATTTTGCTCATCTTACAGATTAAATCCAAATGCCAAACCCGATCAAAAGCTTGTGGGACATCCAGGAATATTGCAGGGCAGTATTTCTTTTCTTCAAACGCTTTTTCAATAGAAGCAGTTACTCTGTGCACTTGATCGATTGTTGAATGGTGATTTCGAAAACCAAACTGGAAATTTAGTATTATTAGAAATTTTTTAACACGTTTAAATATTAGTTTCTCAAATAGCTTTGATATTGTACTTAGTAGCGAAATAGGCCTGTAAGCTTCTACTTGTTCTGCAGGTTTGTCAGGTTTTTTGAGTATAATTATTTGTGCCACCTTAAAGCATTCCGGAACATGCTTCAGTCTTAAACAGGCATTTTATATATATGTCAACATGATGATTGCTTTTCGTGGCAGTTCTTTCAATAATCCAGGTGAAATGTCATCTATACCAGGTGTCTTTTTAGGATTGAGGTTATCAATTTCAGTGGCAACTTCCAATGGAGAAATTAGATTTAGATCTACATCGGGTTAATAAACAGCTAACAATATTGGAGGAAAGAAAGATGTATATTTTGAGGCTGTTCATCAATCGATCCATTTTTGGTATGTCATATGTCGGAACAAGAAGTCATCAGAAGAAGTAATCGGGATAATACGGCTGGTGAGGACGCACTTGTTTTGTTCTTGTTCTTATTCCGATCGCTTTTCAGGCAGTGCTTGTCTTAAACTCACACAATTGATGTAGTTGATAGGGGTCCCCATTGATGTGTCATGATGGAGTCTTGAATTTTTTTAGGGGCTTTCGCTCAAAATTTGTCGTCAAAATCACCACTTTAAAAGTCAAAACGAGTATTCGTATGTTGAAATCGATAGAACATGGCTGTTATAAGCTTCGCACACTTTTCTTCAAATTGAAATAAAAAGGTAAAGCCCCAAATGTGATTTACTCGATACAAATTCAGACATTTTCAACCTACTGAAAAAATTGTTTTGATCACACTTCGACGAAATAATACATACTGAAAAGTGAAGCCAGTGAGTGAGGCTTCAACAACTTCCACAAGTTAGTTACAAACGTGCCCAATGTGATTTATTACACGGTAACACCATTTGTTGTAAATCCTTAAATTTAATTTTGCAGATCTGATATATATTAATCAAAATAGTTTCCATTATTCTCTATTACCATTCGAATAACGAACTTCCAGTAATCCAATCATCGATTCTTCGTCTCAGTTCTTCAACATCTAGAAAACCGTGTGCTAGCCAAGCCACACTGCATCAATCTGAACAAGTTGGCGGAACTTACTTAGTTACTTAATTAGTGTCTATTACTCATTATTGTTTTTTTCAATAATATGTCGTTCAGTTTGTTCAATTGATGTCAGTAGATAATTTGTTTTGACGGAATATTTGATATTTCTATAGATATTTCTTAACATTTTGTTTGCTTTCCACCCCTTTAATCGAGAGATTCATTTAATGAGATTCCTGAAATATGTAAGATTCTTTTGAATTTATTTCGGATATTATGTTAGTCGATTTTACAGTTTAATTTTTAAGAAATTTACTTCTGTCGGTTCTCAAGACTGAAATATCAATATCTGAGATAGTTTAATATATCGCATTAATGTTGTTGTCTAATTAAAATCAATGCAAACGTTAAATGTAATGTAGGTGGCTTTATTACTCGACAACCAGCTCCGTAGTGTGAATTGGTTAACAGGTCGCCACTCTCACTTAAGCAATGAGAGCAAAATGATGGTATACAAAGCCATCATCGAGCCAATCTAGATATTCGACATTCAACTACCGAAGACAGCAAGCAACGGCAATTTTGAAACAAGAGAATGATTCCAGAGCACAGTTTTAAGGAACTTGCTTAATACTCCTCAAAGCATGTGCAACAGGTACATCTATTTAGATCTCAATATGAGAACAGCGAAGTAGAAAATTAGGTAGCATAGCATAAAATATCAGAGGAAACTTGCGCAACCCGCAAAAGAGCTGCTTTTCACGCTAAGTGCAGTCGGAGGACAACATCGCGCGAAGAGGGATGGAAGCTGCAGAAGAACACAGTTTGAAGTTATTTCATAAAGAAACAGTTTACTAGTAGGGCAATACAGTGGCTTATTGTTCTGAGACAGATTACCATGGCGTAGAATAGAGATGAAAAAGGGCCACTTTGTTGCAAATTAAACATATTTTAAAACTATATAAAGAACAGAAACATTTAAAAAATACACTTAGGATTGAAATTTTTATCTTCAAAAAACTGACTATTATTTTTTGAGATGTCTCTCTATTTATCAAATTACACCTATCGTATATAAAGCCAGAACATTTATCACGTGGAATATTCCTTGGGTGCTGAATGGAATGACTATGATAATATTTGTTACAAAGACTGGACAGTAATTACCGTTATATGTTTTAATATATTCCGTTCTATTGTTCACGACATTCTTTTCAACTCCCTCTAGAGTATCGTCGCCTATTCTACTTTCATCTTTTTAGTTTCCACTTTTATTTTTGTATTTGTTGTTTTTCTAATTATTTTTTCAATAGTGGATGTAAATCTCTTAAATTAACATATATTTATATACAGGAGTATCTTTAGTTTGGATTGCAGTAATTGGCCTAAGCCTTTGACCATGAGTTGGTTAATATTATGAGTGGCAGATAAACTGGTATAGGCTATTAATTATTTTCAGATGTCTAAAATATATAGAAACAATATAGAACACGTAATATTGAAGTACGAAGAAGATTTATTTATTGACAGTTTCTTTGTTTAGTGCAAGATATATGCAGTATTAGAATATTACTATTTGACCATTTTGTCGTTGATTTTGTAATCTTTATGATGGTTATTAAAAGAACTATAAGTTGTTTCATTCCATTTCAATATAGACTAGTTCTTATTAAGAAAATATATATTATAGTGAACTGGTAGTAAGATTGGATTCATTTAATATTGAGCTCTACTATCTTCTCAGAAATTCTGAAAGACATTTCCTTGATGGCCAGTCAAACATTTATAGAGAATAATTTCAGAGCTTGAAGTTTTAATATATTCGCTCTGATAAGCAATTGAATAAGTGAGAGGCCAACCTTCTAAATTCCATGAAATTCAGAATAATAGTTTAAAAGGTAGCGCGCTTGCATGTATTTTGATCTGTGGTATTTAATTGTTAAAATGCTAAGTAGCCATATAAACAACCGTTAAACAATCCAACATTACTGCTAAATGATTTTGATGATTATCTACGTCGCGTAACAGTTTTCCATTTACTATTATTGAGTTTCAAGGCAATGAAATGCAAGACTTGTTGGACGAAATGTTGGACTTGTTGATTAATCAATTATTTCCAAACGTTTATATTCATTGGGGAGAATCCAAAATATCTAGTGTTGATATTTCATTACTTGCGAGGCAAAAAGAAGAGTATTCTGTGACGTATTGTGACTGGTTTTGAAAAGTGGATTTACCACAATTCTAAGGACAAGAAGTCATCTGTTAAACTAGTGATATCAAAGTGGATTAATCATGACACTAAAACCTTGTTGCACATATCATGGGGTCAGCAAGCTGCAGTGTACTACGCTGAAACTGAATGACACTATCATCGCAACTATGTACTAACCTCAATTGAACAAGTCAAAAAAAAACAATAGTGAGTTTTGCATGAAAACGCTCGGCCGCAGATTATATAGTTCCAAATATACATTGTAACAATTTGTATAAAAGAAATTCTGTCGCATCAAGCGTATTTACCAAACATACTCCCCTCTGGTTACCACTTAAGTTTAATTTTTAGGCATACATTTGCACAGTAATAAGTAAAACCAGATTATTATTATGGAGATTTTTTATATCCAGTATTTCATAATATATTTTTCATTTATCATCTATTTTCCTATGATATCTATTCTACATTTACCCAAATATATTTTATATTAATTTTTTCGATGTAATCGTTTTTAAAGTGTGTACGTTTTCCGATATCTGCCGAACTCTTTCAATGGGATTAAGTTACTTTCAAAGGAAGGAAGAACTTTTTTACTGATAGCATTATGGATTCAATAGACAAATAGCAAAACACTGTTAATAACAATGGAGTATATTTGGTTTAAGTAGATTCACTTTTGTAGCATTAAAGTTTTATTGCTTTTAGTCACATCAACCTCTTGGATTTTCTAGTAACTGAACCTACGGCTTAACGTGGGCTCCTAACCACGGTCCTCGGCATTAAGTCTACCGACTTTAGAAATAATCTCACAAGACATCCGGTCTCATCCAGCCTGGTTACTGGCGTGACTGGTATCATTTTCCTTGTCGGATTTTACACTCTTGCCTAGAACAATCACAAACATAAATTTCACGACCATGTCCCATCTGGATTCGAACCCGCGAATATCGCAACAGTAAGAGGCCCGTCCTGTCGCCCTTACCACTGCGCTACCAAGCCTCTTTTGTAGCCGTATAATTTTATTAAAAATAGTTTAGAAATGACTAAATGTAAATTGTCAAGCGACTTTATTATAATATTTAGGTAATTTACGTAATTTTAATAGGTGTTACGGCCCTTCGGCGTTCTAGCTGGGTGCATCAACGTCCCATCGCCATGGATGTTATCCTGAAGGGTCGTCTTGCGCACACCTTTTATCCTGACGCCGAGTGTCGGAACGTAAAGCCAACAGCCAGTTGTTGCTTTCCTGTTGAGATGTGCGCGTCAGGAATGGTAGCAAGATTCGGCGCGAGTTCGTAAGCTCTTTAACAACACTTTTTTTGTTTTCGCTCGCTCGCAGTGGCTTCGGTCAAGCTATGGAATGGATCACGTCAATAGATAAAAGGTTTGTCGAATATATTCTTGAATATTGTGCGAAATATTTCGATGTTGATGTTTTTTTTTCCGTTGGTTTTTTTATGGTGCTATTATTATATCTTTTAATTGGTTTTTTAATCTCAATTTTGTCACGAGAGGTACTGTTTGTTATTAGTTAACAATGAATTTCTAATAATATTAGATGATTTATAAAATGTATTAATGATGGATCCAATTCACCAAGGACTACAATTTATGCAATTATTGATTTCTTTAGAGACTGAGTTTATAATTATATTTTTGAGCTTAGTTATTTTTTTTTAACAGATGACAGGCGGTATTAAAACGAAAAAAATACGAAATTGATTAATTCATATTTTACATTCATATTCATCAATATTTTACGACTGTTTAAACTAAAACTAGATATTTTTTTAAATTTTTTATGATGCTATTATAACATTTATTAATTGTTTTTTTATTACAATTTTGGAAACGTAGAAGAACTGTTTATTGTCAGCTAACATTGAGTTTACAATAATATTAGACGAATTAATAAGTTTATAAATCATGAATCAAATTCAACTATTTATACAGGTATTGATTTCCTTACATACTGAGTTTATAATTATTCTGTTGAGCTTAGTTATTATTTTTTAAAATATATAAAACAGGCAGCACTAAAATAAATATATATGAAAATAGAAATAAAGTTAAAAAAATATCTAGTTTAAACTAAATCTAGATATTGTAAAAATATATGATGCTATTATAATATTTATTAGTTGTTTTTTTGTATTACAATTTTGGAAACGTAGAAGGACTGTTTACTGCCAGTTAACATTGAGATTACAATAATATTAGACGAATTATAAAGTTTAAAAATGATGGATCAAATTAAACAAGGGCTAAAATTTCTAAAATTATTGATTTCCTTACAGACTGAGTTAATAATTATACTCTTAAGCTCAATTATTATTTTTTAATACATATAACAGGTAGCACTAAAACAAATATATATATATATATATATATATATATATATATATATATATATATATATATATATATATATATATATATATATGAAAATAGAAATAAAGTGATAAAAAATATCTAGTTTAAACTAAAACTAGATATTAAAAAAAATTATGATGCTATTATAATATTTATTAATTGTTTTTTTTATATTACAACTTTGGACACGTAGAAGGACTGTTTATTGCCAGTTAACATTGAGATTACAATAATATTAGACGAATTATAAAGTTAAAAAATCATGGATCAAATTCAACAAGGACTACAATTTCTAAAATTATTGATTTTCTTACAGACTGAGTTAATAATTATACTCTTAAGCTCAATTATTATTTTTTAATACATATAACAGGCAGCACTAAAACAAATATATATATGAAAATAGAAATAGGCACTCATTCAATACGAAATTGATTTATTAGAAATTTTACGACTATTTAGACTAAAACTAGATCTTTTTTGTTGGATTTTTTATGATGTTATTATATTTTTTATTGGTTTTTTTACATTTTAATTTTGTACACGATGAACCGTTTACTACTAGTTAATATTGAGTTTTCAATAATATTAGACGAATTATAAAGTTTAAAAATGATGGATCAAAGTCAACAAGGGCTACAATTTCTAAAATTATTGATTTCCTTACAGACTGAGTTAATAATTATACTCTTAAGCTCAATTATTATTTTTTAATACATATAACAGGCAGCACTAAAACAAATATATATATGAAAATAGAAATAGGCACGCATTCAATACAAAATTGATTTATTATAAATTTTACGACTATTTAGACTAAAACTAGATCTTTCTTGTTGGATTTTTTATGATGTTATCATATTTTTTATTTTTTTTTACATTTCAATTTTGTACACGAGAAACTGTTTACTACTAGTTAATATTGAGTTTTCAACAATGTTAGACGAATTATAGACTTTATTAATGACGGACAAAATTCAACAAGAACTACAACTGTTTTAACTGACTCAAGATATTTTTGTTGTATTTTTAATGCATCTTCGGGTTGTGTATCAGTACAAGTTGTTATTAAGACAATGCGAATGTTTACATTTTTGTTGACAAACCAGTTTATTTTCGATAAGTAAAGTGATATGAAGGCGAGCCAGTTAAAAATTCTGGTTGTTATCAAATGATTGTGTTTTTTTCTCTTGGGCACTAAATATTTAAGTAATATTTACCGAATGTACCGGAGAGTTATTACCGTTTTTTTCTCGGAAAAAATTACATAATTTTTAAGAAAATGGAAAGACCTATTTATTCAATGTATTGGTCATTTGATTCTATATATTTTACCCATATATCAGGAAATTCTCTTTGAGCAAAATCATTCATTTTCACTTCTTCGACATTGGCGAAGAGTTGCTATACAAATGCGTGACCCATTGATGCGGAAAGTTGATAGTCGCACGGGGCAAAGTCTGGGAGTACGGCAGGCGCAATGATATGTCCCATCTGAGTGCTTTCAACGCTTACTTGGCATGTTTTGCTTTGTGAGAATCACTTTATCGTGTCTTCGGTCCTATTCTAGGTGTCTTTCGATCATTGCATGATTCAAATTAATCATTTGTGGTCGGTAGCGATCACTATTAATTCTTTTACTAGGTTTCAACAGTTCGTAATACACCACGTCACTTTGGTCACACCAAACACACAGCATTTTCTTGTGACCAAAACGATTTGGCCTTGGAGTCGATCGACCAGCTTGGCCAGGTGATAATCATGATTTGTTCAATCAAAATTAATAGATTGTTCATCACCCGTAACTGTTTGATGCAGAAATAATTTCCAATCCTACCTTTGAAGTATTTCATATATATTGTCTCTATTTTCCATTTGTCTGTCATTCAATTGATGTGGCACCCATTTTTCATCTTTTGGATTTTTTTCATTGCTTTGCAACTGCTGCAACTTTTTAAAATAAAATATCTACGTAATAATCGTTGTAATAACTATCTACTACATGTATTTTATATTCTACTATATACACAATTCACCTTAATACCTACCTAAAACTACTTATCTATTTGCAATATTATTTTATTCAGTCGCTATTTTGGGTCCGACTGATTTTATTACTATTTACTATCAATTGTTTCAGTCGTGTACTTTTAGTTGCGATTTTCGGGTCTACTTTTCGACGAGTTTCATTCGACTGATTTTTAACATTCTGGATGTCGCCCTAGACGCGACACTGACAAAAATGTACCGAATGTATGCCCAGATAGGAACATATTGGAACGATATTTTTTAAGATTGTTAATGAAATAAGATTAAAATTATGAATGATAAATAGTAAAATACTGTTGACAGTTTTTATGGCAATAATAGGAATTTTTTTTATTTAACATTTTGAGTTGGATCTAATTCTCTCGATTTTTGTTAAAAAATATTTCCGTTCAGTAATAAATAAGGTATTTATTTTATTTAAAAAAGCTCTAGTAGTTATTGTGGCATCATTTTTAATTATGTCAATATATAATATAATATGTCATTTAAAAATAGCAATTAACATGTTAACATACGATAAGGCATTTGTGGGGTATTATTCCATTCCGTAGAAAAATTCCATTCCTTTTTACAGATCCACAGAATATTCAAATATAAAAGTAATTACACATCCTTTAAAACGAAATTATTAATTGTATGTTAATAGTATTCAGTAAAGTTTTTTTCTTTTCTTTTTTAAAGTTAGTAGGTGATGAAATATGTACATCTCCGTCTCGCTTATACTACGCTGGATATGGATAAAATTAACTGCCCCAAGCAATTATCTCCGTCCTTTCCTCTCTCATAATTTATGCAGAAAACGATTCGTACATCTTCGTCTGACATTACGATTAAAAAAAAAACAGTCCAACCGTGCGTTTGACTGAAAATAGTATCACTATTTTCAGTCGCTAGTTTTTTGACTATCGATTGTTTTGCGACTATCGACTCTTTCGACTGTTTTCAATCGATAATCCCATCGGTAGTATTAGGTAATATCATCATATTATTATGCAACATTCTTAGATAAAATAAAAAACCATACACATCACCATTGATATATAATAAAACAATTTTAAAACAAAGAAATTTTAACAGATTTCATTGTTTCATTCAAAAACATTTCAATCATATATATATATATATATATATATATATATATATATATATATATATATATATATATATATATATATATATATATATATATATATATATTACTCAATAATATGTATTTTTACATGATTTTAACTTTTTAATAATAATATTTCGTTTTACGTACTTACATTTTCCTGTTTATACAGCGTTAATATATTGTACAATACGTTATTATGCCGGATTTTAAAATAGGTTTCCTTCCTGCTCTATATAAAATGTATTGTTTTACTGCATCAATTGTTTCGTAATAATTTTCAGATTTAATTTTGGTTTGGTGTTTATATAGTTATGTCGTCCAACATTTGTTAGCATGAAAATTCTATTGTTTTATTGTTTTATTAATTATTTGTTGTATCTTGCTTGTGTTGGTCAATGAGTCGGAATGAGTCAACGTTAATATAATGATTTTTTTTATATATATGAACACAACAACTCAATTATTACATTGTATTTATATTGAATTACTGCATTCAGGTTTAGTATCCTCATCATTGATTGCTTCAACTTTTTAATTGTATTTCCGTTCTTTTCCATAAACGTGTGTGTAGCTTTAGGTTTCCTATCTTTCACTAAATATTTATTATTAATTTGATCTCAGTATTAGTACGTAAATTTGTCAAATTATTAACAAAATTTGCTTCACTCAAAATGCTATAATTCACAAACTAATGATCCGAAAGCTGGGTTCGGGAAATAAAGACGTTTAATGCAATAAGATATGACTATATGCCATTTAATTCTTTGAATCTTGTATGAATTATTTTGATTATTTACTTTTTAGACTTAAGTTTTGGATTACAAAATTGTGTTATTTATATGTTCTCTGTTTTAATATAGGTACATGTATTACGTCATTTATTATTCCATAGTTATGTTTATAACATGAATGTGAAGAAAGATCATTTTTACTTATATTTAATGTTCTGAAGTTTTTACGGTTCTGAAAATAATCTTACCCATTATAGTTTTGTTATAATGTTCAGTGGCAGAGTAATTTACACTCACTAATACTTTCCTGATTATTGAAAGTTACACTATTTTGAGAGTCATTTATTATTCCATACTTATGTTTATAAATTTTTTTATTATTCTTCGGGGGTCCATAATCTGCCCTATTGGCAATAAGTTTTTCTTATGTCTATATTATATATACATGGCATGTAGAAAATCACTTCATTAAGCAATCTTCTGTATAAAATGTTATCTTAATTAATTAGTCTTATTCTAAAGCTTATTCTAAAGTTTATATATATCCAATAATCAGATCAGATGGTGTTAAACGTTTTAGTCTACGCACTTCACTATCACGTCGCATATTTAGCTGATTAGCGAGTATATTGGGATGCACTGACTTTCGAAGTACTTCACACAAACACGTTGAATTACACTCGTTATAGGTTCTAGAGGAATATCGCGTTGTATCACTTTATTTGAAATATAGTACGGAGCATCAACAATGGCAGGCAACACCTTATTTTAAACAACTCAATTATTACATTTGTATTTATATTGAATTACTGCATGCAGGTTTAGTATCCTCATCATTGATTGCTTCAATTTTTTAATTGTATTTCCGTTCTTTTCCATAAGCTTGTATGTAGTTTTTAGTTTCCAATATTTCACTAAATATTTATTATTAATTTGATCTTAGTATTAGTACGTAAATTTGTCAAATTATTTAGAAATTTGTAAATTAAAAAGTAAAAGTAAAATATATGTTAATGAAAAGGACCAATGATTTCCTTATTGTCCTCAAATACTGTGTGTTCCTTACAATATTTTGCAGTTTTATTCAAAATATATATTAATTCTGAAATAGATTACTTAAAGAATGTAATTAACGATATTAGTTTGCAACATTTTTCTGTTCTCTAAATGTTCTTCAGACTATTTTTGAACATTTCGTGAATTGCGTAACAAAAAATTATCACAGTATGTATATTACTTTCTGTATCCAATTCTGATAAATAAGTTGTTGTTCAGGTTAATGAGTAAGTTCAGTTAATGGGTAAGACCGGAGCTGGGTAGGTCCAGTCCAAATAAACTCATAGTTTGTAAAAGGAGATTTTAGAATATGTAAACCAAAAAAAAAAACAAAAACTTTTTACTTTTAGTATTTATATTATATATTTAAAGAGAATTTCAGTTTACCACTAGTAAACCATCTTTTTGAAATTTTTAATTTAAGCGTAAAACGTTCAACAAGTTATCAGTAAACAACTGGCCAAAAAAAGTTGAGTTAATTATCCGGTTTATTCAAAACTTGTTTATCGATTTATTTCGTGATATCAACGCCCTGAATGTACTTAGTTTCGAAGCTTGAAAAACATTTCCGCTCTTTCATTCTGGTGTATTATTTGTTTAATAAATTCACAAAAACTGGAAGGCCGGCAAAATGTCAGACTTGATTATGTTTTTGTTTAATGAAAATTGGATTCTGTGAAAGAATACTCGGATGTGCAGGAAGAACCAAAGTTCTAAGCTAAATATGCAAAAAAACATTTACTATGTATATATGAAAAGGTGTGTTATCTTAATGAAAAATATTTATTTTGTGTCATGAATATCTATTTCTAAGTAGCCCTAAAGGGCTATAGCGACAATTTGACTTTATTTATTTCATTTCAATTTTTTCACATCATTGTCACATATCGACGCAAAAACTCGTGTTTATTACGCTTGATCATCTTCAAACACTGCTCCGAATGATTAATTCGTCGTTGATTTTGATCAAAAGTGAGCTCGCACGGCACCCACTTTGCATAGAGATTTCTCATACCCAAATATTCGTGAATGATATGATGAACACATTCAGTTGATATCTCTAGAGTGTCTACTATTTCATTCAACTTCAATTTATGGTTACTCGAAATTTTTTTCGTTTTGCTGATTTTTTAAATGTTTTCGTCGGTAAGAAACCCTTTTGGGTATCCACCGCGTTCGCCGTCTTCGGTGTTCATTTCACCACGTTTAAACTTACCATATCAATCCATGGTGGTTGTTTTTCCTGGGGCATTATCCGGAAACTCGGCATCAAGCTAAGTTTTTGCTTCAACTATGTGTTTTTCCTTCAAAAAGCAATATATTATCAACACGCGAAATTCTTTTTTATCCATTTTTTTTCATAATAACAAAAGTTGCTTCACTCAAAATGCTATAACTCACAAACTAGTGATCCGAAAGCTGGTTTCGGGAAATAAAGACGTTTAATGTTATCGGATATGACTATATGCCATTTAATTCTTTGAATCTTACATGAATTATTTTGATTATTTACTTTTTAGACCTAAGTTTTGGATTACAAAATTGTGTTATTTATATGTTCTCTGTTTTAATATAGATAGATGTATTACGTCATTTATTATTCCATACTTATGTTTATAACATGAAAGTGAAGAAAGATCATGTTTACTTATATTTGATGTTCTGAAGTTCTTACAGTTCTGAAAATAATCTTACCAATTATAGTTTTGTTATAATGTTCAGTGGAATAGTAATTTACACTCAGTAATACTTTGTTGATTATTGAAAGTTACACTATTTTGAGAGTCATTTATTATTCCATACTTATGTTTATAACATGGAAGTAAAGAAAGATCATGTTTACTTTTATTTGATGTTCTGAAGTTCTTACAGTTCTGAAAATAATCTTACCCATTATAGTTTTGTTATAATGTTCAGTGGCATAGTAATTTACACTCACTAATTCTTTGTTGATTATTGAAATTTACAGTATTATGAGAGAAACATGATGAATCAAATACATTGTTTTTGAAGTGTATTTAATAAGTATTTAGTACATACAGTGTATTTTAATATTTTTCTACTTCAGGACACTTTTTATTTGCTACACGGATATCAGTTGATTAGAACCGGTATATTTTTTAATAAAGCATTTGTTACCATATATCTCTAATATCATTCAGCTCTTTACAAACAGCTTCAATACAATCCAGCTGCATTTTTTTTGCAATTAAAAGCAAAAAGCAATGCTAATAATGAGGATCTGTGAGCGAGTATCAAATTCCCGTTCGTCAATTTGAGCCCCGTTTTCAATTTACGCCCTAACATTCATAAATTTCAAATTCGAACTCGACTGATTTTTTTAATTGATGGACAATTTATCTGAAATTAATTAAATAACGAAATTTAAAAACATGGTGTAGTTGAGTTCCCTTTATTATGTTGACCTATAATCGATATAGATAGGCATGGAATAATTATCTCCCATGTATAAAGTTATAGTCAAATTTTGTTCATCTAAACCATCTGAGGGTGTGCTAAGCGGATTTATTTATTACCGGGGAAATTAAAAAAATTATTAAAATATTTATGTTACAACATTTTTATAAAACTATTATAATAATTCTTTCCCCTATATCAACTCGATTGGATTAAATAGGCAGTGATAGGAAGGAAGTTGTAATACTATATGACCATATTGTTCAGCCAGCAGTTATTTCTAAAAAAAGTAAATTGCAAAAAAAATGCAAAACGCAGTTATATTTACCTAGTAATATTTTGAAATAATTCGGTTTTTAGCATTAATTTATCATTCCTTCATTAAAGCCTTTGTTGATGTTATTGTTGGGATTTTTTCCACCAGTGTTCTATGAAATGGTGCATTGTCAATAATAATAACTCATGGTTCCTCGAGGTTCTTTAACAATTGATTTTCAAATCATAACAAAAACATATTATGGTTCATTTCTCCATGGTACTCATCCTTAAACCTGGAGAAAAACACTAGTTCTCCACCAGGAATAAAGCCATTCTTATTCAAATAATCTTCACGAATAACAATATATATGCAATTAATTGTTAATTTATATATTTTTATTTATTTATTTAAACCCGTCAGCCTCTTGGGCTATTTACGGTGAATTGCAATACATTATATTAACATTAACAGCTTAAAATACTACACAGTAGATTATAAGCAGTAGTATATATACAATAACATTTTTCAATTACACAATAATAAATGTATGTTACAAGTGTTGAAGTAGGTCTATGGCCTTTAGATAGTCAATCAGCAGATTCAGTTGCTCAGGTTGGACCAATTGTTCCAGTGTTGTCGGCATCTCAAGTTGTCTCCTCATATCATCATCATATTTTTAGCAGTCCAGTAGGATGTGTCTAACGCTTAGTTGAATCTAGCACAAATCACTTAAGGGCGGGATATGTCCCTTCAACAACTATTCGTGTGTCAGTTTACAGTGCCCCATTCGCAGTCGTGCAAGGACGCTTGACTTGCATCTACTCATGTTATTATGGTCTATAGATTGATAAAATATCCTCTTGACTTCCCATAATTTATTGTTTTTTTATGAGAAGGTCCAATTCTAATTGGGTCCATTGTCTATTTAGGCCCCTCATATAGACTTTGGCATCTTTTTTGCTAAACAGTTCGTTTAACTTGATCGATTCCTCTTCCCTACTGGCCAGATGGTCGGCTCTTTCATTTCCAGATATTCTTTTATGGGAGGGGACCCAGAGGTATGTTATTCTTAAGCCCCTAAAATGTAACTTTGTCTGTATCTCTCTGATGTATATGACCAGAGGGTGGATTGTCCTTGCCGATCTTAAACTCTCTAGGGAACTCATGGAATCCCATACTACTAGTATGTATTCGCTAATCTGTGATTCTTCCAAGGCAGATAGGGTCATATATATAGCAGGGCCAGCAGCCCCGCGGTGAAAATGCTAGTCAATGATGGAGGCCAAAAGTGTCTCTCGAGTAGACTAGACGGATAAGCATCACCCACAAAGTTTTCACGTTTTGAACCATCCGTGTAGATGATAAAATGATTTGAATAATTTCTTCGATTTCTGTCTAAAGAAGCTTTTTATTGTAGAAGAACTGTTTGTTTCCTTATTCAGAACCTTCATAGAGAGGTCTATGTGTATTCTTGAGAACTGCCATGGTGGTATATTAGTGATTCTATATTTTGCATCTGAGATCACAATCATTAATCGTTTACATATGCTCTGGAAGATTACTGAGGGGCCTAAGGGCCTCTTCCTTATATTGGTCCAGTTTGCCTTAGGTAGGAAAAAGGTATTGAACTGGTCCAACTCTGGACGGAACTTGAATCTGCAAGCTCCCGTATAGTTTAGTAGCAGAAGCTCTCGCCATGACTCGAGCGATGAAATCTCTGCCTCGCACTGCAAACTTTCAACCGGACTAGTGCGGAATGCTCCCCATATGATTCTAATAGCGGCGTTTTGTATGGGATCCAATTTCTTCACGTATGAAGGTGGCGCGGTAATATAACACTGGATTCCATAATACAATTTGCTTCTTATCAGCTATCCTGATATATATTGCTCAACGATGTTCTGTGTGCTCCCCAATTGACGTTGGAAAGGGTCTTCAGTAGACCTAAATCTGCCAAACATTTATTCTTGAGATTTATGGGAGCCAGTTGAGCTTGTGGTCGGACAGCAAACCAAGGAATTTAAAAATGTGGAACGCTTCACGATTTTGCGTGTCATCCTTGCGCAGGGGCCATGCTAATCTTCTCTGTATCGTTCCAATTTTAGCATATGTACCGCCGAAGTGAGTACAATTAATTATTAATAAATATTATGACCAACAAAACCTAATCAAATGCTATTGTAACTTTTACCTTTTTTCATCAATTTTTGTTTTCTACATTTTTTTGTTACTGTCTTGCCAAGGGTGCCCCAGTATATAAAAATATAATATAAATTTCTATATTTATTATAAATTTCTATATTTTCTAGATTTCTATATTTATTGCATATTTGCAAGTTTCATCAACATACACAAATTCAAATAATTTATTTTCCTTGATTTTATTGCATGCCTTTAAAAATTGAATTCTTTTTAAGAAAATGTCTGGAGGTTCCATTAAAACTCTTCGAGGGTTATATTTGCACTATTTAAATCTTATGCCCCGTAAGTGTGTATGAGGGGATGGCTTACTTCACTCAAAAAGCTGCACATCCCTTCCAGACTAACAATTTTCTCTGAAATAATTTTATTATATTATGTTTATATCGATTAAATAGTTTGTGTACTTAGTGCTCTTATGCATTTCTGTATATGATTTCGTATAAAGCCAGTCAAGATGGTCAAGATTCGTCACCTACTTCGTATGTAGGCGAATATTCTTGATTGAATCTAACATATTGCTCTTCATTTTGTAAGTGATGTTAGTCACAGTACCCGTACTAATATTCAGCGCAGCAGGCTAAAAACATTTTCAATAAAATTGCAGCAACTTATAATATTTAAGAACATCAATATTTACATCTCTAACGAAATTTATGGACGAAAGGGGGCTTCCATTATCTCGTTCCTTTTCGAAATAACTTATTAAAGTTGCAGTCAGTTTGTGACCCTGACTATCTATTGTTTTCGGCATTTTCAAACAAATTAATGTGATATATAAAGAAGCTATTTAAAATTGATCAAAATAATCAACGCGCTAAAATAACATTTGCCGGTTTATAACCTGTAGTAATTATAATTAATACTTTGAATAATTTTGCGTACGTTTGACAACCGGACGAATTTGATAGGCTCATTCGTTTACGTGTTTGAACTAATTAGACAGCATTTGGCTCTTTTTAACTAGAATAGAATGAGAAGGAAAATATTGTCTGAATCTAAACCGAATTTACAAATTGTGGCAGGCAATACATTAAACATCTTGATGATGTATCTACAAAAAAATTCGAATAGGCTATAACGCCAAAGCAGCAAACATTACAGAAACATAACTCGAACGTCAGTTTTTCGTGACATTCCATAGATTTGGAAACGTGAAAAATTCTGAAATACGAGCAACGAAATATCGTCAGTTGATAGGTATTACGGTGGAGGGACACCATTATGCAAATTCGGGCAAAGCGTTTTGAAAATGGAAATTTATACAAATTAATGGAATTATTTAAATACTTGTTCGAAACGAGTATACGCTTTTAAAATCCATCGGTGAGAAGGAAATATTTTTTATTATAATAAGGCTGAATATTTTTCAGGAAAATTTACTGTTATTTTGGCAAGGATAATAATTTAAAAGGAATGATCGATAATAAGCGCATAAACGTTCTTATTGTCTGTTGTTTATTTCGGAGTTACGTTTTACTTAGAGTTTTAATTTGTTGAGAGTTTTCATACGGTTTGAATTCATATGTACTACTTATTAGACTTATTTGAACCCTGAATACAAATCAGTTATTAATGTTTTGCAGTTGCTATAATATTTGCATCCGTAAAAAAAGGCGAAGATAATATTTTTTATTATTTAATTATTACATTGTTACTAGTCGTTTTCGACCAACCTACAATTTGTCTTTATTATAACTTAAATCTTGGCATTTAACTAGGAGGACCTATCGGCCCTATCTCAGTCTCTGGGGAAATAATGTTTATACATGCCCGTGCTGTACTTTTTATTATATGCACCTCACTAAACAACACTACACAAGATCAGATGGTTTGATTCTTTTGAGTCTGTGTCCTGTTCTGGTGGTATCCAAAAGTTGGAATACTTCAATATTCTTATGAGAATGGAGTCTTTCCTCATGCTCCCTTCCAATTTTCTTCATTTCTTGACTGACTGAGGGTATCTGAAGGTCTCGATCTATTAATCAGTCCTGTTGTATTTGGGTGCGCCCACAATACTTCTCAGGACTTTGTTCTGAAAATTTTTTATTTTGTTTATCTTACTCCTTGAAGAACATTCCCATAATTAAACTTGGTATGTCCATATGGGTTTCAGTATTTGCTTATATAATAGCAATTTATTATGTACTGATAATTGTGATTTTCGTCCAATTAGCCAATACATTTTTCTATATTTCACTTCCAGTTCTTTTCTTTTCTTCTTTATATGTTCCCTCCAGCGAAGTTTTGCATCACGATTCATTCCGAGATATTTAGAGTTGTTGCTATATGGAATAATTATTTAATATTGTTGGTGTTTGTACGGCCTGAATGTAGGTGAACAGCACATGCACAGGCTATCGTAATTTTTTATTTTCCAAGCTTGTGTCCAATTATTTATATCGTCACGTGTCTGTAGTAATTTTCGTGTGGCTTCTTCACTATTGTCTGTGACAGCTATAATCGCAGTATCATCAGCAAATCTAGCCATCGTAATATTCTCCATTTGTAGTGGAAAGAATATAAACAGTAAAATGTTTTAACCGAGAATTATCTAACAATAAGACGAAACTGATTTAGAACGATATTTGAGAAAAGAAAAAAATACCACGCTACAATAGAAAGGAAAAAAATACAGAGAAAAGTTTTCAATCAGATTTTATTCCCATATAATTTGAGAGTTTTTTGGGTTTTACTTTCTTGTTCGTGAATGGTTCGATTCCCATTTTATTAAAGGTTGAATGGAGAAAATCTCGCTATAGTATGAAAACTTAAGATAATATAAACTGGCAAGGAGCGAAAAGGTGACCATGATATTATTTTATGGAGTTTATAAGTTTTATCTGAAAAAATGCTTTTGAAAGAGTTATTTTTGTATTTTCTTACCGTACGGTTGGATTCAATTTTTAAACATTTCTCTTCAAAATTTATTATTATTGAATTATTCAGTGTACAGAGACGCTAATGCTAGAGCGCACAAAATTTCATTTTCGGCATTCATTATTTTTGTTTTTTTTTTTAGTAATCTGCTGCCAAATGTTTGATATTTGGTTTCAGTGATATAAAAATGGGCATATTGTTGTCAATGATAAAGAAGGGCTTGGAGAAAATCTATTGGGCGAACATCTAGCTGGAAACCTTAAAAAACTTATTAGCAGCTGATCAATTAATTGCTGCCAGATGTTTACATGTGACAAAAAAGATCCAGAAGGCTATGAGCGTTTAGGGTAAACTGATATGGCTCGGTGAATGGAGGTAAAACGAAATGAAACAGTGGTGTTTACATTATGTGCCCGTTATTTATTGGCTATATAAAAAATGTGAAAAGTACAAAATAGATAAAACGGATGGCAGCGGTGTTACCTGGAGACGAGGCTGGAGACCAAACCAAACAATGGTCGAGTACTGAATGAATGGAAATACAGTTCAATAACATCCCAGATAAACGTCTCGGGGTTGCTAGCTATTCGTTATCAGGTTCTAGTTGGCGCTGCTGGCACCTTGCCCGTGTTCAACATCTGGGATTATATTTCTGGGTATTTTGTAGACCGTTATTCCACGATGTAAAATTCGACATGCCTCAAGGTCGCTACAAGCGATTGGAAAAATTAATTTCTCCTGTTTCTAATATCTGGTAGTATTTATTCAATGAAGTCGTTCTGTGCCAAATTTGAAGGTCAACAGAGCATAGAAGATTATAAATATAAATGCAGAAGCTCATGTTTGTCATATATTGGGAAAATATCTAAAATTCGCAGATAAAAATACATGCAAGCACGTAATATAAATATTTTAACATTTTTTATTGGAAAGTTTGTCCAATGAAATAACTTTATTTCTAGTTTTTTCATGTTTATATACAATTTTTCGCATTTGGCAAAAGGCATGGTACTTCTCCTTTATTGAATAGACTATGGGGAAACTTTTAGACCCAAAGAGTTTATATGGCACAGAAAAAAACTTATTTTGCGAATATAAATAAAGTCGATAAATAAAGCTGAAGGAGGTAACATTTTTATGACTATGTATATATTCTATTTTATTTCCGAAAATATTTTTAATATCTGTTATATAGCGTTTCCAAATATTGATACCATATAAAAAGAACTACAAAAATATCATTAACAGGCTTTTGGTGATTTTTTAAATTCAAGAACCTGCAAGTAAAATGCTTTTAGTGAATTAGAGTGATTAATTGGTAACATGTCTCACTTTTATTTAATGCGTGGACATAACATATTTTTGTCCTCATAAAACAACGTTATTTTTTTTTTAATTAAAGATGTTTGAGGAAATTAAACATCGGTTTGAATAACTTTGCTTTCTTAACAATGACAATAACAATTTTAAACCAGTAACTGATATCCCTTTAGTGTGTTATATGTTTTGAGAAGCATTTAATGACCCTTAAATGTTATTCAGAAATTTACTGTCAACAATATTGCTCCATCCTGACTTTTATAACACAAACTGTCTTCCGCCCTGACAATGTAAGGCTTCAAATATGTTTCCTAAGTTGAAATTATTGCGGTTTAGTTAGCAAGTAGTTTAGTTAGAAGGGTAGTGTTTATTGAGATTTATCTTCAAAATTATTTGAAGGGTAAAACTTTTTGGCAGTATTTAAGGGCCTGAATTCGCACTTCATTATTTTTTTTGCTGATAAATATCGAAAGTTTTTAAATTCAAAAACCTAAAGTTTTCGGAAATATAATGAAAGGTTTCTCTGTGTATGTCCTAAAAAATAACTTTGAGAGTTTGATGAGTCTGAGGCCATATCTATATTTATATATATAAAAATTCTTTGTAAGTTATAAAAGTTGGAGGCGTAAAACAAAAACTTGAACTATACTTGAAAACTATTTTATTTTAACTGAAAGTAGTGGCGACATAGAATCCAAGGAGCAAACGATAGCGTAGACCTAATATTCTTTTAATACAAACGAAACCACTCCTTCTAAAGACTTGGGTTGGATTTTTTATCTGTCTTTCTCTCTTTGTCTACTTTCTCTCTTATTTATTTGCGCATAATATAACATGTCAATTGAAAAGTCCCCGGCCAACCATAATAAAACACATTTTTATGACAAATTTTTTTTTATTTAAACTTAATTCCCTTCAAGGGTGATATACTGACAAATAGCAACCCTCCAACTTTTCCATACCATTTTTGTAGTACGATTTGTCCTTTGCTTCAAAATAGGCCTCAGTTGCGGTGATCACCTCTTCATTCGACGAAAATTTCTTCCCAGCGAGCATTCTTTTGAGATCTGAGAACAGAAAATAGTCGATGGGAGTCAGATCTGGAGAATACGGTGGATGAATAAGCAATTCGAAGCCCAATTCATGGATTTTTGCCATTGTTTTCACTGACTTGCCACACGGTGCAGTCATGGTGAAACAGCACTTTATTTTTCTTAAAATGCGGCTGTTTTTCCTCAATTTCGTCCTTCAAATGGTTCAATAACGCTATGTAATAGTCGCTGTTGATGGTCATTCCTTATTCAAGGTAGTCATTGAAAATTATTCCATGCGCATCCCAAAATACTGGCGTCATAATCTTGTCAGCTGACTGTTGCGTCTTCCCACGCTTTGGAGCGGGTTCATCGTGTGCGGTCCACTCGGATGACTGTCAATTTGACTGAAGGATGGAGCCATGTTTCAGCCATTGTTACATACCGACGCAAAAACTCGGGTCATCCGAATCATCAACTCGTCGTTGTTTTTGGCCAAAACTGAGCTCACGCGGCACCCAGTTTGCACAGAGCTTACTCATACCCCAATATTCGTGAATAATGTAAGGTACACGTTCAGTAGATATCTTTGGAATGTCTGCTATTTCATTTAATTTCAATTTACGGTCATTCAAAATCATTTTGTTTTGTTTCGTCGGTAAAACCTCTGGGCATCCACTGCCTTCACCGTCTTCGGTGCTAATTTCACCGCGTCTAAACTTAGCATACCAATCCTGGATGGTTGATTTTTGAAGTTGAGGTCAAGTTTTTGCTTCAACTGTATTTTTTTTCCTTCAAAAAGCAATATTTTATCCATTTTTTTACAATAACAGCGGTTGCTTCATTCGAAATGCTATAATTTACAAACTAATGATCCGATAGCTGTTAAATTTGTATACGCATCTTCTGACGGTTAGTGCTAATGAAAAAATATATGAATTTAATTTTAGTAGCGCCATTTATGTGTCAGTCCGGGGACTTTTCAATTGACTTGTTATAACTAAAGTAGTAAAATAAGAGTATTTCTGCTGAAAAGGCAAAAGCACAACGATTGGCTTGTGATAAATAAACATTTTCTATGCAAAACTGGCATTAAAGTTGCGCCAAACATAATAGAGAGCAGTGCACGGCCCCCAGAAGATGAAAGTTGAATCATTTCACTACTCTCTATTTACCAATTCTACTCGTATGTTTAAAGATGTAGTAGATATATATTTATTATTTTTAGAGTTTTTGAGTATTAACTTCCTATAATATTCTATTCTATGCCATTAAATATGGGCATGTGACTGAAAAGGCCGCACTGGTTTCAAGGTTCAAAAGTTGCTCATGACTCATGATTGTATAGCAAAGTTCTCTTCTACGCTCTCCATTTTAAGATCTTGGTAAGGGTCACTACTTCTAAAAATAAGAGTATCAACGACGTTCCTTAGCACTTTGTTGATTTGAGTATGAACACTATGTTTAGTTTCTTTATTTTACTTCCTATCTGAATTCCCCTGGTTTTGGTGCCTTGAATAATACCTAAACATTTGTTGCACGGAATTTGGGTGTATTTTAGTCTAATTTTTTTCAATAGACCGGTGTAATTTCCAGATCAAAGTCCAAAAGTAAAATTATTGTAATTTATTTTAAATATCGATAGTAAAACATTTTTGTACTTTTGGTACTTTTATCATCCCAATTGGTATAGGATCATTGATTTTATTTATAAACTTGATATATATATATATATATATATATATATTATATTTATACTGTAGCTTTCGGTTCAATTATTTATATGTTGCTCTTTTATGATCACTTCTAACTGTTAATATTGCTGTATTTTCTGCAAAAATAGATATAGTGCTATGTTATACTATATACTATATTGCTAGTATATAACAAGATATATAAAACAGATCCTGAGACACCAAATGCAATAACCTACAGCCAATCACTCTAGACTGCATCATTCAATGATAAGAGATGTGGAAAATGTGAACTTATATTGAAGTTCTGTGTAATATTAGGAAATATTTTCACCTGACCTATTTTCTGTAATGGTTTTTGGATTTTAATACTCAATTATATTTTCGAAAACTACCTGAATTGTGAGCAAGTGAGACGGGCTGGTCTGTGTTCTGATTAAAACCCTTTCCAATTTTATAGTTTCATAATAGTTTTAATTTTATAATAGTTCAGTTCGGGAAGTAGAACAGGAAACAAGCTATATATATATATATATATATATATATATATATATATATATATATATATATATATATATATATATATATATATATATATATATATATATATATATACTTCTTGATAGATTTAAATATACTCGCCAAGCAACTGATGTTATCAATTTTGCCACTTCTTAATATCCGTTCTTAAGACATGGACTGGTTTAATTTCCTACCAAAATTATTCTGAAATAACATACATCTGTTCTCTATGATAGTAGGAGTAACAATAATTATAACATATCTACGCAGCTGTTAGTATCTGAAATAAAACGTCATTTGTTAAACAAAGCAAAGCCATAATTAAGTACTGAGGAGAAAACAATATCATGCATTTAAAATCATTAAATTCTTATCCGCAAAGGTGTGTAAAATATCACAACTGTTTTAAGTAATCCTCAAATATTAACATGAAATATTCACGGAAAAAGGCGACCTGTTTCAACAAGCACTTATCTCTTCTTTACGATTGATTTTCTATATAATCCGCACATTATTTTTGGAATCATGGATTTAGGGAGACTCCCCTCCCAATTGTATAAATTTGCATTTTCAAAATATGTTAATTAATACTACTTGACCGGTTTCCAGTTTCAATAGCGTAATTTTTGTAATGTTGAATGTATACAATAAAACTGCTTAAAATATATTTTTGAGGGTTTAGCAAAAGAAGTAGTAACGAATCTGTTATTCATTTGATTGGCAGCTATTCTATTATAAATTATATTCTATTCATTACTAATTTTGAAGTTTTCATGGGAACATTAACTTTGATAACTTATTTATACTTAATGTTAATCATATTAGGTACTGGTCCCTGGATGGTGGAATGTAGGCTAGCTTAGATTGTTATGGCGTCCATATATCGTATCAGATAATTTAATAATTTGTTCCAACTACCAAGTGCTCTCTTAAATCTTTGCACTAAGCGCTTTTTTCATATTTAAAATTTGAGGAATAATCCAGCTCATGGATCAATGAAAAATTCTCCGCAAAGAGAATATATGAGGACTAGTTCTGGGCTTTTAAAAAGTAGCGATCCTGCCATCATATTCATGTTAAATCAGGAGCAGCTTACTCATATCTTTGGAGTGTAAGAAGTGTTCTAAAATAATTGAAATCCTCCCAGGAAGGAAAATGAGATCGGTATAAACTCAAGCCAAGATACTCCAAGAACCAAGCCAAGAGCTAGTGCTCCAAAGACAAACCGACTCAGGATCTAGTCAAGCACTATATTTATTACGAAGACACCTTTAAAAAGGATTTATTTAAACTGGCAACACTTCCAAATTTTCATGATTGATATATTCGATATAATTATCGAAATGTGTCGTTTCCCTATAATCATTTTCATTGCCTCATTTATACTAGTATCAGAGTAGTACGTTGCTTGAAAGAAGGCGACATTTCGCAGCTAACAATGGACAATATTTTAAGCAAGATTATTTCGAATTTCACTTAAAGAAAAACTCCTGAACCTATTTTGTAGTCTTTTATAACGGTAGACTATACATATGTAATATTTATTTGAAGAGAAAGATATATTTTGATTATATCTTTGACCTTTTTTAAATATGCTTGGGTTTCGGAGCATAAACTGAAATATCCGAAAAGCTTATCCAAGTTATACATATCCAAGTTTTTTCGTTACAGTTTCTGTTTTAATGGCTTTTTTTTTTTGCTATAAATGTTCGATATTACGTTTTAGTTCAGAATATATTATGATTAATCTGTTTAGCTAGTAAACAATATTCATACTTTATGCTTAATAGAACAATTCAAAAATATAACAAAATATAAAATGTGTTAAGTACTTGCATATCTATTGGTGAGTGATAAAAAAACATAACTTAACAATCAAGTGGTGATATTTTTATAAGAATTTAGGATAAAAAATCTAGCTTAAATTCTCAAAAGACTTTCACACAAATTATCAGTAGATAAATCTCCAAAGATTGAGTTTAAATGACGACCATACGAATTCACGAAAAATACCATTTTGAACCATTTCAACATGTGGTTTCATTGATTTCCAAGACAAAAAAAAATTGTGGCGCATTGTAACTGGCGTTAAAGGCCAGTCAAGAGATCTATTTACATCAACACCAAAGTCTTGCTGTGCATATGGGGTGATCAGCAAGGTATAGTGTATTAAAGGCTGCGTAAACCGAGTGAATTTGAATAAATTGTCAACTGGATATATTGAACGACTTATTGTTGCAAAAAGGACCGAGTTATTTTCTTTTTTACAATGCCAAACAAGTGATAAAATATGATTTTAATATTTAAATTAAAACTTCACTATTTTCAGTTTGTCTTTGAGTGAAGTATTGCATAAATATCATGTAAATAATCAATTGTTGCAGATTCAACTAGACTATACTAATTTTTTTTATGTATATTTGGAATCATTTGGACTTTTTCTTGCAAGAAAACTAACAAAAGATATACGAAAGCATGTTTGTCTACATTTTTATATATGAATTAAATTAACATTGTAAAATATACCTTATTTTACCAAATATTTTTTTTTATATAATTTTTTTTTCATTTTTATTGAAGCTTGTAAAACAAGAGGACTCCTTAATAAAAGAATATAGAGTTATGTCTATATATACTGTAATATACGTACATACGATGACATATCACACGTATAACCCATCAACAACCCACGACAGAATGACATCAAACAAAACAGATCGATTATAGCAAAGAGATAGCCTTCATAATATATGTCATAGTTGTTTTTAGAAGGTAAAATGTAAATGTGTTTAAGCTCCGATATATAACTAAAAGAAAAACAATAGGGGTACCCTCATTTTTATTATTTTAAATTATATTTGTTTGTCTTTAAACAGTCACATGTTGATTTGTTTTGATTAATATATACAGAGTGAAATATGTCAATTGTTGCAACAGAAATTATATTTATTATTTTTAATAAATGTAAATGTATATAAACAATTAAAAAATTATTATTTCTATTATTTTGATGAAAATTGCCAAAATTATTAATAATTAATTATTTATGGACTGAAATTTTTTATAATAACAATTTGAGAATTGGTTGAGCTGACATATTCCATATTACTATCTACATTTACTGTTTCGCATTATTTCGTATCATCTTGAATGTTTCGAGTTGCTTGAAGCTTTTGTGATCATCTTTTAGCTTCACAAAGGCAAATTGGTACAATATATATTGATCAATACATTTTTTACGAATATTTTCCATCTTTCTGGTAACATGGCGATACCGCGTCAGCCCAGCTATGCTAGTTCGATCTTTACAAGTGGTAATCAAAAGACGCTATATCTGGTTAGTATGCTGGATCCGTCAGAACTTCTTAAATGAGCTGCAACATTGCAATGTGCGTGGCACTTTGTCACTGATATCAAAATCACCAGTTAAATATTTGAAATTAAAACCGATAATAGAGATATGACCGAGCAGCATCACCATCAGTTTCTAAAAGTCTTAGATGCGCTTCGGTGGTAGATTTATTCAAATTAAACCGCAAAAGTAATTAAAGTAATGCAATTTTCAGCGTTCTATATTTAGCATCTACACTGAATAACTTTATAGTACGAAATTTATTAACTTTTATTTCATATAAAATCGAAATTAAGTTAGCTTAAAATTCATTGGGATTATTAAAATCTAAACAGCTAATATGATTTTAATTTTATCTATTACTGGATAGTATTACATTTCCATTATACACTTTTATGTTTTCGTTATACAAAATAAAATAATTAATGCTTGTTAAAATATATCCGGTGTTATACAAAATTGTATATGTTATGCGTTATTAAATGTATTTAAGAATGATATAAATTGGTTCAAGTTAATTAATAATTATTGCACTGATTTAGTTTGACAATTTAACGAATTATTTCAACCAAAAGTCGCCGGCATGGCCTTGTGCTTTCTAATGCGTTGTATTTAGATTTTGATAGTTGCTTGAGGAAGGACGGTATCTTATCATTAAACTAAATAGTTTAGGCCTGGAGCCAGCTACCACGAATCTACCCTCTAAATTAACAGATATCCCTACAGGGATCTAATTTAAGAAGCCTAGTATTAGACTGACTTAAATTACAAGGGTATTGCGTTACGTTTGCTTCGTATTAATCTTCTGCCACCATCTTGGCTGGCCAGTCATTCAGAAGACCGCCACGTCGTAGTTCTGACCAATGGTAATTAATTTATAGCAATATATATATTAGCCCAGTTCAAAAAGTGTAGTTTTGGTTTTTTTTTTAAACGTTATACGTAATAAAACTTCGGAGATTTATTGGCTAAAATTTTAACTAATTGTTTTTTCAGGGAGTGGAACAAATGGTAGTCGGATAGAGCGAGGTCCGAGTCCGTAACATTTTTATAAATTTAAAATTTATATAACATAAATTTGGATGACGTAGGTTCACACTAACTTTGGAGAGACTATACATATATGCGCCTTTAAATATTAAATCATCTTCAAGCAGATGACACACTAGGTCAATTGAAATGTCCCCGGCTTGACACATAGATGGCGCTACTAGAATTAAATCCATCCGTTTTTCAGATTGCCCCAACCCTTAAAAGATGCGGGTACACATTTGGCAGCTGTCCGATCATTAGTTTGTGAATTATAGCATTTTGAGTGAAGTAACTTTTGTTATTGTGAAAAAAATGAATAAAAAGGAATTTTGCGTGTTAATAAAATATTGCTTTGTGAAGGGAAAAAATATAGAATTTTCATATTGTTTACTGCTACTAAGTCAACCAGGCATAACTTAGGCCCAATTTAAATGGTTGAAAATAGTTCACCACAAAATCGAGAGACGACATCTCAATCTACTGAAACTAGCATCTCTAGATTAGAAAACATGATGGCCAAACTAATGGATCAAATGAGTACGATGCTTGGTCTACTTACAACAGTCGTCAGCAAACTTGCCTAATGCCTGAAACCAATAGCTACAAAATCGCCATCTGGAATGCCAATGGGCTCCAACAACACGCCAGGGAACTAAAAATGTTCGTAAATGAACAAAATATTGACGTTATGATGGTTTCCGAAACACACTTTACGGACAAACATTATTTGAAAATTCCTAAATATAAACTTTATCATACAAATCACCCTGATGATAAAACACATGGAGGTACAGCTAAAATAATTCGAGATGATTTAAAGCATTTCGAAAAAGAAGAATTCCGCAAAGACTACCTGCAAGCCACCAGTATAACCATAGAGGAAGCCCATGGACCATTAACAATTTCTGCGGTTTATTGCCCACCCAAACATAACAACAAGGCAGAACAATTTCAAGAATTCTTCAGTATGCTAGGTAATAGATTTATAGCAGGAGGAGATTATAATGCAAAACATTTAATGTGGGGTTCAAGAATAATAACCTCAAAAGGTAGAGAATTGCTAAAAGCCATAAGGACAGATAACTTACAACATATCTCTACTGGTGAACCAACATATTGGCCTTCAGACAGAAATAAAAAACCAGATACAATAGCTTTTTGTATTACAAAAAATATTGATCCAAAAAAAGTGTCAGGCAGAATAATGTTTCGACCTGTCCTCTGATCATTCACCAATAATAGTAACAATTTCTTCAAAAATTACCATCAAAGATAAACCTACTTCTCTGTGCAATAATAGAACTAACTGGCCCTCATTTAGAGAAAACTTAGACCAAAACATCTCTCCAAACTTATCGTTACAAACTGAAATGTATATAGAAATAGGAGCAATAAATCTTACAAAAATATACAGGAAGCAGCATATTCCGCGACTCCTAACAGTGAAACATTTCCAAGAAAAAATACACATATATCATGTACAATACAGAAAAAGATAGCAGAAAAAAAAAAGTTACGACGATATTGGCAACAGCAAAGGACTGAAGAGAATAAAAGAAAATTTAATAGGGCAATAAAAGAGCTGAAAGAACTAATCCAAATTGAACAAAACCAAGGCATTCAAGAATATCTAGAAAACTTGACATCAACTGAGGCTACAGACTATTCGTTGTGGAAAGCAACAAAAAAGCTTAGGAGAATCCAGCAACATAACCCACCTATTAAAACAAACGAAAATAATTGGGCGAGAAGCAATAAAGAAAAGGCCGACATTTTCTCAAAACACTTAAAAAATGTTTTGAAACCTTTCCAGTCTCATCTACATAAAGATGAGGAAAATAAAATTACTAGCTTTCTAGACTTGCTATTTCAAATGGATGGACAATAATGCGAGAGATTAATATTAAAAAAGCTCCTGGTTAAGACTTAATTACTGGCAAAATTTTAAAAGAACTACCAGAAAAGGGTATAAAACTATTAACATTTATATTTAATGCTATGCTACGAATTAATTACTTCCCTAGTATCTGGAAAGTAGCTAAAATATTAATGATTCTTAAGCCAGGAAAAATACCAGAAGATGTGACCTCCTACCGACCTATAAGTTTATTACCGATAATCTCGAAATGTTTCGAGAAATTGTACATAAAAAAGCTAAACTATATAATAGAAAAAAGAAAAATTATTCCAGAACATCAGTTTGTCTTTCGCAATAAGCATGGGACTATAGACCAAGTGCATAGACTTTTAAACAAAATAAACGCTGACCTAAATGCCAAAAGATATTGTTCGGCTGCTTTTCTGGACATATCTCAGGCTTTTGACAAAGTATAGCATACGGGCTTGCAGGTTAAACTAAAGAAACTTCTCCCTCATCCGGACTATCAGTTACTAAAATCGTATCTCACTGACAGATATTTTATTGTAAATCAAAGCGATGAACATACCGAATTAAATCCCATATATTCAGGAGTTCCGCAAGGTAGTGTACTGGGTCCAGTACTGTATCTTCTGTATACGGCCGATCTGCCCACCACAAAAATAACTACTGTGACAACATATGCAGACAATACAGCAATCTTAGCATCCCATGAAGATCCAGTCACAGCATCAATAAACCTACAAACCCACCTGGAGCAAATACAATTATGGTTGAAGACCTGGCTCATTAAAGCCAATGAAACAAAATCCACGCATATAACGTTTACCCTGCGTAGAAGAACATGTCCACCAGTGAATATCAATCATCGTCAACTCCCCCAAGCAGAGCATGTTAAATATCTTGGTATGCACTTAGATCGACGCCGAACCTGGAAGAAGCACATACTCTCTAAACGGAAACAACTGGGACTAAAAATTATATCAAATGTATTGGCTCATCGGGCGCAAATCCAAGTTATCATTAGATAACAAGGTATTGCTGTATGAGTCTATACTCAAGCCCATTTGGACATATGGAATCCAGCTATGGTGTACCGCTAGCAAATCTAATATACCCATCATTCAACGGTTCCAAAATAAGGTGTTGCGTGCCATTGTTGATGCTCCGTACTATATTTCAAATAAAGTGAAACAACGCGATATTCCTCTAGAACCTATAACGAGTGTAATTCAACGTGTTTGTGTGAATTACTTCGAAAGAGTGTCAGTGCATCCCAATGTACTCGCTAATCAGCTAAATATGCGACGTGATCGTGAAGTGCGTAGACTAAAACGTTTAACACCACCTGATCTGATTACTGGACATATATAGACTTTAGAATAAGACTAATTAATTAAAATAATATTTTATACAGAAAATTGCTTAATAAAGTGATTTTCTACATGCCATGTATATATAATATAGACATAAGAAATACTTATTGCCAATAGAGCAGACTGTGGACTCATTAAGAGTAATAAACAAAATATATTGTATACTGCTAATTTTCTCCATTAAATAAGGAATATTTCTGTTCATTATATCAGTAAGCTAATTAAAGTAAAATACAAAGGTAAAGTTAACCTAATATACTCAATCTAAACTTTAAATAACGCCACGTGTTATCTCAACTCCAGGATATTTTGTTAAATGGTGTTTTGAGTAACTTCGGGACAATTAGTGATTTGACGTTAACAAGTATTCTTCTCTTGATAAGTTGTTTTTTTCTTGATTATTAACTGGATTCTGGTAAATTGAATTAATTCAAGAGGGAACAGCCTTATGATCTCCCAGGAATAATGACACCGACAGCTCTGACTGCGAAAAGTTTACTTACAACACTTTAAATTAAACTATTTCATTCATTAGAAAAAGAAGTGGTGACTTGTTGAAAGGCGACTGAAAACTTCTATATAATTGTTTGAATTGTGCTATAATACACTAAAATTATTCTATTTCTATTTTTTTCGATATTGCTTTTATATTATATGTATTTTATTATAATAACATATTTTTATTTCAGGTAAGTTAATGTTATCGAAGTTACTGGGGTTAAAACAGCAAGTATTGTAAGTACTAATATGCTTATTTTCTATAGTAATATAATTGTTATATGTTGTATTTATCAAATTTCTTCATACTGTATTATGTACTATACTTGAATAAAAATATATTCCTTATTTTATCTATGTGTAACACTAAATTATACTTATTGCTTTTGAATCTTTTAAAATACTTATAAAATTATGTTTTAATTTTATTTGTATAACTCATTTTGGCTCATATATGTAAAATTTGATGATGGCATTAGCATGATTGATGTGATATGGTGATCTTTATACTTTTTAAAGATAAAAATAATGAAATGTTATGTCTCTAGGAAATTATTCTAAAACATTAATACAATATATGTTTATTTAATTAATTTATTAATAACGGTATAAATAAAATATTAGAACAAAGGTTAGAATCAATGTAATTTATTTTGATATAATGGATTTATACATAACATTTTTTATAAAAGGATACAATTATACTCAAGTACTTATTGACAGTAGGTTGTGACCTGATATTTATTTCTTTATTATATTTATATTTACATTTAACTATTCTCGAAGTGACCTACTAGGCGATTTTTTCTTTAAATTTTGTTGTGGTGTCCCCTGTAGACCTAATCCGTCCTTTGGTAAGGTTTCATTTATATTTTATATTTATTATTCAGTATTCTATCGGAATAAAATATTTTCATGATTTTGTCACTACATATACATAAGTTCTAACACATTGTCCAACATTAAATTATAGTTACAGCTGATGCATGTGATATGTCAATTATATCTATTGCCAAAACAAATTTATGGACATTTTAAAAATGAAAATAATTTAATGTTTTAATCAAATATTAAATATATCTCTACGAAATTCTTCTAAAAATATGGTTCTAATATAATAGATACGATTATTTAATTAATTTAATTTTGTTATCAAAATATGATAAATTACATTTACTCCAATTATGCTGGTATATGCCTCTAAATGATTGTTCTTGTTTTGTATCAACCAACATATTTTTTGATAGATACATCGAAATATTTAATTCAGACGTAATAATTAATAATATATTAATTTTAAATAATTACAAATTATAGCCGTATGTTATATTATATACTTTTTTTTATATACTAATAAATAAATTTATAATTGAAGAAGATGATTAAAATTATTAAATATAGGACTAATATCAGCGGACTTGACCTACTGTTTAATATGGGTGTCTTTCACGAACTAATTTAGAGAACCATTCCAGATTATTTATCCCGGTCTAAGCTAGCCTGGTATGGTTGTTCCTAGTGGAATTGGATTTCTCTTTGGTAATGTTAATGGTGTTCTTGAGAATATGGAGAAGGAGAACTGTTGACTCGGTTTCTAGTGAGCAGGACGTAATTTGTCTATTGGTGTAGAGTAATTTCATGCATGGTAGTTAGGCTAGCGTGTTGTGGCTTGAATCAGACTTCACTAGTATATGGGTGGCCACATGGCCTTGTCCCTTTATTTGGTTCTCCATGCACCTCATCGCGATTCTCATCTTGGGGCTCTGTAATTGTTTTTGTGTTATTTATTTGTTTCCATTTTGGTTTGTCTAAAGAGACAGACGACCAGGTAGCATTCGATGTAATGTCAGTATGTGCATATTTTTTTTTTTTTTTGTTCTGGCCTAAAAACCAGGCGGTGGAATGCATGACGCATACCTGGTCGCGGAGACTTGCCCTGGAGTGACAAGTTGGACCGGGTTATGTGGGACTGCCTCTGGGCTTACCAATACACTAAACCGAGACCGCCTCACAGTTGACCCCTGTGGATCACTACTGCTACTGCATTAAATTTGGGGATATGGCACCCGCTGATCGGGCAGCCGTTATTGGGCACGAGAGCCCGGCGATTCTATTGATTCGCGAACCTGAGTTAACACACAACTGGGTACTGTTATATGGGGGCAAAAGTTATGACTGTAGCGACGGATGAGGTCGTTTCAGCCTGGAAAAGGGGGAGAGCTTAGCGGTGACGCGGTGCTAAGCTCCCAGCATGTCGTCCAGCTCGCGAACAAGCGCGTTTTCAGAAGAACTTGAGCTGAGTTGTTGTTTGTGGAATGATTGAGATATGAAGTGCTTGATTTCTGGAGTGTCAGTTTCCCTATGGATTTGATTATTTCTGACAAACCATGGAGCGTTTAATATTCTCCTGAGGAGCTTATTTTGGAAAACTTGAAGCCGTTTGACCTGGTTGGGTGTAACAAACTTGAAGTAGACATTAGATCCGTAGAGGAGTACGGACCGAATTAACATCTTGTAAAATAAGCATTTGATGGAGATGGGAAGCCTGCTAGAAGGGCAGATCAGAGGAGATAGCAGGTTTGCTATCCCCGAACCTTTTTGGATTGCTTTCTGGATTTGGGAATGCCAACCGAACCGCCGGTCGAAGTGAAGACCTAGGTACGTGACGTTATCCAGCCATGGAATTATTGCGGTGTCGATCTTAAGTTGCGAGACGCGCAGTGCGTAACGCTTCTTGTGGAAAATGATGGCCTGGGTTTTCAGGGGGTTGATTTGCAACCTCCAGAATTTGAACCACTTGACCGCATGATCGAGCTGCTTCTGTAAACGCTCATGAATTGTAACTTCGAACCTGGCGGCCGTGAAGAAAGCAGTGTCGTCAGCGTAAAAGGCGACGTCAATATGCTCTTTTCTCGGCATATCTGAAATAAAGAGATTAAATAAGGCTGGGGCCAGCGGGGAACCTTGAGGTACGCCAGCATCGATTTGTTTACGACTGGAAAGTGACGCCCTGATCTTGACCTGGAAAGATCTGTCCGAGAGATAGGACTTGATGAGAGCGGTTAGGTCTTCTGGGAGGCCTAGCCGCACGCACTTTGCGAACAATCCGTCGTGCCAGACCTTGTCGAAGGCTTTGGTTAGGTCCAGAAGAACTGCTCCAAGCTTTTTACGTTGGTCAAGAGCATGATGGATGTGTGCAGCCAGACGGGAAGCTTGATGGACGGATGAGTGGTGAGCGCGAAAGCCGAATTGTTCATCTGGAATGATGTTGTTTTCCTTTGTGAAAGAGTTGAGAGCGTAGAGTATTGCCCTCTCGGCAAGCTTCGAAATGGCGCTGAGAAGGCTGATAGGCCTGTAATCAGATGGAGATGATTTTGCTCCTTTCTTGGGTATAACCGCTATATGTGCGTGTTTCCAAGACGCCGGGAAGTGTTGCAGTCTCATGATGGAGTTAATAATGTTTGCCAGTTCTGCGAGTTGCTTATGCGGGAGCTTTTTTAACTGGGTAATCGATATTCCATCGAAACCTGGAGATTTTTTGGTTTGAAGTTTGCCGATCATAGTCTGTAGAGACTTTGGAGATACAAAATGGTTGAGAAGAAAGGCGGGGGTTACTGGTCTTTTGACGGAGTTGGATTCGTTGATGACAGTGTCAATGTCTTTAGTTTTAGTGTTCTGTGCGGGTGGGAGGCATTTCATTTGAGCTTCGTAGGTCTCTGCAAGGAGCTCGACTTTTTCTTGGTCAGTGACTGCAAAATTTCCTGTAACCGCTGACTTCAGGGGAGGGATGACATTGTGCGTCTTCCCCACGAGGCATTTGGAGACACGCCAGAAGGAAGGGGGGCCATCCAGCCTTTGGTCCGCGAGAAATGAGTTCCATTTCATTGCTCGCCAAGTCGAGACGGCCGCCCTTACCCTCTTGCATGCTCTGTTCGCCTCCCTTTTGTCTGCAGCATCAAGGGTGAATCGAGCTAATCTGCATAAACCGTTTTTGATGCGAATTTCACGTTTAAGAGAAGCGGGAAGATTGTTTTTCCACGGCTGGGGTTGTGATGAAATTTTGACTGTGGAAGATTCGTGAGCAGACTGAATATCGCGAGTTAGCTTGAGTACGGCTTCCTCGAGGTGTTCTGGTGTGTTAATTTTCGGAATTGGATCGGATTTCAGGAGAAGAGATTGGTAGTTTTTCCAGTCGGTTTTTTTCCTGAATCTTGTTAGTGGGACTTGAGTGGTGGCGCAGTTTCCGAGTTTGAGAAGGATCGGACGATGATCAGAGTCTAGTTCGTCAAGGACTCGAACTTCGGAATCGCGATTTACGTCTTGAAGAATAAAGAAATCAAGGATTCTTGCTGCGCCTTGAGAAACTGTACTAGGGTGATGGGTGGGTTCATCTGGCAGAGCAAGACCGTAGCCCTGATCTGCACTTAGAGCTACGATGGTGTTAACTGCGGGATTCGCTCTGGAACGCCCCCATGTGGGGTGGTGGCCGTTGAAGTCGCCACCTATTATTTTCGGAAATTTTCCTTCGACGAGTGATCGGTATTCGGCATAGTTGAATGCAGAAGATTTCCTGTACAGGGATGTAATCACGAAGGGACGTTCTTGGATATCGATTTTAATGGAGGTTGTTTCGAAGTTGTTTACTGATAACGATGGAAGGAGCTCGTGTTTGACTCCTTTTCTGACGAGAATGGCGGTTCCACCGCCTCGACCCGGAGTTCTATCGTTTCTGTAGACAAAAAAGTGTTCGAAAGAGAGACGATGCGAAGGTTTCAGGAAAGTTTCCTGGATGAGCACGATGTCGACGTCATAGAATGTTATGACGTCCTCCAATTCCGCTTGCTTTCCGCGTAAGCTATTTGCATTCCATGTCATCAGTATAAGAGATTTCGGAACAGCCATTTCGAAGAGTTAAAGGCTGCTGAAAGTTATAGAGATAGGTAAGTGTTGCCGCTTAGGCGGCGACATTTGGAAAAAGACGAGCAAGTTGGTGAGCCAGGGCGATCACTTGTAGGAAAGCCTGCGGGTCAGTAAACGCCTGCATTGTGGAGTTAAGGTCCGGTGTATTGGTTGGAGCAGGAGTTTGAGTTGGAGCAGGCTGGGTAGCGCTGGCTAATTTTTGGGCTAGCTTTCTGCCACCTTGGTTACTCCATGCAGAACCTTGTGGAGGTCTGGTTTCGGTCGGAATTTTTGGTTTTCTTGGAGCAGGACGGCAGGTGCAACCGCTGAAGTTTGCGGTATGAGTTTCACCGCAGTTGCTGCACTTTGGAGGTGCTTCTGGGATTTTGGTACAGGATCTAGTGTCGTGATGCCCGGCACATTTGACGCACCGTGGGGGGGCTCGGCAATATGAGCTGGAGTGCCCGAAAAGCTGGCAGTTGAAGCACTGCACTGGCTGGCCGTTTCCTCTCTGGACCTCGACCTTCACTGTGATGACGCCGTGTTTGGTCATATATATGATCTGTCGCTCTTCGCGAGGGACAACTACCTGAACAATTGGTAGTTCTATCCCGGATTTTAATTTCCATCTTTGCACAAATTTGGGATGGAAGCCTTGATCAAAGAGAAGTTCACGTACTTCGTCAATGCAGAAGTATGTGCATATTGTTGCGTTCTTGTGGCGAGTGCTGTTTTATGTCGCTACGTACGCACATAATTGCTTGTTACTTTTCTTGTTTGTTCACTAGCACGTTGAGAAATTGATTGGTCACAACTTATAGCCAATGGAAGATAATTCACCACTTATTTTTGTTGTTGTTTGATATACATGAAGAATAGAAAGACTGGTTTACATGATTTGATACTCAATTTTATATGATCATTGGGTGGATCGATAGGAATACAGGATATCTTCAAGGTTACAATATACGGTAAATAGTAAAGAGACGAGAGAAAAGTTAAACGCCAACTTATGGATACCGTAACCGTATTGGCTCCTCGGAAAGTCTACAACTGTTACCTATCCGTTTCATGAAGGACGTTTTTGATGAAAAAAAAATGTTTGGGAACTGTCAGATATTAGGAGTGACGTTTGGTCAATAAGCTACTGCGGATAGGCACAATAATATGAAACCCAAAGTCAACTGACATAAACCGACGAGTATTAAAATGGATTGTGGCCTAAAACTACCGCTGTAAAAGTAGCAGAAAATATCAACACCCAGTTTCGACAAAAATAATCTGGCAGAAGCTCCATAAAGTTAGAAATCATGTAACGGTTGCGATTGCGAAATGCTTTCTAGCGGAAGCTAACGTTAAGTTACGAAAGAAGTAGTTTATCCTCTATAAAACCTGGACGTTTGACGATTGGAAGAATGTGGTATGGTTTGATCAAATGAATAATTAATGATGAAATTAAGAGAGCCCTATGATCCGGACTGCCTGCTTCCTACAATCATGGGGGAGGCTTCGTGATATTCAGCTATTCCTCTAATTCACATCACTGACCGGATGAATATATCGACATCATTGCCATTGGATATTTATACAGCTTGTTGTGTTTTTCAATTCTCGAAACTAAATTGAAATTAAGCATGATATTTTAGATATATTGCAAGATGAGACTACTTTTACCGGTGAATAAGTGAAGCATCATGAACTTACTGAACAATCTAATATATAGCGCAAGCTAAGTGCCAAGTTTTGTTTTGTTTATAGATAGAAATACCATAACCATAAACAACTGATATTCAACAATAACAGTATATTGAAACGTAATATTTCTTTAACATAATACAATATTTCTACAGCTCAGCGGGTCTGAATTAAACGCCTACTTCGTTACTCCAACCGAAACTAGTTAAAATTACGTATCCGCATGATATTATCAAATTACGTCGTAACAAAAGCGACCAGAACAAATTAGCCTTAATGGAGGCGGCGCCCGAATTACCCAATTCTCTATCCAGAGTGCCGTGAACCACCGAAATGCAAACGGTCAACTATTGTCTCTTTCCGCGCTGGCGTTAACTTAATGAAAACTTCCAGTTTACATAAATAAACATCCGTATGACTGTTGATCAAGAGTGGTATGACTGGAATTCTACTTATATTATTTTTGATGCTGGGCTTGGTAACGTGAACCAACAACGAGTAGCGATATTCGATCAAGAGTTACCAGTTTGGTTGCTAATTAACGTTAAACTCTGTAAAGGACCGAGCTTCACTCGTTTATTATGGTAATTCCAAAGAAGACTAACAATTTAGAATTAGAAGGGACGGCTGTTTTATACTGTAATCCAAAAAAAACTTTAAAGCTATATACTATTGTAAGAAATACTTTTATTTTTTGGTAAATAAAATACAAACATTAAACAAAATATTATAATGGTCACTATCTTGTGAACATACAAGGTATTACAACGTTGATTATAGTTACATTGGTTTATAGACCACATTAATAAGATACTCTTCGAGAGACTCTAAGAAACTATATAATTTCCAGTCAAGACGCCAGCCTTTATATCCAAAAAGTCTAAGTTTATATTAAAAAATTTAATCCATTTAAGCATTTCCATTGTTCCACTTTTTTAACCGACTTCGAAAAAGGAAGTTGTATGTTCCACTGTATATATTTTTCTAAAATCTATGTTCGCCGCTTTCTCCGGCAGTTATGGACCGATTTTCAAATTTTTTTTATTCGAAAGAGTTCACTTCTGAGGTGATTCCATTAGAACCAAGTCAAGATCTGAGGGGGGAAGGAGGGGACTTCGAGGGATACCCTCAAATTTCAAAGGCACATACAAAGTTTTCCCATATTTTTCATCTAAAATAATAAGATATTTGTGTATAGTGTTATTGCTGAACTGATGACCGGACGCCGTTTAGTTTGCTTTTTAAATACACACATAACCATATCATATGAGAAGCCGTATAATTATTGTAGGCAACTGCTTCTATGGTGCAGTGATTAAAGCGTCCAGCTAACACGCGGAGGTCGCGGGTTCGATTCCCGGTGGGGGCAACGATTTATTGTTGTTGTTCTAGTTTGGTTAGAATATTTCTCAAATCACCTTAGGTAGCGGCCCCCGGGGCCTGAAGCGTTCCTTATTTTCAATCATTGTTTTTTTATTCCTATTTTTCCTCATACGTGCTGCACCTTTACTTGGCCTACCCATTGTAATGCTTAATAAAATAATTGCATAATTTATTGCGTAACTATCTAGAATATTAAAACGAGAAAAATAAAATATTAAAAAAAATTGAAGCCACTTAAATAATAAATAAGGAACTCGCTAAAAATTAGTAAACAAATCAGACTTAGATTTTTTACACAATTAAAAAAATATATTATGTACATAATAATCGTTGTAATAACTAAATAAAAATAAACAAAAATCTTAATTAACTTATCTATTACATATATTTCATATTCTACTATATACACATAATTTAGTTTAATACCTACCTAAACTTATTTATTTATTTACAATATTATTTTAACTACTATTAACTGATTACCTTGACGTCGGTTATGTACATCTTTTCTTTTAAAACTTTTTTTTGTCAAAAATGTAAGTTTGACTATTTTTTAATATTTAATGAGTTCCTTATTTATTTTTTGAGGTCGGTTCAATTTTTTGTTAAAAATATTTTATGTATTTGTATTTCAATTACTTCTTAAAAATTTAATTTGCAATTGGTATTTTAAATACCTGATGATGAATATCAATAACATTCTTAACTAGGTGATCAAATGCCATAACAAGTTCAGTTAAGCTGCGTTTGAATACCGTGAGAATTTTGAATTTTTACTTACTAGAGCATGTCTGTATCTAAGAAATAATGCCAAGTTTAGGTATCTTATCCTTTAGGAATAAGACTAGGGCTTTCTCATTCATAGAACTAGAATACTTGGAGGAATTCATTGAAGTATTGCAACTAATGGCAACTTTATATTACATTTATGGTTATAAATGTTATTATAACTTCTGCATATTTTAATGTTTGTACGAAAATAATTAGATTTTAGACATTTTACTGTTATTGCGTTTACAAAGAGAGTTTAGAAAGAGATGAGATAACAGATGAGAGACAAATAATTTAAAATGTTGCAGTTCATGCATTCCTAAATGATAAAAGCAAAATGCTTGCCGTTCTTGAACACTATACAAATATAAAGCATGTATGAACAGTATATTACAAGATTGTGTTCATCAGGACCTGTAGAATGTTTGTTTTATTTAGCAGGTTTGATACATGCCTTAACAAGGCGCTGCTTTTTCTTTAGTACTTTTGAAAATCTAGTGTTCATAAAAATAAATTATTTTACTCAATTCACATAACCTAACACCTGACAATATTTTAATTTGTATCTTTCATTTTAAATACACGACTTAGTATATCTTATTTTGTATCCCATATTTTAAATAAATGCGAGATAGTATTTTTAATTTGTATTTTAATTAAAGCAAAATATGTAAGTAGCCTAGCTCTGGTCCCCGGTAATGAAAATGTTTTTATTAATGAGCATTTTTCAAAAGAGTTCATTGAAGCCAAGGAATGTGATGGTGACGTGTTTGGTGTGATTTGACGTTCTCATCGCGCGTCTGCATGAACCTATCAACTATCTAAGGTCAACAAATAATATGATTGAAAGGGGATATTAAACAAAACAACTTAAAGTTGATCAATAGGAACTGAGTTGGCTTTCATTACCACAAACGTTTTTTATCCTACACATATCTTTATTGACTCGACAAAAACTGAAAGGGATTGGTTGGGAAATCTTGATTTATTCACAGTAGTCGTTCGACTGCCATTTATTTCTTGAAATGAAATATTTAGTGTGTCTTTAAAATACTAAAACCATTTCACACGTTTGCTTAGCTAGAGCATTACTTTTGCTAAAATATAATGACCTTCTTAACAATTTTTATTTATTTCGCGTATTCGGTCATCCCAAGTACTTTAGTTTCTAACCAATTGTTGATGTAATGCTGAATTTTGCAAGAATTGATTTGAAAATTGTGGAATTCGTATCGTTTATTATGGCAATTATGAACAAATAAAACAATTTATTTAAAAAACAACTTTAAAACAATATGCTACTTTATTCAGTAAGTTAGTTGAAATGAAAAAGTATTGCCAAATTGTCAAATTTATGGATCTCTTTACTATAGCCGCGACATCAAGCACAAGTCACTGCTTAACCATTTTTATTTATTTGAAGAGGTAGCCCAAAATTCTCACCAAAGAGTGCCACGTTTTGAATCTAGTTCTTTTGACAATCGCTGCAATGTTGCTTCTTCGAATACCATATGTAGTGATATCGAAGATTTTCATTAGAGGATTATCATTAATATCATTATAAATAATATTAACATTAACATGATATAATATTATGATTATTAACCATCTTCATAGCCATCAAGCCCAAACTCACGTCAACAACTTTTACAAACCTTAAACGGCCAGTTGTCCAGCTGTTGTTGTATTTTTTCCTTTGTTTGTAATAGCTTAAGTTAATTAATCCTAATTAATTTTTTGGCCCTTCATTCCCCAAGTTCTCCAAGTTCTTGGCTCTTCAAGTTACTTGAATACTGATTCCTTAATCAAATGCATAGACAATACATCAACCAACTATTACAGGTGGTAAATATATTTCACTAAAAGTAAAAACGTGCCGGTAAACGTAATTAGTTTTTTTTATATGAAATCCACACGTGCAGACTTATTGGCCATTTAGTTAGTCCACAGAGTAATGTAATTGACAGTGATTTACAATCTTTTTACAGTTACCTAAATGTTATAGCAACTAAGCAACTAATTAATATTATCAGTAAATTGTTATTCCTCCATAGTTCTTATAAAAGGAGATTCTTATAAAACAGTCGATCTATTGCTTCTACTTGGCCTCGACAGAAAACAAGTCGTCATTTAAGCTATGAACGTATTTTAATTTATTACCAATCCAAACTGTACCTCGACTTTTGTATTTAATTACAAAATTATCTACAATACCTAATATAACAAAATATCTAAGTTATACATCCTACCAGAAAATGGAAGTATTCTTTATATGATAAATTGTGTGAAACGTTCTCAATAGGATATTGTAATCTGAAAAATACTAATAAAGTGTTTGTTCTGCCGGATTAAAAAGGCCAATAGAAAGGATATTAGAATGTTTTTTTGATGATTATAGGGATAATATTAATTATAATATATATAATATTATGTTGTATTTTATAATTATGCAGTTATAAATTAATATTATAATAGATGTATTATTTTTATTTTTGTTCAACAAAATCTAGGTATATTTAATATACATTTATTATACCTCTATATTTAAGATGTTACAAATTTAACAAACAAAAATAACATTTTTAGCAGTTTTAGAATGTTTAGTTTTTATACGTTATGATAGTACGTCTCATTACCTTTAAAGATTTTCGCTTTTTCACTTTTATATAACTTATTTCCAGCTATCTTTCATCTTATTTCATTACGAAAATTACAGATAATATTATACATTAAACTGATGCCTTCAAACAAGTTACAGTACTCGGTTTACATTTAATGGATTAGTTGCTTTTAAAAATAAAATTCAATGACTCTATTCAGTCTTTCAGTTCGGTCTATTTGATGATTTTTTAAGAGGGTTAATTTGCATTGGACATATATCCTCGAGAGGTACGAGATTTCGAATGTAAATCGTAGTAAAAGGAAAGGAATAAAAATGCACATTTTTCTAGGCTAAATTTACAATTCCGTAAAACAATGGCTAGTTTATATCGTACTATTCTTAAAAGTTTTAGTAAAGGTTTTAACGAGGTATATATTATGGAAAATATTAAGGGGTAAATTCAATTTGTAACCAGCCGTTTTAACGATGAAAAATAAACGAGTAAATCTATTACAACAAGAAGATTGTGATCTACTATGAACCACTAAATTAAAAAAAAATACTAATTAAGGGTCTCTGTGGACTATTTGACAGGATAGGACTATCAAAATTATCCCATGCGCATCCCAAAATACAGACGCCATAAACTTGCCAGCCGACTGTTGCGTTTTCCCACGCTTTGGAGCGGGTTCATCGTGTGCAGTCAACTGGGATGACAGTCGGTTGAACTCCGGAGTGAAATGGTGGAGCCATGTTTCATCCATTGTCACATATCGATGCAAAAACTCGGATGTATTACGCTTGATCATCTTCAAACACAGCTCCGAATCATCTATTCGTCGTTGTTTTTGGTCAAAAGTGAACTCGCGCGGCACCCACTTTGCACAGAGCTTCCTCATACCCAAATATTCGTGATTGATATGATGTATACGTTCAGATGATATCCTTAGAGTGTCCGCTATTTCATTTAATTTAATTTTACCGTCACTCAAAATCATTTTGTGGATTTTTTAAATGTTTTTGTCGGTAACAACCTCCTTTGGGCGTCCACTGCATTTACCGCTTTCGGTGCTCATTTCACCAGGTCTCAACTTAGCAAACCAATCCTTGGTGGTTGATTTTCCTGGAGCAGTATCCGGAAATTCGGCATCAAGCCAAGTTTTTGCTTCAACTGTATTTTTTCCCTTCAAAAACAATACTTTATCAACACCCGAATTTACTTTTTATACATTTTTTTCACAATAACAAAAGTTGCTTCGCTCAAAATGCTATAATTCACAAACTAATGATCCGACAGCTGTCAAATTTACACACGCATCTTTAGAGGGTTAGGGCTAACCGAAAAACTAGGCTAACTAGAAAATTACTTACTTGATGACTTCAAACAAGTTTACTCGGTTTACATTTAATGGATTAGTTGCTTTTAGAAATAAAATTCAATGACTTCCTATTTGGTATTTCGGTTGGTTCTATTTGATGAATTTTTAAGAGGGTTAATTTGCATTCGACATATATCCTCGGGACCTACGAGATTTCGAATGTAAATCGTAGTAAAGGGAAAGGAATAAAAATGCGCATATTTCTAGACTCAATTTATAAATCCGTAAAACAATGGCTAGTTTTATGTCGTACTATTCTGAAAAGTTTTAGTAAAGGTTTTAACGAGGTATACATTATGGAAAATATTAAGGGGTAAATTCAATTTGTAACTAGCCGTTTTAACGATGAGAAATAAACGAATAAATCTATTATAACAAGAAGATTGTGATCTATTATAAACCACTAATTAAGAAAAAAACAAAAAGTAGTAATTAAGGATCACTTTGGACTATTTGACAGGATAGGCCTGGTTGACGGCAACTTTACAAAAAAAAAGGAAATTTGTGTCGATTTAAGCTTGAACTACACCCCAATTATCCTCAACATCAGTACAATGGTGACAATAATTGATACCTCTATTGAATATACCATACGAAGAACACAAACCGGAATATATAACAGATTACATGGATTAACACAAAATTTGACTTTGACTTTAAAGCATTAAATTCCAATTCTTTAGGCCGTAATTAGACGAGCAAAATATATATGGCATGAAAGAGTTTGCTTTTTTATTTAGGATACGGCTTGAACGATATTTTTCAAAATCGGTGGTGTTAATTTTTAATTGAAAATGAAACCATTTAAATGAACATTTTAATTATTTTCATTAAGTTTTGCTATCAATATAACTTACAAAAAAGTAGAAAATAATTTAAAAGTGCAGTAAATGTTCGTAGGTACAATCTCTTAATAAACCCCAAATATAGTCTCCTATCATGTCTTCATTGTATTGGCCTTGATAACGTTGTTCGAAGCTCATAATGTCCTGTTAAAAACTTTCTCCTTGATCTGAATACGCTCCCATGTTGTTTTTCAATTTATCTAAATGAGCATGTAACATATGAACCTGACACAATTTCCTGACACAAAGTTCTGTTCTTACAGGCCATGACCGTTGAGTATAATGCTTAGCATCCGCTCCAATTATACTCGCGATATTTTTCAAATTCAAGCGAAATTTTAACGGCCATCTTCTTTTGTGAAAAATGTTGAGAATGTTTCATGCCTAGTCCGCTGATCCGTGATATTAACATCAACAAGCAAATTCCACTGTTTTAAGCGAGAGCCTAAAAGCTCTGCTTCCCTTTTTTTGGCAAGTTTAAATATCGAATTATGTCATTAAAATCTTCTGTAGTAATAAGATGGTGTTTTGGTTGTTCTGGTGTAGGTCAAAAATTCCTTATCCGAATTACTTTCATGAGAACTAAGAGATGAACTACTTTTCCGCGATAATTTTTTCGGTGGCTAAGTTACTGGTCGTGTCAGATCATGTGCGACTGAAGCAGAAGAGGATTTTAGATCACGATATTCGATAGGTTTTGCATTTTTACCTCTACCTCTTTTACTCGGATTCACATTGTCAAAATACCAGTCGTTAACGTGATTTTTGGTTCTCGCCAGATTCTTGGTGTCGCAAATTTCAGTGACCTTTTCTCACCTCGATACCAACCTAAAATATAGAAATAGAATTTAATATGTCTATTATATTTAATTCACCATTTAATTAAAATTTTCTGATTACCTTACAAATATATTTTTCAATTATTACAAGCAACATGTAGAGCCTATGTCACAGTTAAAATATGCTTTGTACGCTTCACAGGGAACGTGAGATTTATTTAATTCGTAGACGTAAAATGTCTTGAACTTTAATAAAGTGCCCAAATATATAACAAAATGCATCAGCATCATATTTACACTTTCGCGATGACATTTTAAGGTCTTCTAGATTTGTACGAAACACCTATTTGTTGTTTATCACTCTAGTATCATCTATCAGTGCTGTGAGAATGTTTAAACCCCACTCTGATCGCGCGGTGTTCTTAATTGCATTAAAAATATTTAAAATTTATTAAAAAACCAAATATAAATATTATTACTATAACTATTACAAAAGCAATCTTTATACCAAAAAAAGATATTTTCTTTTCGTTTTTGTTCATAACTAAGAGGAAAATCATAAAATAAACTTCAGGACAAAGAACAAAAATTTTTTCGTAGAGTCGTGTTATCATTGACACGGAAGTAAAATTACATAAAAATATCTTTACGGTTAAGAACTTTGAAAACGCCGTCGAGGAATTAAGTACTATCATCCAAGGAGTCGGCAACAAAGCAACGCCTAAAAGTGAAGGAATCCGCCCGAAACACAATTTATACCCTAAGAACATCAAGCGCAGCATAAAATGAAAAAGAAGAAAGACTTACAAAAACTTGGCATACCGCTCGATACCCAATAGATAAAACCTTATTTAATAAATGTTTGGGAGAATTTAAGGACTTCATGGAAAAGTTCACAAACAACTTCCGGAATTATCTATTAGCAATAACACCCACACGTTACAGTTACACGAATTTGTTGCTGTGGAGACCAAACATAACCATAAAGAAATTAAATAATTTCTATTAGAGATAACAGAGGAGGGTAAGTTCAAATAAGGATATTATGGAAAGGAGAGTCAGTACCTTTGCTTACTACATAAGTAATGTATTTAAATCATTAGGAACACTAACACTAACATCACATTAGGAACACGAACACACAGCCGAAAGAAAACAGTACCTTCAATCACCTCCGCAAATATACCTACTGTTGAAGAGCGTGTATTCTAATAGAGTTATGAGAGAAATAACAACTCTCAACGAATGAAAAAGATCATCAGATTACGATCTTGTCGATGCAATTCTCTTAAAACATCTACGAAACAAAAGAATCATGAGATTAGTGAAAATCTTTAAGTTCAAAAAAATGTCTAAGTCAAATATCTAGTCGTAATGGTTCCCAAACTAGACAAAGTACCTCAGGATAGGACTTCGTATAGACTTAGAAGCTTCGTACCAGTAATTGGTAAACTGATAGAAAAAATTCCCCTAAACAGAATGAAGGAGAACCTAAATAACATCGAACAATTAAGGTAAACAAACTATGGACTATAGTTTGTATAAAATAGGGCAGAATGTTAAAAAAGACAGACAGACTGTATAAAAAAGTTTCATGTCATATACGAATTGCATCTAAAGACAAGAAATTATTCAGTCATTTTTTCCAATGTCACCACCTGAGAAACTTTTTTAGGTTTGCAACTCTGTTAATATTAATGTGCTAATCAAATGTAACTATTTTATTAATAAAAAGTGAACATGTTTCGTTAAAATAAGCTACAGTAGTTAAAATTCCATTAATATTTTATAAGTTTGGCTGTTTCCAAATCTAAAATCTTCGGGTCTGAAGCTGGAGAATGTTCCGGAATAAAAATTATTTAATATAAATGTCAGCTTCTTTTTTTCTTGGAACGCCTTATTTTCAGAGCAGGTTATAATTGGCAATGGCAAAAGAAACAAAAATAATTTTTTCTTTTACTTTCGCCTCTCGAAATTCCATAAAGGATTTAACAAAGACGTCGTAAGATATTGTTTTTTTGCCCTCATAATACCTATTCCTCGTGCTTTTATTTTAATTCATATCATGAATTTATTAATTTGTCCCTCTCCTGTCATATAAACTTATCTGATCCAGTTAATTTGCGTTCATATTTAAGTTTAATTGGACTGCGCTAGTAGCAATACATCCAACAGACGCTAATTAAGTTTAATTCGGAAATCTTATATTTTAACTTTAAGAAGAATATTAAGAAAACATTACTAAATAGCAAATAACGACATAGTGAATAGGTTCCTATTATTCTTATGGATTCCTGCTTAATGCCTAATTCCTGTCGACCTAATAACTGCTGATTCCAATGTTAATCTTGTCGATAGTTTAATTGTGCGACGACGATAATAAAAGACAATTGAGTATACAGTTATTCAGCCTAAAATGTCAAATAAAAGGTTTTTGGACATCATAAAAGGCTGTTTACATTTCGTAACATTCAATTTAACAAACGCTAATGGACTTTAGGCCTGAAATTTTAGATTTTAAGTTTACGAATAATATTAAATAAAAATTACTAAATAGTGAATAATTAGATAATGAATAAGCTTGTGTTATTCTTGTGGATTCCAGTCTGTCGTTCATGCTATTCACTCCTATAGACTGAATAACTAAGGATGCGAATGTTAAACTTGTAAAAGTTCAAAACTTATAAAAAACTTATAAATAAGGAAAGACAATTGAATCTATAATTATTCAGTCAAAAATATGAACTGAAAAGGTTTTTGGACCACACGAAGGACTGTTTTAAACCTCCTAACATATTAAATATAAATGAAACCCTAATTGTCTTGAAATATTAGAAAAAATTCTTCTAAACAGAATGAAGGAGCACCTAAATAACATCGAACAAGTACAGTAAAAATGGACTATAGTTTGTATAAAAAAGATCAGAATGTTACAAAGGACAGAGAGACTGTATAAAAAAGTTTCATATCATATACGAATTGCATCTAAAGACAAGAAATTATTCAGTCATTTTTAGTTTTGCGACTCTGTTAATATTAATGTGCTAATTAAATGTAACTATTTTATTAACAAAAAGTGAACATGTTTCCTTAAAATAAGCTACAGTAGTTAAAATTCCATTAATATTTTATAAGTTTGGCTGTTTCCAAATCTAAAATCTTCGAGTCTGAATATGGAGAATGTTCGGGAATAAAAATTATTTAATATAAATGTCAGCTTCTTTTTTTCTTGGAACGCCCTGTTTTCAAAGCAGGTTATAATTGGCAATGGCAAAAGAAACAAAAATAATTTTTTCTTTTACTTTTGCCTCTCGAAATTCCATAAAGGATTTAACAAAGACGTCGTAAGATATTGTTTTTTTGCCCTTATAATACCTATTCCTCGTGTTTTTATTTTAATTCATATCATGAATTTATTAATTTGTCCCTCCCCTGTCATATAAACTTATCTGATCCAGTTAATTTGCGTTCATATTTAAGTTTAATTGGACTGCGCTAGTAGCAATACATCCAACAGACGCTAATTATGTTTAATTCGGAAATCTTATATTTTAACTTTAAGAAGAATATTAAGAAAACATTACTAAATAGCAAATAACGACATAGTGAATAGGTTCCTATTATTCTTATGGATTCCTGCTTAATGCCTAATTCCTGTCGACCTAATAATTGCTGATTCCAATGTTAATCTTGTCGATAGTTTAATTGTGCGATGACGATAATAAAAGACAATTGAGTCTATAGTTATTCAGCCTAAAATGTCAACTAAAAGGTTTTTGGACATCATAAAAGGCTGTCTCCATTTCGTAACATATTCAATTTAACAAACGCTAATGGACTTTTATTTTAGATTTTAAGTTTAAGAATAATATTTAATAAACATTACTAAATAGTAAATAATTAGATAATGAATAAGTTTGTGTTATTCTTGTGTATTCCTGTCTGTCGTTCATGCTATTCACTCCTATTGACTGAATAACTGAGGATGCGAATGTTAACCTCGTAAAAGTTCAAAACTTATAAAAAACTTATAAATAAGAAAAGACAATTGAATCAATAATTATTCAGTCAAAAATATGAAATGAAAAGGTTCTTGTAACTCATGAAGGACTGTCTTAAACCTCCTAACATATTAAATACATATGAAACCCTAATTGTCTTGAAATATTAGAAAAAATTCTTCTAAACAGAATGAAGAAGTACCTAAATAACATCGAACAAGTACAGTAAACAAACTATGGACTATAGTTTGTATAAAAAATCGCAGAATGTTACAAAAGACAGACAGACTGTATAAAAAAGTTTCATATCATATACGAATTGCATCTAAAGATAAGAAATTATTCAGTCATTTTTTCCAATGTCATCACCTAAGAAACTTTTTTAGTTTTGCGACTCTGTTAATATTAATGTGCTAATTAAATGTAACTATTTTATTAACAAAAAGTGAACATGTTTCCTTAAAATAAGCTAGAGTAGTTAAAATTCCATTAATATTTTATAAGTTTGGCTGTTTCCAAATCTAAAATCTTCGAGTCTGAATATGGAAAATGTTCGGGAATAAAAATTATTTAATATAAATGGCAGCTTCTTTTTTTCTTGGAACGTCTTATTTTCAAAGCAGGTTATAATTGGCAATGGCAAAAGAAACAAAAATAATTTTTTCTTTTACTTTCGCCTCTCGAAATTCCATAAAGGATTTAACAAGGACGTCGTAAGATATTGTTTTGTTTTGCCCTCATAATACCTATTCCTCGTGTTCTTATTTTAGTTCATATCATGAATTTATTAATTTGTCCCTCCCCTGTCATATAAACTTCCGTGACCCAATTAATTTTCGTTCATAACTAAGTTTAATTGGGCTGCGCTAGTAGGAATACACCCAACAGACGCTAATTAAGTTTAATTCAGAAATCTTATATTGTAACTTTAAGAAGAATATTGAGAAAACGTTACTAAATAGCAAATAACTACATAGTGAATGGGTTCCTATTATTCTTATGGATTCTTGCTTGATGCCTAATTCCTGTCGACTTAATAACTGCTGATTTCAATGATAATCTTGTCAATAGATTAATTGTGCGATGACGATAATAAAAGACAATTGCGTCTATAGTTATTCAGCCTAAAATGTCAACTAAAAGGTTTTTTGACATCACAAAAGGCTGTTTACGTTTCGTAACATATTCAATTTAATTGACTTTAGTCTTGAAATATTAGATTTTAACTTTAAGAATAATACTAAGGAAACATTACTAGATGGTGAAATAAGTCCCTGTTATTCTTGTGGATTCTGGTCTGTCGTTCGTTCAATTCATTCCTGTCGACCGAATAACTGCAGATTCGAATGTTAAGCTTATAAAAGCCTAAAACTTATAAAAACTTATAAATAATAAAAGACAATTGAGTCTAAAATGTCCACTAAAAAGGTTCTTAGTAGCGTTGGAAACTATCGACTGAAAACAGTCGAAACAGTCGGTAGTCGCAAAACAGTCCATAGTCAAAAAACTAGTGACCGAAAATAGTAATTACTATTTTCAGTCAAATGCACGGTTCGACTGTTTGTTTCAATTCGTGATGTCAGACGAAGATGTACAAACACTTTCCTGTATAAATTGTTAGAAAGGAAAGGACAGAGATAATTGCTTGGAGCAGTTAATTTTATATGTGCTTATATTTTTGCAACAGTAGTATAAGCGAGGCAGAGATGTACATATTTCTTCACGTACTAATTTTATAAAAGAATAGGGAAAAAATAATTACTGAATATTATTAACATGCAATTAATAATTTCATTTTAAGCGAAGTAGAATTACCTTTATATTTGTGTTCTGTGGATCTGTAAAAAGGAATGGAATTTTTCTATGGAATGAAGTAATATGTTAATGCTATTTTTAAATGATATACTATAATAAATATAGACAATACAATAGAACTTAAACACAACCTAAAAACTAAAGATATACAATAAATACTAAATAAAAATTAAACGTATACCTAATCATAGAAGAAACTGATCCATGACATAATTAAAAATCATCGCACAATAACTACTAGAGCTTTTTTTAAATAAAATCAATGCATTATTTATTATTGAAAGGAAATGTTTTTTTAACAAAAATCGAGAGTAATCGAAACGTTACCTATTATTGCTATGAAAACAGTCAACAGTATTTTACTATTTATCATTAATAATTTTAAACTTTTTACCATATTACATTAACAATCTTGAAAAATATCGTTCCAAAATGTGTAAATCTATATAAGCGTAAGTTTGGCATATTTTTGTTAAAGTCGCGGCTAGGACGAGAAAGCCAGAACGTAAAAAATCAGTCGGACCGAAAATAACGACTGAAACAGTCGATAGTAAAAAGTAGTAAATTAATAAGCAGTCGATAGTCGATTTCAGTCGATAGTTCCCAAAACTAGTAAATAGATTAGTAAAAATTTTTACCAGTAAATAAATCGAACAAACAGAAGTCAGTTTAAGCTGAAAAAAAGTCATCAAAATACGACAGAGTTTCTTTAACGTTTCCAATTTTATACATTGAGCCATGTAATCAAAAAGCATGGAGCGCATAAGAGTGAATTTGGTTACAGTTGCGTACATTTAAATTCCCCTTCTATATTTTATAAAGTTTGTGATTCTAACTGACGCTGTGTTTGGAACAACAACGTTTCCCTACCGTCCCCTACACTGAGCTTTTTAAAACAGCTGAAAATATATTTATTATACTTCCCCCTTTTCTAATATGTTGAGCAACATCGGTTGGATACGAGGATCGTTCAGAAGTGTATTAGGGTGCTCGTGGATAAATAGAAAGCTCTAATTTTAACTGAAATAGAAGCAGAGCAATAAACTCGCAGGTACCCCAAAACGAATTAAATGACAGGTGAAGATCAAACTGTCATCCAAACTTTACGATAAAAAGAATTTTGGCGATTGTTTTAAAGTAGACTTTTCAAATGATCACCTCCTGGTTCTTGTCTGATAAAATAAATAATTTAAATTCATAGTTAGAAAATGTAAATAAATTAATTTGTATTCTAATTCAGGAGTTGATATTACGGACAAAAAAAAATGAGTCGTGTTTAGCGGACAACATCACCGTAATTTTATATTTCGTATTAATTAAAGTATCATAAGTATAATGATAGGTCGTCAAGCAGTTTAATTTAAACTTTTTTCCGGCGTTTTCAAAGTTTACAGTACCTTTTTGTGATGAGAAAATAAGAGTAGACGAAAATTAGGCTCGTGTTTTCGATTTATACCGAACCAACCGAGTTTATACAGACGTCGTAATATTATCATAAAATGTATTTGGCTGAATTCGGAATAAGATTGATATGCTACGAGAATCGTTAATATTCATAACGCAAAGAAATTCTTGGAAGTAATTGAGTATCGTAAATAATTGATGATGTAAAAGTTTTATGAATAAATTCGCATCATTTAAAAAAAGCTACTAAAAGAATAAGTATAATAAGGGACTCCCTCCTAAAAAGGACAAAATTTTTAAAAGTGTGGTACTGATTTTATTATTGATAATGTTTCTTATAATGGATGGTTAATAGCCTCAAAAGTTAAGGCTTTTAATGCTAAAGTTAATTGCTGTGACAGTCACGGGTTCGAATCCCGCAGGGCATGAATGCATTTTTGATTTATGATTCTAATTGTAAATATTTCTAGGAAACAATGTTAAATCCAATAAGGGATAACCACCCGAGTAATGCTAGTAACAACTGAATTGACTGTGACTAAATTGGCTATTGGTTACTTAATATATTTAGTGCTGAGATCGTCGTTCGAGCTCTATGTTAAGTAGTAATTAAAATATAATTAAAAAAAACATTACCTTAGACTTTTTGTTGATTATCCCAATTTATATAAAGTTTTCTCCAAAATCCTCATGTATAAGTATTAACAAAAAGTAATGAGAAAATTCTAGTACCTCCAAATAAACTATAGACTGTACATTTAACCGAGTTTATAGTGGTATATAGCAAATTAACTATAATTATCTATACTAACAAAAACTAGAACTGTATTTATAAGCACACGATATACCCTCAAATCTATATATTTTCAGTGCAACATTGTTGACTTGACAATCTCCTATATATAAAGTTGTAATTTAATTTTATTCGCCTTTAACAAGAAATTTAAATATTTAAATTGAAATTAAATAAAACATTTTTATTTTTATGCTGTTAACATGTGAATGAAACATTTTCAAAATACTTTTTTAATGACCCTATAATATAATTGTAGTTGCGCATATATCGACATTTTTATTTGTTGTAATATTAAATATAATGCTATTTTATATATCATATCCATTTCATTCACCACGAATGAAATTTTTGAAAATCTAATGACTGTTCTCATACAAACGAACAACATTTATTTATTATTTTTCTTAGTACAATATCTTGTTGAGAATGCTCTAGACAACCAATTGTATTAAAACATATTGACGTTTGTTGACAAAATAATATTCGGAATCCTAGCCAAATTGCATATTGTGTATGCTCTTGGTAATAAACAAAATATCCTAAAAGGCATAGTATAATTCATTTATTTTAGATAACATAACTTAATAATATTGGCAGAACAATAAGGAGATATATAATAACACTAGCGACCCGCCCCGGCTTCGTACGGGTGCAATGCTGTTACTAAATTAAATAGACTACAGAAAAAATATGAACGTTATATATAAAAACATAGCCGCCCGCTCCGACTTTGCACGGGCATAAAATATATATGCCTATGTCACTCAATGAAAACATGATTAAAATCGATCCAGTATTTTTGGTTCATTCATTACTGCCCTTGGCCTGCACGCATTAAATTTGGAGTAAAATAATTCCTCTTCCCCTATACTTACTATGAAGATTTCCTGCTATCTTTGGAATATCTAAATTCATACAATTTTTATTACATTACACATTTTTAAACGCAAATTTTAAATTTGTAATATCTCCGAAAATATTTGTTTAATTTACATGCTGTAAGGAACCATATTGATCTATATTAATTGCACACTGTATTTAAGGTACTTAATTCGATAAGGATTAATGCCGTATTGCTTAAAATAGCTTCGTAAATAAGCCATTTTCTCACGTAAAAAGTAAACAATAAAAATGGTTAATGTGGGTTATCCCTAAAAGATAAACATATACCATCGCGGACTTTTTTGTAGACCTTTTTATGGTGTACAATACTGTAGTACATTAATTTGATCTAACTCGTAGGGTTAGGCAGCGTTTTTGCTAATTGCTAAATAAGTCTAAAAAATATGTTAATTTACGACATCACGTTAGAAACCTCTAAAATTAGTAATGTTGCGTTAGTATATTATGCATGTATTATACATATAAACCTTCCTCTTGAATCACTCTATCTATTGAAAAAAACCGCATCAAAATCCGTTGCGTAGTTTTAAAGATTTAAGCGCACATAGGGATATAGGGACAGAAAAGGCGACTTTGTTTTATACTATGTAGTGATTATATTACTGTTAGCATATATTACTACCTACATGTAATTTTCTGCTATATGGCGTCATATTGCCTGGCTCTTACCTTTTCTATTTATATCTTATTAGTTTACTTCCTTTTAAAAAAGGATTATATTTGTATAATATTTTTCAATTATTTTTACTATAAGTGTAATAAATATAGCATTATAAATTAGACACAAAAATAGAAAAAATGTGAAAATGTATACCGAAAGATAGGAAAAAAAAAACTACAGTTGTTCTTTTTATACTTTGGCCCTATTCTGACTAAGAAGCACAGTTGAATATGGTTACGAGTTTGCCCATTTAAGTTTGTATTCTGTGTCTTTATGTCCTGTAATATTGCTACAAAATTTGCTGCAGAAAAAAGTCTTTTTTTAGTTAATTTTTAGTTTTTCTTATTGGTTTTGAAGTCGAATATCTCCAGTAATAATTATTCAATGAAGCTATACAAGCAAGCCATAACACGTTTAAAATATAACAGTTTATTCAGCATATAAAGAAAGCAGGAGAACGGGTTGCTCTGTTTTGTAATAGATAAAAACCCCGAGGGTCGGTTTGTGTTTCCCTTGAAGAAGTCGCTTTTTCTTTTAAATAAATTAGTTTTTAAAGTAAATGAACAGATTTCTTTGTTGAAAACTCTTGCCCATTTTATAAGTGACGCAATCGGTAGGGTTCCGGGAAGACCATAAGGCTATTCTTTACTCTTTTGAGTTCATTCAGTTAACTGGCACCAAATTAATTCTCAAGAAAAGAAGACCTCAGTATGGTTCGAGTAAACGTATCGCAACTGAAATTGTAAGGTCACAAGAGGTGGACTGAAGGTATTTAAAGAACTGTAGCTGTAAACTAGTAAATCATATTCAAGCAGTAAAAAGCACTCTTAGTTCATTGATTCCCAACACTTGCATTACATTTCAAGGTGTAAGACCACCAGAGGTGGATTGAACTGTGAATTAACATAGTTTACTGAAATTTGGAAGGAAAACTAGGAAAAAACATTCCATAGAGGGAAGATATTCAAAGGCAAATTGGCGGATGAAGGTGAAATTAATACTTAAAAAGAATATTTATAACATCTATACGAGAGCGAGGTACTGTATAATACTGATTAGGCCCTTACTATCCCGGCCATGTGCTAAGGCCATTTAAAAATGAAGCGAACTGTGAATGAGTGATATGGGTTCGTCTGTTTTATAATGGATAAGATCCCCGAGTATCGCTTTGTACCGCCGTTCAACAAATTGTCTCTTTTTTCTTTTAAATAAAATAGTCTTTAAAATTATTTAATCGTTTTGTGTTTGGATTTAGACTTTTAAAAGTCTTTATTATCGTAAAGTTGAAATTGTTCCATATAAAATACAAAATGTCTTTACGATCTAATATTAATTGCGTCTGGACGCTAGATTTGCCTGTTTTGAGTAATTTGTGTTCGGACCATGAACATAATGGATGAGATGTGATTTGCGCCCCTTAAATTGTCAATCAAGAACGCGTCAGTCGATCAATGACTTCATTAACATTCTCTAACAGAGCTCTAACACAATTATTGCGAATGAGTTTAACTAGGTCTAGTCTTTGGGGATCTGATTGTTGGTCAATCTTAATTTTATATATATATATATATATATATATATATATATATATATATATATATATATATATATATAACAGGTCAATTGAAAAATCCCCGACTTGACACATAGATGGCGCTACTAGAATTTAATTCATACGTTTTCAATTAGCCCTAACCCTCAAAAGATGCGTGTGTAAATTTGACAGCTGTCGGATCATTAGTTAGTAAATTATAGCATTTTGAGTGAAGCAACTTTTGTTATTGTGAAAAAATGGATAAAAAGGAATTTCGCGTGTTGATTAATTATTGCTTCTTAAAGGGAAAAAATACAGTTGAAGCAAAAACTTCGCTTGACGCCGAGTTTTCGGACATTGCCCCCAGGAAAATTAACCATCGAGGAGTGGTATGCTGAGTTTAAACGTGATGAAATGAGCATTGAAGCCGGTGAACGCAGTGGACGCCAAAAAAAAGTTGTTACTAACGAAAATATTTAAAAAATCTACAAAATGATTTTGAATGACCATAATAAATATAATTCAATGAAATAGCAGACACTCTAAAGATATCAACTGAACGTGTACATCATATCATTCACAAATATTTGGGTATGAGAAAGCTATGTGCAAAGTGGTTGGCGCGCGAGCTCACTTTTAACCAAAAACAACGACGAGTTGATGATTCGGAGCAGTGTTTGAAGATGATCAAGCGCAATAAACCTAGTTTTTGCGTCGATATGTGACAATGGATCAAACATGGCTCCATTATTTCACTCCGAAGTCCAGTCGACAGTCATCCGAGTGGACTGCACACGATGAACCCGCTCCAGAGCGTGGGGAAACGCAACAGTCAACTAGCAAGTTTATGGCGTCTGTATTTTGCGATGCGCGTGGAATAATTTTCATTGACTACCTTGAAAAAGGAAGGACCATCAACACCGACCATTACATAGCGTTATTGGATCGTTTAAAGAATGAAGTCGCCAAGAAAACGACAGTATTTCTAGAAAAAGGAAGTGCTGCTTCACCAAGGCAATGCACCGTGTCACGAGTCAATGAAAACGGTGGCAAAATCCATAAATTGGGCTTCGAATTTCTTCCTTATCCACCGTATTCTCCAGATCTGGCCCTTAGCGGCCATTTCCTGTTCTCAGATCTCAAAAGAGTGCTCGTTGGGAAGAAATTTTTGACCTATTTTGCAGCAAAGGACAAATCGTAATACAAAAATGGCAGCAAAATCGTAATACGAAAAGTGGGAGGGTCGCTATAATCAGTGTATTACACTTGAAGGGAATTATGTTGAATAAAAAACTTTGACAAAAAATGTACTATGGTAGACCGATGACTATTTATATACATTTTTATTAATATTTAGACTTTTTATATTAATGATTTATAACTAAATCAGCTTTGAAATATTTTGAACTAATGTCATGGCCCATTGATATCAGGTGCAGGATGTATAAAGCGCAGAACACGACAATTTCCTGTTAGAGATGAGCTATTAAATGAAATGAAGAATGCAGAACAGAACAAAAGACTGTTTAAATCGAGCAATTCCACTTCTTGTTAAAAGAAATCGAATTTCCTGACTATAAAGCGAATACTTTTGAGATAGAGTTTAGTCAGAGGTTATTTTTGTTTAGTTTTTCTTTAAGAATAATACTTTATGGGGTGTAAGAAAAACTGTCTACTTAATGATCTATGTATCTAAATCTAAGGATCTAAGTATCGTTAATATATGTTACAATTTACAATTACAATTTTTTTACATTTTTTTTGTATTTTAGAATTACAATTTACGGTCATTGAAAATCATTTTGCGAGTTTTTTAAATGTTTTCCTCGGTAACAACCTCTTTTGGGCGTGCACTGCGTTCACCGTCTTCGGTGCTCATTTTACCATATTTAAACTTAGCATACCAATCCTTGATGATTGATTTTCCTGGGTAGTGTCCGGAAACTCGGAATCAAGCCAAGATTTTTCTTCAAGTGTATTGTTTTCCTTCAAAAAGCAATATTTTATCAACACGCGAAATTCCTTTTTAATGCATTTTTTCACAATAGCAAGAGTTGCTTCACTCAAAATGCTATAATTTACAAACTAATGATCCGACAGATGTCAAATTTACACACGCATCTTTTGAGGGTTAGGACTAATTAAAAACGTATGAATTAAATTCTAGTAGCGCCATCTATGTGTCAAGTCGGGCACTTTTCAATTGACCTGTTATATTAAAACAATAACTAAGATAATTAGGTATTTTGTTTTTTACAATTTATGAATTTATATTAAAGAAATATATTTAAAATCATTAAATTAATTATTAGTTTTTCAAGACTTAAGTAATTATAAAAATTGGTTCAAAGAATAATATGTCATATGTATAAATAATCCTATAATCACATATTTTATTGAACTAATCGTTAAACACCTTAATACATATGAATCTCTTAAAGTACTTTTCAAAATTAGTATTAATAATTCATAATTTTTTCTATTTATGTTTTGTGGTGCATCAATGTAAATTATGTAGTTAGTTTCACTTCAGCTGCTGTATATTTTCTTTACTTCATTTATATATTCATATAAACTTTATATTTTATCCATATTTCTCAACTAAAATATTTATTGCAAAAACAATAAATACGTCAGGCTGATTAAAAGAAATATTCCTTTACCTAAATTCTTAAATTAAATTGCATCGATCTTTGTTTATTTATTCCACTCTTCGATCTGACCCTCGCAGATAAGTCTACTATCAATTTATCTTCTATGGCTTTCGTTTGTCTACTGATTTCTACTTTATTTTATATCCCATGTGAGAACTAACAACTCGCCAACAAGTAAAGAATTAAAAATATATGAAGCTATTTTATAATTGTTAATATTCTTTGCATCATTCATTTTAACTCTTGAGCATACATTGACGTATTTATGATCTGCAATATTTCATTAGTGTTTTGTTAGAAAATGAATTTACTAAAACAACCTGACATTGATTAGAAGTTAATACCATTAAAGTTTTCAGAAAACCTTAGCAAACTTAACAGCCTTTAATAAAAATTTTAGTAACCTTTCGAATTACCTTCGGTACAACGATATACTATGTCTTCAAAACCATATCAATTACCATCAGTCCTTAAGAAAGAACTGCCAGTAAGGAATACCTAATTATCTCATAAACAAAGAGGACAGGCCATTTCTGTTATTCTCGAATTTTGTTAATCTATATTGGGATGAAATTCTCGCACATGTCGGGTTTTTATTTCACAGCTGTCTGTGTACCTTCCGATAAAGCGGACACATTAATTTGTTCTCTCAACGAAAAACGTTAAATATAATATTACATGATTATACTTAATCGTTTTTTTAATCAAAACTTGCCATAACTCTTTAATAAGTTTCAACAATAAGGGAATAACCGAAAGTAACTCAAAATCTTAAATTACACTGCTTAAACTTAAATATCACCTTTTAATAATATTTTAGCATACTCACGTTCCGTTTTAATATCGTTTAAAATCGTCTTACGATTCTAAATTGCCTGTCGGCATTTTGCCGCACAGCGTTGACATATTTTGATTTTAAAAATAGTCCATGGTTGATTTACGTACAAAAGAAACGAGGACTAATCTACCGTATAAGAGTTAGAGTTGGCAGCGGCTTGGCCAAAGCCTAAAATATTTGTTTACATATGTTATGTTAGTGGTCTGATGGCTATTCCTGGTGGCTTGATTTGGGCGTATTTCATTTTATTGGAATTTATTTATTTCTAGTGCATACTACACAGAAAGGCCTAAAGGGCCTAAAATTTTTTCCTCCATATAAGCTTTAACCATGCGAAATTTCACGCCTCCAGGTGTCACCATTTTTCCAAAAAAAGGGAGGCAAATTTTTCGCTTAGCCGATTAATGTATATAGTTAATTCAAAACAGTATTGACACGTGTGTCAATATGTATCTGTCTAAAATTGTAAATTCATTTACAGTCAGACAATATTATCCTTCTCATTTTATTCTATTTAAAAAGATATAGAATTCTGTTAGAGAAGTTCGATCATGTAACCGAGAGCCTACAAAAGTTGTCCGTTTGTCAAACGTCTGCAAAATTCTTCAAAATATTATAATTACGGGTTATAAACCGGCAAACGTTGTGTTAACGCTGTGTTTTCATTGAAAATATTTGTTGTGTGTTGCAGCTACACTGAATACTAGTACGGACACGGTCACTAAAATATCTCAAAAAATAAAAAACAATATAGCCCTAAATTTACCAAAAAGAAACCGTGTTTATGCGAGACAGGTGACAAATCAAGATCAGCTTGTTGTTAGCTGTATCAGCGATCAAATATACGAAATGTAAAAAACAATAGGGGTTTTTTTCAATCGAAACATAATACAATTATTTCAGGGAAAATTCTGGAAAGTATCCATAAAAAGCCAAAACATATACAGCTATTTGAGGGATGTAGAACATCACTTATATACTGTTGCGTAACATAGGATTTAAGTGCTGTAAAGATAACTCATGAAGGGGTTTAATGGAACTTCCAGAGATTTCTTTTAAAATAATACAACTTTTAAAAATATATAACAAGATCAAGGAAGAATTATTATATCAATTTATATATTTCAATGAGACTTATTTTTAATATATTAGAATGGTACATTGGGTCTCTCATGGCAAGATGATCATAAATATAGTGTAAAGATAACAAAAGTTTACATAACATTTATTAATAATTCATTCCAGACATATAGCTCTTCATGCTGGAAACAGGAATGCTTTTATTCCTGGTGCAGAATTAGTGTTTTCCTCTAAGCCCAAGGGTGACTACCATGGAGAAATGAACCATAACTTGTTTTTGCGGTAGTTTGAAAATCAGCTTTTAAAGAACTTGGAGGAACCAACAGTTATTGTTATGTACAATGCACTATATCTACTACATATATAGTACACTGGTGGGGAAAATCCCAATAAATGCGTCAATAAAGGCTGCAGTTAAGGAATGGCTTAAAGTACATAAAATAATTTTAATAAAATAACTCATGTAAAAGAATGAACTATATCCAATTGTTACCCGCTATGGAATATTTAAATTCATTTTATGTAATTTACTTTTTTAGAAATAAGCCTGAGAAAAGATATATGGTAGATTAAATTGCTGAAAGTTATGACCACAGATTGTTATGTCTTCCTCCCTATTACTGCATATTTAATACAATTGGGTTGATATGGGGTATAGCAGTTGACATTCAGGTTGAGAAGAAGAACCAGAACGGTCTGTATTTATGGAAAGAGGCATTGTCAAAAATAACACCTTCGGTTTGTGTGAGCTCGATCTGACACGATGAAGGAGAAATTGACAAATGGTAGAATTTTGAGCAAGTTTTTGATAGGTTGGAAATAAACAGCTTAGTTATTTACTTGAGTAGTGAATCTAAAAGTGACGGTGATTGAATAAATCTTAATAAATATTGGTTTGTGATTCAATGCTGGCATTACTAAGACAGGGTGATGAAGGAGGAAGCAATTAAAGGTCGGTATACCATTAATATACTTTAATTGTAGGAAATTGTATTATAGAGTCTCAAAGTTTTATGAGCATCTGTTTTATTGCTTAGAGTATACATGAAAATTTGGTTAACATATGTGAGGAGAGAAGTAATACTAACTGTTTTGCAGATACGGCAAATGTATTAAGGATAATGCTGTGATTAAATATTGTTTTATCAAGAAAAGAAAAGAATGGTAATATGATAATGACTTTACAAGGATACATTGCATCTAAAGAAACAAGAACTAAGCGTAAAACATAAATATGCTCTCTAATGAAATTAAAATACATTACTCAGATATACAATTGTTAATTAGGTCGATTAGGCCTTCGGAAGATACCATTACATAAAAAAATGCGCCTAGAACCCCACCTATACCAGTGTGGAAAAAAGTTCAATGTATATATAATAAAACAACCCTAACCTATATATTATTGTGACTGTATAATTAATTGTAGTTTCAAGTTCTTCAATAATATATGTATTAGATGTACTATAATATTAAAATAAATTATAATTCATATTATTCATATTCAAATTATAATACTTATACAACATTTTTGTTTCATTATTTTATTGATATTAAAATTTTGTTATATTTAATAGCTAAAATGTGCTAAAACTTAGAGTTGCTGCGGCAATATTGCGACGTTTTGACAGGTCTCGCATGTAACTACTGTTTTAAATATATTATAGATAAATAATAGCTTTATATTTGATTTAAACAAACCAGTGATACTAGGCATCTCTCTATAGGATATATAACCAGTTCAGCGCCAAAACGAAAATGGCAACGTCGCAAAATGAGCCGGAAACTTCCGTAATTTACCGAATGCTGACCGCGACCGATGCTTTGATCGACACATAAACAAATATCTGATTCTATTCTTACCAATTCTTGTTCTATCTGTTATTGTTACCTTGTGCGATTTACATCACTTTTTGGGTGAGAAGAAAATCTTACGAACATAAGAAAATCATGTTTTCCTTGAAACTTTACATCTAATTGATGAAAGCGACCCAATTATCGGATGTTAAATACATTTTTCCTTTTGTTCCGTTTCATATTCAACTCTTTCTCGTTTAAATTAAGATGAAATCTGACGAGAATCTTTAACGAGGGGTCGTTAGTGTTTTTCTTTCCGTTTAAACAACACGCCATGTCAAAGAGAATTCTGGACGGCTTGAACACTGTGAAGTAAATTTAATTTGAAAGCGGCAAGTCATTCATTTTTCTTGTCATCCTTTCGGAAATTATACACTATTCTCGTGCAAAACTGTTCCGCTATTTCTTTGGGTATAACACCGAATAAACAGTGCAGGTTCGTTTGATGTTTAATTGTAGTTGTTGATTTTGAATAAATATATTGTTTGATTTAGTATTTAAGAGTTAGCACCCCCTAAGTATATTTGAACAATAAGATACTTGGTGGATTTAGTTCTAGTACACTAAGGCATTAGTAATTTAATTTCACTAAAACTACAGTGATAGATTAAAAGATGCACAATCGCGTTACTTGGGGAACATTACTAATTGAAAAATAACATGAATTGCAAGTGCTGCCGCGCTAATTGTTTGTTATTTTTCAACATAAAATAAAATATATTCTATCTATTCTAGTGATCGCCAAGTGGTCGAAACTCGGCCACCAAGTTAATCGTGTTTCTCACAAAATAGAGTAAAGAGAATAATTTAGAAAATATATTACCCTACTAAAACTTGTTTTTAAAATATTTTCAACATAAGAGAGTCTTACGCATGATTAATATATCATGAGTAAGATTATCTTCAGAACCGCAAAAACTTCAGAGCGCCAAATATGAGTATATATGATTTTTATTTATTCTTATGTTATAACCATAAATATGGAATATTAAATGAAGTAATTCATATTTGTATATTAATTAAAACAATATATGAATATAGAATATTATATGAATAAAACAATTTTGAAATTGATATTTGACTTTATCATGTATATTAAAACAATAACGAGCACTTTATTTTTTTTACAATATAGAGATTATATTACAGAATTGTAGTTATAATCATTAAATGAACTATTGATTTCTAAAAATTTAGATCTATAAAGTAAATATCTAAAATAATTGATAAATGGTTCGGGGAATAAATTGTCATATTGTTACATATTTTATTACATTAATTGTTAAATATCTTGGTTTTATGAGCTGTTTAAAATATTTACCAAATACCAAACTGTTAATAATTAATATTTTCTTCTCATTGTCCCATGTATTCCATCTAGGCAAATTATGTAGATCCAGTTTATTCCAGTTTATCTATATTTCATTACTTTATTTATATATTAATATTAATTTTTATTTTTATACATATTTTTACTTAAAATATATATTGAATCACTAAAACAATAGCGGCAAAGTGGCAAGTCATTGATTTTTCTTGTCATCCTTTCGGAAATTATACACCATTCTCGTGCAAAATTGTTCGGCTACTTCTTTGGGCATAACACCGAATAAACTGTGCAGGTTCGTTTGATGTTTAATTATAGTTGTTGATTTTGAATAAATATATTTTTTGATTTAGTATTTCAGAGCTAGCACCTCCTAAGTATATTTGAACAATAAGATACTTGGTGGATTTAGTATCTACTACACAAAGGAATTAGTAATTTAATTTCACTAAAATTACAGTAATAGATTAAAAGATGCACAATCGCGTTACCTAGGGAATTTATCTAAATGAAAAATAAGATGAATTTCGAGTACTGCTGTATTAATTGTTTGTTGTTTTTCAACATAAAATAAAATATATTCTATCCACTTTATCTATAGATTTCATTATTTCATTTATGTGTCAATATTAATTTTTATTTTATACATATTACAATATAAAAATCAATTTTAATAAAAAACAGGTTTATTTGACAAAAGAATAATTTATTTACCTAAATTTTGAAGTAAAATTGGATCGTTCTTTACTTATTTATTCCAATATTCAATCTTTAAAAGAGTTGTCATATTTTTTTCTGTCGGTATATTTATTTATTTCAAACTATCATTTGATGTAATATTCTGGTATTTCACCATTACAGATAGCTCAGCTTTAATTTATCTTCTATGACTTTCGTTAATAACTGACTAACGTTTAATAAATGAGAAATTAAAATCTTTATTTTAACTATTGATGCACAAATTAATGATTTTATTACCTGTCATATGACTTCGTTACGAAATATATTGAATATAAATAAACCTGAAATGGGTTAAAAGTTAGTAGGAATAAAATGTACAAAAAAATCTTAATGAATTTTACAATCTCTAATATATTGATGTCCTATATCTCCACAACCTTCAGAAGCTCTTAAGCAAGAACAATTTTTCTTAACTGTTCTGAATTCATCAGACCACTTCAAAAAATAAATAAGGAACTCACTAAAAGTTAAAAAAATAATAAAACTTTTATAATAAATCCCGCCGGGGATCGAACCCGCGACCTCCGTTTGGGAACTAAACGCTTTAACTATTATACCATAGAAGCAGTTGTATACAATATCTCGACGAAGTCTTATACGCTATAATTAGTGCTTAAAAAGCAAACTGAATGGCTTTTGCACTAAACGACTTCCGATTTTCCATCACATGTGAAAACTTTGTCCATGCCATTGAAAATTGAGCGTTTCGATGAAAATGAATGCTGCTGACTCTCTGAGAATTTTCTTTGGGGGTTTTGTCCAATAAATCGTCAAAATCGTTATCCTACAACCTTTTTGGTCTCGAAGGCCGTTCTTTGTCGTTACAAATCACTTTTAAATCGTTGAAATCAAAACCGGCAATAGGAATGTGACGAAAAAATTTCCTATGGACTTTGACAGCAGATTTCTTCAAATTGTATAATAATAGTAATGAAAGCCGAGAATGCGATTTTGAGCATTGCAGGATTACACACTATATAAATCAGTAATATTAAAGGTAAATCTGTTATTTTAGGTAGAGAATTATCAAAAATATCAAATTTAACAATTAGCAGTTACTTATATTGTTTCATGTCATTTTCACCAATGGGTACCGCTGGAAAAGAGCAATGCAAACACCTAATATGTGTGTGGTGGAACGGATAAATAAGAGTTGCTGCAATGCAGCTACTCTTGTAAAATACTGCTGATTTATTCTCCAGAGAGCACGTCCTTTCCAGATGCTCAGGAAGATAATTCAGTCAAAAATTACAATTACCCATCAAAATGGTGTTAACGAACGTACTTAATATTTACCTATTTTGGTTGTATTTGAGAGTATCCTTTTTACTAGCATTGGGAACTATCGACTGAAAACAGTCAAAACAGTCGATAGTTGTAAAATAGTCGAAACAGTCGATAGTCAAAAAACTAGCGACTGAAAATAATATATACTAATATTCGTGATGTCAGACGAAGATGTTCGAACCCTTTCCTATATAAATTGCGAGAGAGGAAAGGACGGAGATAATTGCTTTGAGCAGTTAATTTTATATGTGCTTATATTTTCCAGCGGTAGAATAAACGAGACGGAGATGTACATATTCCTTGACGTATTAATTTTAAACAAGAAAAGAAAAAAATAACTGAATACTATTAACATGCAATTAATAATTTA